>NC_072831.1:20486591-20799091 GCF_027744805.1 Dunckerocampus dactyliophorus | reverse complement strand
CATCAAAATATTGAAAGTAGTCTTTCTGATTGAAGTATTGATTCCGCAGGTGAAGTCGTATGCCTTGTGCCTCGTGGAGGTCTGCTTCAAAGACTGAAAGAATACCGGAATGTCAAAGCTTTCACCCGTAGCTGCTCCCCAAACCCCTCAGATCAATTTTAATGAGGAAGTTGACTGACTTGCAGACTGTACCATGTTCATTCCACAGAGACGAGTTAACATCACACGCGGTCATCCAATGAGAAACACATCATTAGAATGTGTTTCTTCTCTCACTGGTACAGGTTTGTGTTTCCAAATAGGGAAATAAAATTGGTGTCCACAACCAAATGAGTCCAATTTACACAGCCATGGTCAAAAACATTGTTCAGGCAAAATAAGACACACAGTAATTTCAGTGCAAATAAAACAATCGTTCCCTATGGCAATATTGTCATGTGAGTCAACCAACCAATAGTCTTAGTAGCTCTGAATAGATAAATAACAAATAAACCTGCATCAACTAAATAAGTGTGTTTAAAATCCATGTCAAATCATTTTGCACCGAGGCTTTCTAGCTTCCTCAAATGAATCACCCTATCTTTTTTGAATAGGCCTTTGGAAAGACGCCCGAATGATCAAATGCTTGAGTGTTTTTGTTGTGTTCTTGTCTGATTTTTTCAGTTTAATAAAAGAGACCCAAGCCACACTACACAAGCGTTCTTTGGTGTTTTCCTTTCATATATTGATGGTTGAGTTTAAATCCTAAATGCCACTTTAAGCTGTCAGAGTGACGCTTACCATACAAGATAATTAGCTTCTCCGGGACACGAGGATTTGGTGATAGTAGTGACATTCATCTGACAAATGAACTTTGAAAGGATCAAATGGCCACTGATGTGTTCGTCTCCCAGCCCAGGAACTTGTACATACCTAAAAGCTTTTGTTTCTGCTTTTTTTTTTTTACCACAACCCATAGTGGTTTATATAAAACGAGGCGTCTGAACTTAATGGCTTCGACAATTTGAAAGGAAAATGGGGCCAAATAATCTGAACGGAGATGCAGAGATAGGGCCACCCAGCCACGCTTTATGTGAACTTCCGCCACCTCCCAATTTGTAATTTGCAGAATGTTTCCTGAAGTTGGATTTTTAAGTGAAGTAGGATTTAATTTTAATAAATGGAATATTTTCATAGCGATGGCATAGAAAACCAGTTTACGATCTTCTAAAAACGGTTTCTAACATTATTAAAGCCCTCTAGATATGAAATAACACACATATAGTCACCTTTACATTTGTATTATATTATAGTAGATACAAATAAGATAACAGACTCACACATTAGTAGTTTCTTGTTTTTCTGTGGACAGCGTACTCCCTGCGGTGGCTATTGCTTCATCAATGTATTGTAATGGCGGCTTTAAATGGCTTTACACTCGCAGTACCCAATATAGTAGACATAATAACAGTTAATAAGCCATTTCAAGCGTAAATAAAACTCCTGCTCGAGCAGTATCACAGTAAATGTGTTCCCCAGGGCAGTGTTTACCAACCTTTTTTTGTTTTGTGTACCCCCAGAGACTTTGTCATACCATGACCACCCCCTCATAATTCTCCAAAAGTAGAATGGAACACACAGTGGCGGTTCTGGCTTGAATGACGCCCTGGGCGGACTGAGGCTATGGTGCCCCCACATCCAACACATATTCACACACCTCGTTTTTCTTTAAAAATATTGTTTTTTTAAATTAAAAACTATGTCATGTTATACATTGCCACAAGTGATCCAAAATATAATAATAAATAAACAAAAAACTATTAAATACAGCACATATTGACTCACAATTCCCTCTTATTTAACATTTTCGTAGTGAAATAACATGGTCTGCCTATTAAGGACTGCTGTAAGATGATTCATTATTTTTTTTATATTGAGTCGTGGACATCGGATGACAGTGATGACAGAAAATACAGTAAATCAATGTCTGACTTGCTTTCAAAACTCGATCACGGTCAGTTGTGAGGCTGGTGAACAGTATTTTGTCCCTTCCATTGTGCACCAAGACTTAATTGATTTTTTGATGAATTGACCAGCATTTTCTGTCTTTTTCAAGAGTTAGTATTTAAAGTAAAGCCATGCAATTCCAATAAAATGTTCCAGTTTTTAGAGCTATTTGAAAAATGGTAGTGGTTTTATTAATGAGGAGCACCAGGAGTTTTCCTAGTGGGGTCAAGTTGCTCTTTGGGTTATTAAATTGAGCAGCTAATCAGCTAATCGTTTACGAGACACATTTTTTCCTAGTAAGGCCTGCAGGTGACTGGGTAGTGCAACCAATAAAAGGTTTTTTTAAAGTGTCGTTTAAAGTGTGCCGTCAAAAAGTTCTCCGCTGTGTTTTTTTCTTCTGGATCATTGTGTGTGTAAATAGACAGACCCATTATGCTGTATTATGCCTGTGGTAAAGTGCAAAACATTAAAGTACAATGGCTTCTTTGAAGAGCAGTGGTCGGCAACAATGTAGCACCTGGAAGTATTTCTGTTTTTCTTCAGAAGCAAGACAAAATTGTTTCAGGATAGCAACATTTTTTCGCCAATGAACTTCAAGTATCAGTACAGTATTTAACAATTTTCAACACAATAACTAATAATCAAAAAAATAACAATAATTACTAATTGTGACAATAACCATCCATGTTTATCTTGTATCCTGTTCAGGGTTACGGGGAAGCAGGCCACCACTTCTTGGTTAGAATCTCAGTTGGAACATATCTGTGGGGGGTATGCATGTTCGTGCCGCATGTGCGTGGGTTTTTTTCTGGGAACACCCAAACATTGTCCATAGGTGTAAAGGGTTTTTTTGTGGCGTAAAAGCTACATATTGCACAACTCTGCTTGTGCTATGTGAGTGTGTGTGACTGTGCGTCAACAAGGCCCTCTGAGAAACTATAGATTGAAAATGCACTGCGCTATTAGACTGAATCTATAGGTGCAATAATGATAGGTAACAGTGGTGTAGAAGATGAATGGATGGACGGACCCTGGCATGTGTTGAAAAGTATTAACACACGGAGATATGCAAAGATATGTGAAACTTTCGGGACACCTTATGCCACAAAATCTTGGTCAAACTTCAAAATTGCACAACCTATTTGGTATTCCATTTTAAAGCCTTTACTTTGATCCCATAATCCATCACCTTGGCGGGACCTACTTATTCACTAAGCAGTTTCTATACCGTTTTTTTTTTTTAAGCACGCATTTCATCATTAGTCATTTTGTGGCAACTTTAGGGGCACATCGTGAACGGACCACAACGTGCGCCCCCGTTTAAAATAATGTTTAATAAACAGCAACACCAGCAGTGATGAAGGCTTCAACTTGGCACAGAATGATTGCAAAGCCAGGGTGCTGTCAAAATAACAATTTCCTGTTTACACTTGGAAAGTAATTGTGTAGCAGTGACCTAGATTGAATCTTTTTGAGTTACTCACGATGTGTCCCCTGTCATGGAGCCTAACGTTACAAAGCACAAAGAAGAGCTCTCACCTCACACTGGAGCTTAGAGAACACAGTGAAAGTGACATTTTCCTCCTCTCTGCTAAACACTGTCAAAGCGTGTGCGCTGACAGCTCCTCCTCTGCTAGTTGACTTTTCTGAAGCCTTCACTGTTGTCTGATGAGTCTCACAGTGCCGACATACACAACCTGACTTGGAACAAGCACAGGTTCCTATTTAATCCTTGTTACTTTTACAGGCTGTTTGACTTTTTGACTGTCTCCGTTATCTCTCGCTCCTCCGACTCATTCCTGAAAAGTTTTCGGCATAAAGTCAATATTGGCAATGGAGGTAAAAGTTTAAATGGCCAGATTTAAGATTCCGTTTTTGTGTCACAACACGCGACTAAAGCGAGACGCAGAGGTGAATTCACAAAAGACCGAGTTGTCACAGAGTCGCAGTAACATCTAGTAAAACTCACAAAAGCTCATGGAGCATGTAGCTTACAACAAGTTGAAGACATGTCAAAGTCCAACAATCTGAAAGCATTAAATCCCATTTTAAGGCACTAATTACAAATGAAACCGCAGCAAAGTGGCAGCACTAAGCACCAAACAGGAAACGCAGGGAATGAAATAAAAGCACAAAACAGGAAATAATGGTAAGAAGAGAAATAAAAAAAATAAAAAAAAAAAAACAACACATAACATGACAGAAGGGCCCTGGTTTGAGGTCAAAAATACTAAAACTACTTGTTGGAAATATTTCACTGTACTATCAGTAATTATTGTGATTATTGTAATAATAAGAGATATTCTACAGCAGGGGTCACCAACGTGGTGCACGCGGGCACCAGGTAGCCCCCCACGACCACATGAGGCGCCCGCAGGCCTGCTTTTCATTCAGGTTCTCAGTTAACAATGTGAGAACACTAGAAAGAAAAGTATTCTGAAACATAAAATGTGAGTTGTGGATACCAGCATTTTGTGAATGTTTTGATAAAAACAAGCATATTTGGTTTGTTTGGGTTGAAATAAGGTATGAAAATCATTTCTACAAAAATGAGTAGCTCGTGGCCATTTTCATTTTCTAAAAGTAGCTCTCGCAAGAAAAAACGTTGGTGACCCCTGTTCTACAGTAATATCGCGCTTTGAATTTCATGGCTTACTCTCGTTTTTTCCAACATATACTAATCAATCGTAGCCGTTTCGTGGTCGAATACGGCCTATTATGAATTTAAATAAAAGCATATTTCAGCAAATGTTACATATCTTTTGCCTAAATTCAGCATTTTCCAGCATAAAAATGTCTAACTGAGCTAAAATGTAAAAATAAGAAGACACGCTCAAAGACGCTGTGACGATATGGAGTATTGTAAGTTCACTGTAGTCTTTGGTGAGACACACAAGCTGCAGACACGGTTGGTCTCACACAGCAGATAATTGTCAGTCAGACGGTGCGCTTTGATTTTATTATTTTCAGTCTTTGACCTTTCCAGCAGAGGAAGAGAAGGAGAGGAAATGTTTATTTACATGACCTCAAACGTTCAGATCGCCCCGTTGCTGCACAGTACAGTAAGTCCACAGTTCAGTCCACACACGTTGTTATGGCAACTAACAAGGGACTTCAAATCATGAACGTACACAGTTTCGATGTTCTCATCTACTGTCCTTTCCTTCAGTGGTAAAGATGTACAAAGTCGTCTTACACAGTTAAATCCTGAAGAATCCTTTGATCCAAAGAGACGGGTCGCACGGTGATGTCACATCAGTGACTCAAATTGCAGTGAAAACTTGTTTATTCAAACGTCTGTTGAGAAAGTACACCTTAACATTCACTCGTCGCACTTTTGCATCTGCTTTTTTCCATGTACAGTTGAACCTTGGTTAGCGTCATTAGTTCGTTCCGGGTCAGAAACGGGCGTTAACAGAATAAATGTTTTCCCATAGGAAATCATGGAAATCCAATTAATCCGAAAAGTGTCAGAGAGAAGTGTCATTGGTGGAAATTAGTGAAATACCGGGGACCCTTCGCAATTGATTTATGGTGTGACCGCCCGCTGCTTTGACCTGTGGTTCTACAATGTTGAGCTATTGGAACTTTGTGGCTATTTCATACTATGGACAAGAAAAGATGATCCTACTGTCCAACACAGTGGGTCAGTACTTCCATCACCCCTGATTCTTCCTGGCTCTATCATACTGGAGCAGCCAGATGAAAGAAATGAACACTTCTTTGTGTCTGCTCAAGCATTCTAAATAACTTTGTCACGCCTGCGTCTGTCTCTGTGTATGAAAGGTATTATGATTCTGTCTCCTCTCCTCAAACTCATGAATACACAACTGGCCTAGAAAGGACACACTGATATAGCCCCCCATGCATTATGCATGTGTTTAAGTCCACAACTGTACTGTGATTTTAGAATATATAAACATGCCACCTAGTGGTGCGTTTTTTTGCTAGCGCTGGCTTTATTTCAGACAATTAATGCTGCGAGTGACTAAGATTGATTGGATTTTTTTCCGCAATCTGGCAGCATGTGCTTCACAGCTGCTGCTGCCGCTGTTGCTTTGGAAATGATACAAGAACATATTTTAAAGTGTCAGGATAGGTGCCATTGTGAGTTTATTGAAGGAATGATTGACACTGCCTCTTTTGACATGGTTTATCCCATTCCCTTTCTGTCCAGTCCACGTTTATTCAGCATGTAGCACTTTTGCACTAACAAAAAAAAAAGTGGGCAGAGAATGAATGGTCGGAATGTTTCTTTAACCCATCATTTCAATTCAACATTTTCATCCCCAAAGGCAAAAACATTTACAATGATAGGACAGAAAAATAAATATAAATAATTTCCATTATTTCATTTTTTTCAATGTTTTACTTTGAAAAGTGGCCGGATTGTCTCTGTTACATCCGTCTCGCTTGACGCATGTCCATTGTGCGTGAGCTAACTTTATGTCATGCCGCACAGATAGACTACTACTGTATTTTTACCATTTTTCTTTCACCTCATATTTGATGTCAAATGCTGATACTATGTGGGAATGCATAAAGGTAAGTTTTGATGACTTATTGAGTGCTAATGTGCACATTTGTCTCAAGTTAATTCATGCTAGCGCACTGCCTTTTACCACACACGTCAAACAGCCATGTAATAATCTCTCTGGAAAAACTTGGCTGGAACTTGAACTGGTGGATGGTGGGTCGGCATTCATTTTGTGCTTTTAATTTGATGTTATTCATGTCTTAGTTTTACACAATACATAAGAAATAAGATACATTAGATCGCTATAATGTACAAACCTCCCCTTCTACGGTTCGCGGGAGATTTGTGGGAACACAAGCCGGTCCGTGGGTCAAAAAAGGTTGAGGACCACTGTTCTAAGATATTTCATCAAAATAATTAAACGGCCCTGGCCACTACCCGTGTATGTACGTATTATGTATTAAAACAAAAAATAGGGTGTGCTAGCTTTAATTAATTTATTTATTTCACCTTTGAAAGACATCTCTGTTCCCCCGTATATACGAGTAACTTATCATTGTGTATGCAACATTTTTTACCACTCATATTTCCCATCCTGTCCTTGCCCTTTTCTTTTTGACCTCCCCTCTTCACTTGGCTTATATTCTGTCTCGCTCTATATTTCATTCTATCTGTTCGGCTTTTCACTTGATTTATGGCAAGTAGCCATGCTTGTGTGCTCAAGTTGTCTTGAGGCAGAAGGGAACGATAGTATTTCATCTGAGGGTTATACACACACACACGCACACGCACGCACACACACATACACACACACACACACACCCACACACACACACACACACACACACAGTCAGAGGCATAGACAAACTGTGTTCCCACATGTAGAATCACAGGAAAGGTTGTCTGCTGTGTATGCACACGACTTGCACAAACAAACATACTTATGCTAACAACATGTAAATAAGTCCTTGGATGACTGCGATAAGCCCTTCTCCTGCTTCTCCTGTCTTTTTTCCCCTCCATTTGCAGGAAGCTGTGGACAGATGTTAAACCTTGGGCTTTGGACTTAGAAGCCTGCCAGCTTTTGGTTTCTTCTTAAGGCTTCGGGAATATTTTTTTTTAACTTTCAGCTTTTCTCCTGCCCGGGGTCGGCACAGCGACTCAGTCTCATGAACGGTTTTGGCTTAGTTTCTAAACCGAATGCCCTTTCTGACGCAAGCCTTGCTGGGAATCGAACCCATACCCTCAACCATGAAAGGCAAAAGTATGTACCAATTGCACTGCCAGGGATCCTAAGGGTTTAGCAATATCCCCACTTTATTGGGTTTTCTCTTCCTACACACTGGCTGATGCCATAACCTTTAAAACAGCAATATATTTGTACCTAAAAATAACTATCTTAAAAATCATGATGGCTTATATAGTAAGCCGACAAGTGACCCTGCTGTTGCCATGGCAATCCCCGTCCAACGACTGGCTTAATCCACAATATTGGCTGATGAGTTGTGTTTTTATGTTGTTTTCAACTGTGACGGTTCAAAATCCACAAATAACATGGATAAAGTCCCTTTTCGTAGCCAAGTATCTGGACAGTGGGAGTCCGTTTCAGCTGCCTCAGGGCGAAGAGGGGTACACCCTGGACTTATTAACTGTCAATCACAGAACGGACGCGGAGGCTTCTACGCAGAGCCTCGGCAGGCATTATCTTGATGTAACTACAGTATATTTGACAGCGAGATGGAATCTTAGACTCAAATGGCTGGTATGTTGGAGCATGACATCATGGCCAGCGTGTGCCCAATATGTCCAACTGTAAATGATTTCATATACTCACGTGTGTACATAAAGTCACACTGCTGTGTAGTTGCGCATCACACAAAGACACAAACCACGCCAGTGAGGTGCGGCGAGGTTCATGGCTGGTGAGACACTTTTGACAGACTGCCTTTTATTAAAACTTTAAATTCTTCCGTGGGGGGGGTTAGCAGTCTTGTGGCTGTGGAAAATAAACCTGGCTGCTTTGCTCCGAGGGGTTGCAGAGGGAAGTGAGGTGGCTCGAACAGTCCGTGCTGGGGGTAGGAGGGTCTGTACTAATGTTGTGAGCACTGGTTAAGCAGCATTTTTTTTCTCCAATTTCCTGGATGGGAGTAAGTTAAGTTCTGATGATTTTCTTCCCTTCGATAATTTTTTTGTAGGGATTTCCAGTCAAAGACACTGCAGGCTTCTGACCACACGGAGATGCAGTTTGTCTCTGAGGAGGATGGTGAGGATAGGAGGGGGGAGATGTGCTCTCCTCACCCGGGACAGAAAATGAGCGTGCTGCTGAGCTTTCTCTACAAGAGCTCTGGTGTGATGGGACCAGGACAGAGTGTCCGTTATCTGCACCTCCAGGACCCTGGTGCTGCTGACAACCTCCACTGCTGATGAGGAGTGGTGTATGACTGGGCTGGCTCCTCCTGATGTTGATGATCATTTATTTGGTTTTGTCCACATTTAGCGTTGGGTTGGTGATTTTCTAACACTTCCTCTTATCCTGGATAAGACTCGACTGCAAACTTCACACCGTGGTAATGGACATAGTGCAGCAGTCACGGGTCACCAGTAGGGGTGTCACGAGACCCTCGGTTAACGAGATGAGGTGATACGAGATGAGACGAGACGAGATTTTAACATTACTTTTAAGAAAGGTTCAATGAAAAAATATACAAAATATATGACAATATATTGCCGTTTACTAATTTCATTTCAACTATGTTACACTCTATGTTCCATGGAACAAACGTGTCGAGGTGCTGAAACCAATGTGAACCCTTTTTCTGCCTGTTTGGAGGTGAGAGATGAGGAAAACAGACGTGCATGCACATGGCAATATATTATAATATATATACTATATAATATATTATTAACATTTTCATTTATTGTGTGAATAATTCATTCATTTAATATCGTCCCAGGCCTAGTGCCCTGGCCGAGAAATCACGTTTTAATCATCTCACGAGATCTTGTGACACCCCGAGTCATCAAGGTGAACAGCAGCGGACTCACCAGACGCTGGCGCAGGGACATGGCACTGAAGCTGTTGTTTGCCACCTGTACAGACTAAGGTCTGTTGGTGAGGAAGTCAAACAGCCAGTTACACGGGGTGGGGGGGATGTTGAAGCCAAATCGGGGCCTGTTTGCTCACCAGGTGCTATGGGATGCTGGTATTGAACGCTGATCTGAAGTCCAGAAACAGCACATTCACATGTGTTGTCCCCTTCTACATGTTCTAAACAATGGTGTGCGGTGGAGATTGCATTTTCTGTAAAGCGCCCTGGTTGGTAAGCAAATTGGTGTGTGTGTGTGTGTGTGTGTGTGTGTGTGTGTGTGTGTGTGTGTGTGTGTGTGTGTGTGTGATGTGTTCTTTTACTAATCCTCAAAGGACCTCGTCATGATTGGGGTGAGTGCAACGGGGCAGAAGACAATGAGAGAGGATGTTTTTTTGGGTACCAGTATGATTGTGGCAGTTTTTAGACGGCGCCACAGCCTGGTCCACTGAGGTGCTTAAAATGCCTGTGAGAACCCGAGCCAGCTGGTCACCCCCCTCAAGGTTGACCAACATCACTCTCCTCAGGGTTCTCCTGACATCAGCTGTGTCCAAGCCGTCCAAGTGACTGCTCATCGGGGTGCGGAGCGGACTATGCCTCGACTTCCGAGGTACCCCTGTGGTTGCTTGGCAATTAGTGCACAGTGGCAACAGCAGAAGAAAACACAATCACTCCTTGGTCGTCCTTTACACTTTTCAATCCTCTCTGTCTTTAGTTTTTCCTGTCTACCTCCAGCTCCTGTTCCTTACAGCCAACTTTACTCTTGTTTTAAGACTCTCCCTTTTTCCATCACTGTAGACGGTATGATTTCTATCATTATATCATCCGTGCATCTTCCTACCATGCCTCATTGTTCGTCTCAGCTGCCTTTTTTAGTTTAGCTGCTCCTTTCCTTTGAGCGTTACCTACGACGGTGCTTTTGGTTATCTGGTGTTGCACCGTCGCCCTTCGTTAGCCTTTGTTCTACTCTTTTTTTTTCATTTGTTGTCTTCTACTGTGTATTTTTGTTTGTCCTCCCCTCTGTGTGAGTCTACATCAAAGACTCTTTCATACGCTAGTTGTCCTGTCTCTGCATCTGAGGTTCAAGCCATACACAAAATGTCACCAACAACACAATGTCGGGTCAGTTTATGAAATCAGACCTTATTTTCCCAAAGGAAATTCATTAAAAAACAAATGTCAAGATGATCTGAATCATACTGGACAAAGAAATACAATATGACAACCTTTTTACAGTCGCATACCCTTTCAAACATTGGATCTGAAGCCATGTACCCCCTACTCCTGCACACTCCAAAAATAAAATAAAATACGACACAGTCTTCTTATAAGATGTTCTGTTCTGTTACAGGGTCAGGCAAAATGATCTGACACATTTGTAGGTTAAATAAAAGGCAAATAAAGTAAAGAAACAAGAAAGTGTTTTTATTTTCGAAAAGTACATATAATGCCATTCTGTTTCATTATGTTTTAAAAATTAAATCAGTCCAATGGGATCCATTATTGTCCACACACTCGATGCAGATCCAGTAGCTCTGAAGTTGGTAACCCATAACAAGATGGTGTTTGGAGCTGGTACGGGATCATGTCTACCAAGATTGAAGTGCAAACGGAACGCTCGTTGTGTTGCAGTTACAGGTTTGTTTGTTTTGATAAACGTTTCCACAATGAAAGCGCGATGCTCGCCAGTCCAATTCATGGCAGCAACTGAAAAAGAAACGAAAAACAATGGCATTATAAAGAAACAAAGCAAAATGGCATTATATGTGCTTCTTTATATACACAATCAACAAACAAAAACGTATGGTTCTCGGGAATGAGGAGAAGCGGCATAGAAAATGGATGGATGGGAAGCTATCGCAACTGGACTGTTCAGGTTGTTCCAGAGTGCTAGCGTTGTCCCATGTAGTCTTTGAACATGAACGAGTGAAGCCTGCTCGGATGAGAGGCCAAACGCCGTCAAAGACAACTTGAAGCGACCAGTTGCGATCGATTCATCGCCTTGAGAATACAATGACCTGGATGAATAAGAATAAGGTCATGCCTCGCCATTTCGCGGTTCGAACTTCGCACCCTCAATCTATCGCGTTTTTTTCAAATAGTTGTTGATAATTGATCGCTGTTTCATGGTTGACTATACGGTCTTTTATTTGTAATTTAAAAAATGCATATTTAAGCAGATTTTACATATTCTTGACCTAAATTAAGAATTATAAGCATAAAAATGATTAAATGAAAAAAAATACAAACACAGTATAAGGCATTATAAGGTGTTGATAAAATGTAATATTCTACACTGGTCCCTCGGTGTCACTAGACACAGAACAAAGTACTTCATTGGGACCAACTACTGTAATATCCGGTGTATAAGCGCTACTTTTTTATCATGCTATTTTATGGCTAAAACCTACATTTCCCATGATGCAACTTCAAGAAGTAGTGACGTGGACAAGTGAAGTGGAAGATAATATCACGTTTTGAAGTCTTACGCAGAGATCTCTGACACATCTTAAGTTTGATCATGTGTACAATTACTACAGCTTCTGTTTGGACTACTCCGACCACCAACCGTCCACTATCACCAACGAGTCTCGAAAGGCTGGACTACTGCGTGATGAAGAGCTTTATCTCAAGCTAAATGCCCAATGGCTTGCGACAGAAGTGACACAAAGAGGGACAACAAAAGAGAGACTGACGAAGTGTGTGACAAAGGAATTATGAGGCTATTCAATTGTGATACAGGAGGAGGAGGAGGATGGCGATGAATGACTTTTCTGATAGCTACTGTGCAACTAGCCATATTACAGTCACTGTTCGGCAACGTTTTACTTGCCGCGTTACACACACTGTTATGTTTATTGAAGCAAAAGTTTAAAAAATCTTTTTGTGTAACATCTTTCTGTGTACTAAATATCTCATGTTACGATGTGAGCACCTGCGGTTAATAGAGAGGTGCAGCCATGTTCAAATCATTTTCCTATTTAAATTTAGTGGGTGCGGCTTACATACCGGTGCACTCTATAGAAATTACGGTAGCCGTGATAAAAGCGGGAAGACTGTATTCACAGGCATCCATGTATGGTATCATTCAAATGAAATATCAATACATATATATTTGAAATACACTTTTTTCCAACTCAAAGTTGCAGATAATCAAATCTCAGCCTCCAGTTACTGGATACTGACAATGAATTTACTTAGCCGACCAAGGAAGAGCAACGACGCGTGAGGCTTAATAGACTTCTCAATGAGGTGGTATTAATTGTGTGCTTGACAGGCAGCTTGTTAAACAAAAGTCAGAGCTGACTGCAGGTGGATCCACGTCACATGGGAGCAATTCTCGGAGCAACACGACGCCTCGGCGCGACAGAGCACTCCATCAGAGCTGTCAAGATACCTTTTGGTGATAATCTTTTCTTCTGCTTCAGTAGATTGATTAATAATGGTGACTGATGATGTTTGTATTTTAAAATTAAAATAGACACATTTTCCACCGACTATAAAACCGTTTTTTAAATATTTTCTAAGTTTACAATGACTCTTGATATCCTACGTATTCATCAACTGTTGCAGACAGAGCGACTATTTGCACACAACATTTCTATCATTTTTTATGGTTGGTTTATTTCAACAGACAGACTGTTAACAAAAATACATTCAATACATTAACTTAGATTGGATTGTGTGAAATAAGTAACATGAATGTATCAATCAGTATCAATCAGCAATGGAAATAGTTGTGAACCGTGGTATCCTGGTGGAGTACAATAATCAGCAAATGGAAGCTTCATGCCTCATGCAAAAACATACTCAACAGCTTTCAGACTCACAATCGATGCTGATGCGGAGGAGCTCTGCAGGTATTGAATGAATGTGCATTGTAAAGTTGTTTATCCTGTTCACACAGTGTGAGCAGAGTGTTAGATATAAAGTACACAAGCCTTGAAACCATGCCAGTAGAAGTGCCTCCCGAGGTGATGTCTTTTGTATTAGACTGTTTGGTTATAGTCTCCTGCGCGTATATGTACCTCTCAAGGTTTATGTTTGCGTAAGAAGAGTGTTTGATCAGTGCAGGCAAATATTAAATACAGTCAAACCCAATTAATCCGGTCCCATTTATGTCAACCAACTCATCAAGTCCAGGTCCACCGTTCTTATCACTCGAAAAGCACTCGGAGAGCGCACACCTACGCCGGGTGCCATAGTTCCCCACATGTAGTGATTCACACCAAAATAACAATCCTACATGTTTTTAGATCAGTTTTTGATATTTTGTAGAACCTGTTGAAAACTTGTTCTGTATTTTTTTTTGTGCTCTGGCCATTTTTTGTGGCGTTTTATGCACAAATGCCGAAAACGGTCCTGTCTCGCAATGTTTAAGAATCCTTTGAAAAATTCTTGGATCCAGACGGCGATTCAGATCACCCCCAAAATGTAATCACTGCATATCCCATTTCTGAAAATTTCATTCAAATCCATTCAGAACTTTTCAAGTTACTGTATTTTGAACACAAACAAACAGACAAAACTGATAAACGCCGGCAAAAACATAAACTCCACACTGCGCTTGCACTTTGCGCTGCATACTGTACATGGCCAGGTACTTTTGTTAACATAAGACCCAAAGGGGTCCTTTCTATAAAAAGTGTGCCAGTTTATGTCAACAAAGAGTGACTTCCTGTTCAGTGCAAAGTAAGCTTCAAAATAAAAGATATATGATAGTACTCACCTGGATTCTACCACAGAAAAGAGTTGTGCACGGACAAAAGCTTTATTGTCATTGTAGTCAAGACATACAATGATTACAATAAAATCACCGCAGCAGCTATTTGCCTGCTGGGGGGCAAAAAGGTTTTTTAGCACAGTTATAGCAACAAGCCTCACAATGTCGGCATTTCCTTTATCAAAACTAGGTACTGTGAGGTGTTACTATTGAGGTGATTGAGGTGTGAGGTGATACTATTTGTAGTTTAGCTGGTCAGTTAGGACCATGTGGGTCATATAAACCCTAAACATTAGGGCTTGTCACTGAGAGTCACATAAAGTGCCTGAACGCCTCATGTTAACAGCCCTGCACAACACAGGGAGTACAGTGCAGAAAAAAGGAGACAGAGCATGAAGTTGTTCATTGTTCTGTGTGTGTGTTATATGAACAAATAAGTACAGTAAGTTTGATGTAATCATGCAAATGATGTGCATTGAAAGTGTTTAATCTCGAAGATTTCATTTATATTGTGTGTTAAATGAGAGCTGGTCTTTGTATATTGGTGCTGTGACGTGTTTTTCTGAGCTCTATGAACCTGTCATTTGTTTCTTGACTGGATGCACTGGATTATGTTGGAAAGGCCACAATTTTGCATGTTTATGTCCTTTTTTTCTGTGTTGCATCCACTGGTCCTTCAATGCACCATAGTTGTTTGTCATGTGATGCAGATTGAGATTTATGTGTATGACTTTCTTCTACGCGACACAGGCGTGTATTTTCTATTCTTCCTTTCACCTTGTCCTTGTTTAGAAATGTTAATGCTGTGCATAAACGCATAGGAGTGAGGTTTAATAATGGTGTTAGCCTGACGTGACATACTGTAGCTACTGAACAATAGCAGATGCCTACTAGCTAATACCCACTAGCAGTCTGGCTATGAACGAAACTCTTTCAAACAAGGGTGTCTTTAAAAAGATTTTTAGAATGCTGGGTTCAGATGAGGTCAATTTCACCACCAGTTAACTTGAAACAGAGGAAAAAATCTAATGTTTACTATTAGATTATTTGCAACCAAATAAACCACAGCTCATATTTACTGAAACAGCAGCAAATAGATAGAATACATAATAGAATAAGCTCCCATTACTTCTCCGCCTGTCCAAAAGATCATGTGTGGCCTAAGTATATGTAACATCATATCTTAATACTAATAATAATACTTTGTGTTATCATTCTTCCAACAGCATACAGATCTGCTACGATGAGTTGAGACGAGTTTAATTATACCTCGATTATCTTGTCATTGTGGGTCCCCCCAGTGATGACGATTAAAATTTGAAATTTGATTTAGAGATAATTAGTTTATCTGCTTAAACAGCACGGCTTCCCATTTCTACATGTGTAGCTGTTTGGGAGCGTGTTTTTTTTTTTGTTTCCAGCAACACTGTGCAGCCATTGGAAAATTATTCTCAGCAGGACGGCTGATTGGCACCCCGCTGCACAGAGCCCTTAAGTTCTACCAGCTAATCACAAACATTGGCAGCAGTGACACTGAGGTCATTACTGCTAAAACAACTTTTCAAATTCACTGTTGTGTCATCAGTTGTGACAATAATCCAATCTAATAAAAAGATACGATTCAATTGTTTCATTTCATTACGATCAAGTTGATTAAAAAACAAAACAAAGGGATTACATGTGTCTGTAGGGGGGGGGAACAAACAGCAAAGAACAAGAAAAGTATGGTCAAACTGCATGACCATAAATAATATAAGAGCATATGTGTCAAACATTTTACTGTGACCTTTTTGAGAACATTGTTTGGAGATTGAAAGTCAAGTAAATGTTTTAATTTAAATTTTACCTAAATATAAATTGCCAAAATTTCAGCGGCAATGCCAATGCTGTTGTGTTTTCAATGGCGTAATTTAGTTGGGTGGTGTGCAACCTCAATTATTTTTTGTTTGTTTTAATTGTAGTTTCTCCTTTATTATTCATGATGGGCAGGTATTGTTTCTATGGAATCACAGAAGTGCCAAAATTAAAAGGGAATACATGTGGAAATATAGAGACAATAAATAACAAAAAAACAAATGTGGTCATATTCTACCGGTATTCTCTATTCTCTATTCAAAACATGTGCATCTTATTATTTTCTCTGTGAACCATTACACTGCAAGGCATATTTCCTATGTTAGACGTGTGCTCCCATTATGACTTTTTTAAGGTCCCTGAGAATACAATGACATGGATGAATGAGAATAATTCAGGTACTGTTATGAATATTTGGTGTTTACAGATACAGTACAGGCCAAAAGTTGGGACACACCTTCTCATTCACCGTGTTTTCTTCATTTTCATGAGTCTTGACATTGTAGAGTCTCATTGAAGGCATCAAAACTATGAATGACCACATGGAATTATGTACTTAACCAAAGAGTGTGAAATAACCACCCTTTTTTTGCTCTTTTGATTGCTTCATGTGGTAGTCACCATTCCATTCCATGGATAATTGCACGTGGTCATTCATAGTTTTGAGGCCTTCAGTGAGAATCTACAATGTCAAGACTCAGGTTTCACCTCAGGGGTGCCTTGTCAGGGTTACTAAGTGGAATTTCTTGCCTTATTAATTGGGTTGGGACCATCAGTTGTGTTGTGCAGAAGTCAGGTTGATACACAGCCGACAACCTTATTGGACAACTGTTAGAATTCATATTATGGCAAGAACCAATCAGCTAAGAAAGTGAAACGAGTGGGCATCATTACTTTACGAAATGAGGTCAGTCAGTCCGGAAAATGACAAAAACTGGGAATGTGTCCCCAAGTGATTGAGACGGTGTGTCCAAACTTTTGGCCTGGACTGTATGAGATAACACATTTAATCACACATTTCCCTACATCATGTCGGTAGTGCTGACGGTAAGCGTTGTAGGCTGTTGCCAAAACGTCGGTGTTGAGACACGGTTTCAAATCCAGTGTGTTCGGCTACGCAGCTGATGTTGGGTTGCTCCTCTGTCTTCAACACTTTGACCTGCTCTTTCTTCACACTCTCTTCCACAGAGCTCATTGGCTAACATCGCCCACACAGTGGGCCGCACGGTGGCCTAGTGGTTAGCATGTCGACCACACGGTCAGGAGATCGGGAAGATCTGGGTTCGTTGGGCATCGCTGTGTGGAGTTTGCATGTTCTCCCCGTGCGTACGTGGGTTTTCTCCGGGTACTCCGGGTACTTGCAAAAACATGCATGTTAGGTTAATTGGAGACTCTAAATTGTCCATAGGTATGAATGTGAGTGTGAATGGTTGTTTGTCTATATGTGCCCTGTGATTGACTGGCAACCAATCCATAGTGTACCCCGCCTCTTGCCCGAAGTCAGCTGGGATAGGCTACAGCATACCCGTGACCCTAGTAAGGATAAGCGGCATAGAAAACGAATGGATGGATAGCTGTCAGAGTATTAATATTACTGCTATTATTGCTATTGCTATTATTGACAATTTCAAAACAACGCTAAGGACATTTTGCTATAAAAATACATAAAAAATACGGGTGGACTCACACAGTGTATTAAGAACTCGACAAGACACGCACCATATTGTACCTAACTGTAGAATGTACACAAACCCAGGCAAAATTTTGGGGTTAATTTTCGACGTTAACCGAAAACTGGGGAGAACACGAACCAAGGTTCAACTGTATATAGCATCCTTTTGTCTTCAGTGAGTTGTGCACAGTGACTAAACTATGAAAGTACACTTCAGGTAAAGTTCTGTGGCCGCGTGTATATTTAAAAAAAAGAATAGACACACACCGCTGTTATCGATGCCAGTCATTACTGGAGCATTGTTTTTTCGAGCACAGTTGTGTGTTCAAATATTTATTTTAGTCTGTCTACAGAGATTTCTCTGCCTGTGACTGTTTTGACACTGTCATTGTTAGGGAAATGAGAACGATGCGTTGCACACTAAATTGATGCCAATTACCAAACATGAGCTGTCAAGGCAGGGAGGGAAAATTATACGTACCTAAATAAATAGATAGAGAACTAGCACATTACAAAAGATATAACCGAGAGATAACAGATACCGTGTTTGTGTTGTAGGAAGACTGTAATTTAGCAGTCATTTTAGGTTGTTTATAAAGTTTCTGTGATTGCTGTTATATTTTATTTTCTGGCATTTTGCAGACTTGTTTTGTTTTTTTATTGGTTTTCCTTTTGTCCTGCCGACAGCTGCTTTGTGTATGTGTCTTGCTCACATTATTTTGTTTTCTCTACATGAGTGGTCTTCATAGTTTTTTTTCTTGTGAGAGCTACTTTTACAAAATGAGAAAGGCCGAGAGCTACTCATTTTTGTGACATTTGTTTTCATAGCTTATTTTAACCCAAACAAACTGAATATGCTTGCTCTACCGTTAACAAAATGTTGGTATCCACAACTCAGCTTTTGTATTTCAGAATGCATTTCTTTCTAGCGTTCTCACATTATTAACTGAAAACCGGAATGAAAAGCAGGCTTGCGGGCGCCTCATGTGGTCGTGAGGGAGGTACCTGGTGCCCACGGGCACCGTATTGGTGACCCCTGTTCTACATGTTCTTTAAAAGCACTTTGTGATCATTGTCTTTGAAAAGTCTTCCTTTCTTAAATTGCTTGAAGAAACATTAACAAAATGAAAGTACTTCATAAATTATTTTTGTCATACTGTCGTCATAGATAAATAAACAACTATGAAATAGGTGTGAATTGAAGTGGTGATTTTGACCCGCCCCCCAGCAAGTTTTCTCAACATCTTGGCTGTGACGTCACGACCAGAACACGTTCCGGGAACCAGATTCAAACACATGCGGCCATGAACTCACAGCAAAGCCAAGCAAGTGACATAGTCCCAACAATAACACAATAATAACATTCACTAATATTGTCTTGTGATGACTACATATAAAACACAAAAAATTGGCCACAAGTATATTTATAAATGACACTGACAGCTCTATGCACACTGAAATTACAAGACCAGTGAGCAGCGATCACTGCTTATCTAGCCCTGGCATGAAACTCCATACTATTGTTCTACAAGTCATAATATATATCTAGCAAAAAAAATATGGATATACTTAGTGAAACTGACAGATCAACTGCAAAATAGAAGGGCAAGAAAGACAAGTGACAGCTAGCGACATGTTTAGCTAGCAAAGGACACAACCAGATTCAAACAAACACAGCCATGAACGCATGCAAAGAAAGCGACATAGTCACACCTATATCACAATAATAACATTCACTGATATTGTGTTGTGATGAGTATGATATGTTTTACTGGCAGTGATAGCCACTGATAGCTCTAGCGCTATAGCTGAACGAAGGGGGTTCAGAGGCCTGGGTTACGGCCGCAACAAAGAGACGGTAGAGGTTTTAGTGAGAATTTGCTTAAATATACTGTAAGTAGGCGTGGCCAAATGTTTTCTCTGGGACGCTAATTTTATGGTTCAGTGACTGTGCATCTTAAGTTTTCATGTTTGTGATTTATTGTTTGTTGTAATTGAGAAAGACAGATAATTCCCATTTCAAAACAGGAAGGATTTGTCTCTGAAGCTGATAGATTGTACTACAGGGTCAGTTTTGTTTTGATTTGTTTTTCAGCATGTCCGTTAACCATAACCCAATATTATCCAAAGATGCTGACATGGCAAAGTTAGTGAAAGAAACTCCCAAGGCAGTTCTTGTTGCCTTGACTCAAACTTCCTGAAACTGACTCAAAAGTTAAAACAACGTGTGGCTATCCAAGCCTATTTACTAATGTTGTTGAGGATGAGGGTAGTCAGAAGAAAACATCATTGATTTGATCCTGTGTGCCTTGATGCAAGTACAATTGTCTGAAGGCAAATTGATTAACACACTATATAGTGCAGCCCAAATCAATCACTGGCGCAATAGGTGCTCCCATACAAATATTTAACATCTTACACGTATTGGCTTGGTGTGTCGTTTAAAGTCCCACAGTGGGTCCCACAGTGCTAAGTGGTTGTGACACAGTGTTTACTTGTTAATGCCAAGGGGTGGTTTCAAGTTTGCAAGGCCAGCATTCCTATTGGTAAATGAGGTCTGCAATGGAAAGCCTCCAGCTGTTCGATAAGCAGTTTCTTTTTTCCAAGCGCCTTGTGTACAGATACAGAATAAACACATTAAGAAGGATGCATGGTAGAACACAGCAAGCAGTGTGAACCAGAAGAATGCTATTATGAGCTAACTGAGGGTGGATTTTCTTGATATTTTGATGAGGAAACTCCAACAAGAGTCATTTGTATTTAATCGAATACAGTAATCCCTCATGTATCGCGGTGAATTGGTTCCAGACACGACTGTGACAAGTGAATTTCCGCAAAGTAGGATTCCTTATTTACACAATGACTGTTTTCGGAATTGCAGTATAAAAAACGTGCTTACAACCTTCTAAACATGGGTTTAACATAATTAGAGCTTCCTAGACGTGAATTAACACCCCTATAGTCAGCTTTACATTTGTATCATCCAATATAGTAGACATAATAAGAGAAAATAAGCTGTTTAAGACATAAATAAGACTTGTGCTTTTGTGTGTGTTGCTAACATGTGTTCCCTAGGTGAGCTGAATGAAAGGCGGACAGGAAGTGACTTCGGGGTTCAGAGTTGAGTTTCATCTTGGCATGGGTTACGGCCGCAATGGTAATCCGTGTTTGGTTAGGAATTAGGAATTTTTTTTTCAGGATTAGTGTTCCTATTGTAGAAATAATGCCAGCCTGCAAGAAAAGCCTGTTGTTCCGGCAATCATGTCTGGCACAGGAGAGCTCTAATGGCTAAGTATTCTTGCTTGAAAGGCAGTAGCATGTACCACGACACCAGCAGGGTCTGTTATACCAGCATATACACAGTCGTGTGGGCCTGCAATAAGCAATTGACCAATCCAGGTCGTACCCGGTCTCCCTCACTTTAAAGTTCATGCAGTAACTTGATTAAGCCACATTTCACTGCATCTGTCCTGCATCTCTGTTACAACCAGTCAGTCTGCAATAATAGAGGTATTCATCGTGGCAATACATTATTCACAATTTAGGAATGATCCGTTTAGAATGTTTTTGTAACCTATGTTTGCCCATTTCTCAAACTTAGGCAACATAACTCATATCTGAGACACACGCAATACCGGAATTTAAATTAAATTTACAAACATGAAGGTGACTTTTCAATGCCTGAATTATTCAGTGCGCTCCACAACAACATGGCGCAATGTGTAATAGCCATTCAGGCTAAAGAT
This sequence comes from Dunckerocampus dactyliophorus, assembly GCF_027744805.1. NCBI lineage: Eukaryota > Metazoa > Chordata > Actinopteri > Syngnathiformes > Syngnathidae > Dunckerocampus > Dunckerocampus dactyliophorus. Next base: position 20,777,547 of record NC_072831.1, on the reverse strand, counting down.
GCAGGATAATTAAGTTGTGACAAACGCGTACTATATGGAAGTGCTCATTCATTTCTTCGCAGTATTGTTTATACAATCATGAATGTCATTAATTGAGGACATTTGTAGCGACAATGTGCCCCAAATTACAATAAATGATGTTGTTGTTCTAGTTCTCTGTCGCTCACTCGTCTGCTTTGGTACAACCAGCCTTCCTTCAGTTGCCAGTAAGTGACGGTTTGACTGCGAGTGTAAAAGGTTGTTTGCCTGTACCATGTGTTTTGGAATGACAAGGCCTGGATTATACTTCTCCGACACCATTTTCTAGGTCTTCGTCAAGGTTGCGTGTGTGACGTGCAGTTTTCTGCCAAAACACTAGGGCCACTATTTTACAGAGAGTTAACCCTGAGCAACCACAACTCTTGCTGTCCATTTAGCTTCCTTCGTTGTGAGCAAACAATGGGATTTAAATCGAGTCAGGGAGTTTTAATGGAGCCCTCCGAACGGCACACAGGAAATGATGTGAAAAAGCCAACCAATCACAACCTGATTTGAGTTGAGATTTTTTGTGGAGGTGCACATCATGCTACGGCAGAGTGGTTGGAAGGAACCAACGTAGCATACGCTGCTGCCTCGACACAGGATAATCCAGATGTAAGTTATATACAGTGTTGTTTTTGGCAGGGATCTTAGTTTTAGTCTTTTGGACAAAAATGCTTATTAGTTTTAGTCACACTTGAATCAATTCTCTGTGTGATAGTGTTTGTCACGTTCCACCTGTGTCCTTTGTGTTTGTCTTCTGTCTAGATCCCATGTTCCTGGCTGGAGGTGGAGCTGCTGAACGCACCTGAGCTTGATTGCCTACGCCCACTACTTAGGCTGACTACTGACAGCTGGGGAATGCCGGATGATTCCTCACGACTCCATGCTTCACCTGTGCTGCTACCCCTAAACCTGTGTTGTTTCAGTGTTACATTAGCGTTCAGCAGCACCTCCCTCCAGCCGGCACGTTGTATTATGTTTCTTCCATGGTGTACGCTTGTTGTCACCATCGCCTTGAGTTTCCCTGCATGTTTCAGACAGAAAGTCATTCAAACATGGATCAATATGTCAACACATTAGACTTGCTGCCCAGCCAAACTCCCTGCATGTTCTACACATAACAGTAATACACACGTATGCTAATGAATTGACGTTATCACAACAAAGCAAACTTTAAAGCTATCTAACTGCCAATTAGCGTCAGGAGTGGGGTAGCCAACTATCCCTTGAAAAATGGAATCGTCCCATTTTTTTAAATAAACGTACGGACCCCATATTGAGCTGACAAGGGATGACAGGGAAATACAAACTTCTGTAAAATGTGGAGTCGAATGACAACGGCTTGTTACAGGCTGGTTGTAAAGAAAATGGATAGATGGAGTTTCTCCTCTCATCTACCACTTGTCTCTCCTCACAATGGTGGGAACACAAGCCAAATCAGAGAAAATATTGCGTCAATTTAGAAGCTGACTCTTTCACACAAGGATTTTCCCTCAGGGACTTAGTATCAAAGGAGGCCAATCTACATCAAATGTGATTGGTTAATGACCAGGTCACACAGTCAAAAATCAAGGTCACATGCACCAGGACATAAGGTTGAAAAATAAAGCAAGACAGGAAGAATATGGACTTGTGTCACAGACTTCATGTGCTGCAGCACTACACTAACTTTGTATATCCTACTTGCACAGACCTTCTCCAGATTGATGGGTGCAGTAAGAAACAGAAACCCTGAAAAATATATCCATCATACAGACCATTAATCAGGAGCTGAGGTGTAAAATCGTGTTCTTTGAAACAAATGTGCCAGTGGGCCTGGTCTCGTCGCCACTGTTTCCATTGCAAATGTATTTGCCCATATTGAACATTAGTTCCTCCGAGCCTGGCCTCAAAGTGCAAATTACTCCTGGAATCAAACAAACTTTGCAGCAGGAAACATTGTTTGTGAGATGTAGGATTTATTTGTATCCATGTGGATTATGAATAAACAAATATAAGTGACTAACTATAAGTATTTTTAACGCCACTGTTGCTTGGCCGAAAGCCAGGATGGGACAAAAGGACGTTATGTACAGTACATAAATATCAATATCATTAAACCTTGGGTGAAGAGCTGGTGACTTGAGGCGCCAATGCTTTAGTGTCCTTATTGATAACATGAGAAGAAAAAACACTGTTTAATTGAATTATTGACAGATAAATAAGAGCAAATGTTTTTTTTTACACACAATAATGGATATCACTGGTAACACTAGCGCTTCAAAAATCATTATCACCTTGCATGGTGACCTATAAAACAAACATCGCTGGATTGGTTTCTATGCTTGGACTGGAATATTGCTCATTTTTATCAGAAATGTACTGATAATGCGCTTCTCGGTATATGATTATCCTGTAGCTGACCATCATCCTTAAAGTTCAAACTTCGCCTTTTTAATACCGCTATATAAATCAAACCATAGTTAAGTAGATTATTTGGCCCCTGTGGTCAAAGGGAAGGAGCAGTTCGCCCTGCATGAAGAATAATAATTGTAATCACGTCTGATCAAGGCCGTTTAACAGGCTTAGCGGATGCCCGATTCTGTGCAATCAATTAGATTACATAAAACCTGTATTACACTCACTACTATCGCTCTTTTCATACTTCCTGTCTATTCCTTAATACCTGCAAAACACACATGCACATAAGTACTGTTGAGAGTAACAGTATTAAAGATGTTTTTCAGTAACAGGTAATCTAATTAATTACTCTTTCAAATATTATAACGCTGTTAGAGTTACTGACGCTCTTTTTTTTAAATTTTATTCTGACCTTAAAGCCTGTTTTCTGCTTTCCCCATCCCCTCGGCCCTTCTCATGCAAAAAAAATTCCCGCTTCGCGCACCTCCAAATTTTTGTAACTACGTGGACGGAGGCGCCGGAAGAAATGGTCCTCGCAGCTGAAGTACAGAAATACCGGCAGTTATATGAGGCAGCCTACCCTGACGCACAGTAGTTTAAGTATAAAGAAACACTGACACAAGTCGTGTTTTAAGTCAAGTTGTTTGGTTTTGCCTTTTGTAAGCACATTGTCCTGCCGGGATACAAGTCCCTGTGTTGGGAAGAGTGACAAGCTGCAGCACTCCTGTTCAAAGGATGAGTGGACCACCTTCTCTTCCCTTTCTGTCGCAGCAGCAAATAAATACAACACAATTCCTCTTCTCAAGGAGTCGACGGCAAGTGTCGCCATGTTGGAAGTCAAGTAAACAATGGCAAACTTCTTCCGCTCCAGTTTAGTACCGTGGAAGATGCGTGTTTTCGAAACACTGCCCCCTGCAGTTTGGGAGCAGACGCCGCACGGAGCATAAAGTCACACCGGGTCTCTCGAGCAGATTCGTTCTCGTTCGAGCAAAAAGTATCACCCAGCCTTAACACGTCAACAGCAGTGCTCAGTTTCATCTCCAACTTGCACCTCCTTCCTTCCTCTCCACACCCACACAACATGCCGTCATTCTCCACCAATCACACATGAGGTGCATTCACGGACATCGGAACTCTGAACATCAACACAAGCAGGTCATTCCATTATGCACTGCTAAGCTGTCGACGGCACACGCCAGATATTTGAGGATTTTTCAAAAAAGGTCAGTAATACAATAATCCCTCGCCACTTTGCGCTTCAAATTTCGCACCTTTCACCTTCACCTTCACTCTGTCGCAGTTTTCACAAGTATATGAATTAATAAGTCATGCTGTTTCGTGGTTGAATGCGGCCTATAATTAGCAAAAACATATGCATATTTAAGCAAAGTGCATGTATTTTTTGACTGAATTAAGCATTTTAAAGCATGAAAATGGCTAAATGAAGTAAAATACAAAAAGAAGACTCATTCAAAGACGTTGTGAAGAGATGTATTATTCCACATTGGTCACCAGGTGTCAGTATGTTGGGTGAGACACACAAGCACCAGACTCGATGGCCAGAACAACAGGCTTTTATTGCAAGTGATCTCATATTAGGCACAGTAATCCCTAATAAAACCACGGGCTACTGTTGCGACCGTAACACACGTCAAGCTGAAACTCAACTCTAAACCCCTGGCATCACACACCGGAACACATCTACTGCAACACACACGGCACGACTCTTATATCTTAAATGGCTTTTTTACCCTTATTATGTCTACTATACTGAGTAATGCTGGTGTAAAGGTCGCTAGAGAGGTGTTAGTTCATGTGTAGAGGGCTCTAATAATGTTTTAAAAAACATATTTAAATGGCCGTAAACAGGTATTCTATGCTCTAACCATGAAAATATTCCATTTATAAATAAGGAATCCTACGTCGTGGTCGGGTCTGGAACCAATTAATTGCGATAAACAAGGAATTACTGTAGTTACATTCCCTGGTAACTAATTACATTCATGAAGAAGTAATTCTGTTACTTTTTGGGGAAAATAACCAATAACTATAAATAATAGCTTTTTTAAGGTTTACACTGCATATAAGTCTATCCATGCATGCAGCTCCCAATTTGTTAATAGGACTATTCCCAGTATCCCTCTGGGATTACTGGTTTGCCTACCCAATCATAGTCTAACTAACTGGGGGGTATGCGAAATAATGAGATACGGTATAACTCATTATATTTGTATTATTTAAATGTCATATTGGGGAGGCAGTGTGATAACTCTGATAACGAAATGATTGTGTGTTTAATGAGATAAGGGGATCCATAGAACCAATAACAATTAGTGTTAATTATTCTGGTCTCTTAAGGCAGTGGTCCCCAACCTTTTTTGACCCACGGACCGGCTTGTGTTCCCACAAATGTCCCGCGGACCAGGGGGTTGGTTGGTTCGTACATTATAGCGATCTAATTTATCTTATTTATCATGTATTGTGTAAAACTAAGACATGAATAACATCAAATTAAAAGCACAAAATGAATGCCGACCCACCATCCACCAGTTCAAGTTCCAGCCAAGTTATTCCAGAGAGATTATTACATGGCTGTAGGACGTGTGTGGTAAAAGGCAGTGCGCTAGCATGAATTAACTTGAGACAAATGTACACATTAGCACTCAATAAGTTATCAAAACGTTCCTTTGAGCATTCCCACATAGTATCAGCATTTGACACCAAATATGAGGTGAAAGAAAAATGGTAAAAATACAGTAGTAGTCTATCTGTGCGGCATGAGATAAAGTTAGCACACGCACAATGGACATGCGTCAAGTGAGACGGATGTAACAGAGAGAATCCGGCCACTTTTCAAAATAAAACATAAAAAAATGTAATAACGGAAATTATTTTTTCTTTCTGTGCGGCCCGGTACCAAATGACCGGGCCCGGGGGTTGGGGACCACTGTATTAAGGGACAATGTATATCCCGTGCACTATAACCTACATGACTTATGTGTCTCGGTTTTCCATAATCCCCTAGTAATAAATAGACACTGTACTGTTCTCTTTGTTCTTCTCTTCGCAAGGAACTGTTGTCGCTGCTGCCATTACAGGGTGCTCCGACCGTGTGTGGAATAAAAAAACACACTACAGTAAATTCTCCATAGAACACCCCCTTGTGACGCTAGTTAGCCAAGTGCACACAACTGCAAGGACAAGGACCACATTACATTAAGGCAGCAGCACAACAAGGTCTGCCGCTAACATCAGTTTGTAGCACCGCGAGCAGAACGTTCAGCACAAACTATTAAACTTCGAAGAGGACAAAGGATGTGTCATCCTCCCTCCAGACACGGTACCTAACGTGGAACAATCATCATCACCACTGACCGAACAGGATTATTCGGGCACAACTCTGCCACACAAAGGGCGATTTCACATTTCTTTTCCAGGCTTTCATATACTTTTGGAGCTTTATCATGGGCCAATGAACAGGTGCTGGCTCTCACTGCATGTTGGTCTGAGGCCTGAGTCCCTGTGAGATTCACAGAAGACGACCAGGGCGTCAATGAGGATGCAGAGCTGCAGGAGAGCAGGAGACCTTGGTTCCTTCTATCGTTATGGGGAATGTGAGGTCTTTGGAAAATAATACGGGCAAGAAAATAAGAAGAGATGCTGGACTGCCATTTTTGTGACTGAGAGGTGGTGCAATCATGTAGCCATGAAGAAACATCGCTGATCACCAGACATTGACGTTTCAGCTGTTTACGTTCATTTCATCTGCTACTGGAATTTTCCTGCTCCATCATCATTACAGTGAACATTTCACCTTCCTCATCAGAGACATCAATTGAGTCAATTCAGCTGTCGTCAGATTACTGGATCTGCACCCAGGGGATTTTATCCATTGTAGTTTGGACTCTGTTCAGGCCACAATCCATCAATATGTGCATTGTACAACATGAATGCAACTGAATGCAAGCACCATGGATGCACACAGTGTTTATCCCTTTTATCCTCATACCCCAATTTGGTACAACATCGTGGCACTGCAGACATGCTTTGAGTGCACCAACTGGGACATAATATGGGATCCATATGGGGACAATATTGCTGACTTAATACTGCATCACTGGATATGTCAACTTCTGTAAGGACATCATCATTCCATCCAGGACCGTGTGCCGTTTCCCCCAGCAAACCCTGGATCACGTAAGAACAACGAGAGAACAACGTAACAAAAAGAAGAGGGCCTTCATATCTGGTGCAACTCTAATTGAGACTGGGAGGTGCCACGGTCTCCTGTTGCTGAAAGCTGGACAGTAACTCCTGCATAACGACACTAAAGAGGTGTGGAGATGAACGGAGCATATTACTGGCTTTGCTTCAAAGGACCAGGGGAAGAGGGGTTGGCTAGACAGGGCAAATGAGCTCAATGGCTTTTTTTTAACAGCTTCAGCAGACCACCCCTTGCTCTTCATCCCCATTTTGCCAGGATAACCTCGGTCTCCATGGCAACCACCATCACCATCAATTCCCCCTTTTACTAGCTGCCATGATGATGATGCCTCCTTGGGACTGTCATCACCCCAAATGACAGTAACAGCTGACCAGGTAAGGAGTCAACTGGAAAGACTCAATCAAAAACAACGCTGCCGGATCTGATCACATCGGTCCCCAGTTCTTGAAGTCCCAGCTGTCTGCCATCATGCATCACAACCTGAGTCTGATGCTGGAAAAAGAGCTGGTGTTATGTAAAAGCTCCTGTCTGGTACTGGTAGAGAGAGAGCTGGTTGTGGCCTGCCTACAGCCACAGGTGAAACCCTCTGCAGTTCACCTGCCAGTGTGGATGACGCTATCATCTACCTGTTGCTTTGTGATCACTCACACCTGGATTGGTAGCGAGGGTACGGTGAAATTCATGTTGTTTGACTTCTTCGGTGCTTTCAAAACCATCTAGTATTTTGTTTTGAGTGAGAAGCTGCTTTAGATGGGTGTTACAGCATCCACCGACTCCTGGATTACTGACTACTTTTCAGACAAGAACACAAAGTGCGTTCGCTGAGATCGGGTCATTCAATTTATTTTTTTTTCCCAGGCAAAGATCCACTTTTGTGTTGCGACCCACGCGTTGAGAATGGCTGTTGTAGACAATAAGGGAGGTTACTTTATATAGAGAGCGGTGAGCCAAGCTAAAACTAGCTAATCTAAAACTCAAGCCTAATGTCACTTCTGTCCACCCTGAACTCAACACATTTATAGCAACACACAGAAGCACAAGTTTTATTTATGTCTTAAGTGGCGTATTTACTCTTATTATGTTCACTAGTGTGGTGTTTTCAGTGTAAAGGTAACTATAGAGGTGTTCATGTCTAGAACTAGAGGCCTCTAATAATGTTAAAAAACATATTTAGACGATGGTAAATGGGTTTTCTATCCTCTAACTACAAAAATATTCCATTTATTAATAAGGAATTCCACTTCACGCAAATTCACTTATCACTTATAATACTATAGAAATGGAGCTTGGATGTACTTAAGAGTAGACAGTGTACAGCTTTTGTCAATTCTATAATATGTCCCTTGATAGTTTTTGCTGCATTGTTTCCTCATTTTCAGCATAATTGATGCTTAAATTTGGTATGTAGTTTTGTGCACTTTTACATTTTTAATTGTGAAAGTTGTTTTTTCTCCTGTGAAGGCTGCAATTACGTTGTATTTAGTCTTAATGATTTTACTTTATTATTACAGGTGTATTTGCCGTGGCAGAATAAAGGTTATTTTGCAACGTTTGTTGTTAAGATGTTTTCCCATTTTTTACTTCATCACATTTACTTCTTATGGTTACACTGAGGGAAGAATCACAACAATTTTTTGCAACTTTCACCTTCGGCAATTTTATCCCAACAAAAACCTAAAAAACACTGTACCTTCCATGGAAATTTTTGAGAAAAGCTCCCGCAAAATCAGGCTTATGCTGTTTTGTGTCACACACGAGTAATGACAAACGCTACCATGAAAAAAGACAACAAAATTCCTTCACTTTCCGTTGTTATTATTAGTTAATTGTGGTTATTCTTTATTAATTTAGCTATTAATCATAACTCCATCACGCAAAATGCCACTAACTAATAACAAACAGTAAAGCAATTTCGTGAAAGTGAACTAATTTTTCTGTAATGAAATTAATAATAATAAAATAATAATTGATGATTATTTTCAATTACTAATTGCATTTTCTTCTAACTCGTTCACCTTGCAAAAGGCCAGTAGGTTGGCGCGTCCTGTTGCCCCAACAGTTATCAGTGCTTTTTGCGTACTTAATGACAGCAATTTCCAGATAATAGTGTTCACAGATTAAATGTAGTTAGCTCATGAACCGTAAAGATAGCGTGTTAATTACATATCTGATTGAATGGAAGTCTTTTAAAAATGAAATGCTCTCACAGTCAAATGATGATTTACTTCATGTTTGACTTGCCATGCACTCAAGTTGGCTATCGTGCCAAACAAGAGAATTATATTAATTACAAGACTGTGTTTTCTTTTTTTTCTCTGAAATATTACTAGACTGGAAACCTTTTGGGATTTTACAGCACATAAGAGATGTAATTTGACCTTCATTATGCAGGTAAAATAATATAAAGACAAGTTAGAGGATTTATCTGAATGATTCCTATGAGACATTACTCTATGAGGTACACAGAGCAGACAATGACTCTTCAAAATGGAAATAAGGGTAATAACATTTAACAGCTATCATGGCACCGATAATAATGCAGGATAGACTGAAGGTGGATGATTTATAACAATATCGAAACCCTTCCTTGCAGTTACTTTCTTTGCAAATTCCCTTCCCACTGAAGCAGTTTCTATATCATTCTTCATACCACTGTATCAAAGCCAACAATGGCAGTTTAATTAGTCCCAGAGCTGGGCAACTCTCCCAACCTCCATCAGTCTGAATCATTGCACTCGCCATCTCTCTCAGCCTCTGTCTCTTCCTTCCTGCATCACTGTCTGCTTCATCTATCCTGTTGCAACACAATAAGCCAGCGAACGCTGCAGTCCGATCCACTTTTATGCTCATTTCATCATGCAGTCTCTCACTGGGCTGCCACATAGCTGCACAGGAGAACGGGAGCGTGGCTGCAAGGAAGACAATTGTGAGGACAAACTATTCAGCAAATGAACTCCCATTGTTAGAGCTTTGGTGCTGAGGTGAAAGGAAAATGTATTGAAGACGTTTCAGGAGGAATGATGATGACAAAATGCGAGCAGCAACAACAGGACTCGTGGTGAAAGCGACAGATTTCTTGTTGTAAAATCAAACGAAACCACGAATGTCAACAAACGAGTATCTCCATAATACCTGTACATAACCACATACACTCTGTCCTCGCCAATTTGCCGTTGAAGTACCGTGGAAGATGCGTGTTTTCGACACACTGCGGCTTCACACTATCACGGTTTATCAAAAATATCTTAAACAAATCATGCTGTGTTGGGGTTGAATACGTCCATTTATCAGTCAAAAAATATGCATATTTAAGAAAATGTAACGTATTTTTTTCCTAAATTAACATTCATCCATCAATCCATCCATTTTTTTATACCGCTTGTCCTCAAATTAAGCATTTTCAAGCATAAAAATGGCGAAATTAACTAAAATAAAAATATAAGGCATTTAAAAGACGCATTCAAAGACATTGTAGCTATTTAGTATTCTACACTGGCCACGACGTGTCAGTAATGTTACCGTAATGTTCAGTGAGACACACACCAGGCTTGATCGCCAGAACAACAGGCTTTTATTGCAGGTTTGAATGATCTCAGAACAGGCACAATAATCCCTAATAAAACACTTATGTCTTAAATGGCTTATTTACTTGTGTTATGTCTACTGTATCAGGTAATGCGAGTGTAAAGGTGACTATATGGGTGTTAGTTCATGTCTAGAGGGCTCTAATAATGTTAAAAACTATACATAGAAGGTATTAAATTGTTTTTTTATGATGCTAACTTAATATTCCACGTATAAATAAGGAATCCTTTGTGGGAATTCGCTTATCACGGTCAGTTATGTAACCAATAAGCGCAATAAACGAGGGATTACTGTAAACTAAAGGCTGACTTGTGCTCCCAGTAAGAATGAAAATACAGTGGAACCTGTGTGGCGTTTGCATGTTCTCCTTGCGCTTGCGTGGGTTCTCTCCAGGTACGCCGGCTTTCCCCTACACTCCAAAAACATGAATCGGAGGCTAATTGGAGACTCTAAATTGTCCATAGGTGTGAATGTGGATGTGCTCTGTGACTAACTGACGATCCCCACCTCCCATCTGAAGTCAGCTGTGGTAGGCTCCAGCTCACCTGTGATCCTTATAGGACAGTGGGGTGTAGAAAATGAATGGATAGGAATGCAGTGATTTGATTAATCGTTGGCTTTGGGGAAATGTGCTGTTTATCTTGCTCCCATTACTACGATAGGCAGCCAGAACATGAACAGAGAAAGCCATAGGAAGTCTATCACATTTAAACAAATTATATGTCCTTGCTACATACGTGGGAAGCGTTAACCCCTGAGTTATTAGTATTCATTTTAGGTGTCTGTTGAACAGATTTTTGACAGCGAGCGCCAAAGATTATAGCGTGACCTTGAGTAAGGGACTTGTGTGAACATGAGAAGACACAGAAGAAGACCTGTCAGACCTCGTCAACGTTCACCTCCAAACCTCTACGCCATCTATCAGGCCTTCATGGAAAAGTCTGCTACCACTGACAGATCGTCAGCTGGGCCATATTGCTGTGGACAGAATAAATGGAGCTGTGATGTACTGTCCATTTGCGATAGCGATGTTAACAAGTCTTATGGTGTAGATATGGACTGGATCGCTGATACATTTGTGCAAGCAAGGACGAATCTGCTTTCACGGTAGACCGTAGGTTTGAAATAAAATGACCTGGATAACGCTTCCTTGTATTTTTCAATGCAGATTCAGCTGTTGAATAACTCATGATAAGCCCTTCATTCATTACTAGAGAGACTTGTAAAAGCACTGGGAAAAGTATGTGGACTGAAAATGGTACAAAATGTAATAAGATCCTCGATGAACAAAAACTTGACCTGATCTAAAGAGCGTACATGTGTAATGTAGGTTTTCATTTCAGGGGTTTGGAAAGAAACAACACCAACAAACCCGAGCTTATGAAATAGCAACTGCTGTGGTGAAAGTAATAACAGAGCGTACTGGGTCTCCCGATTCATTTTGAGAATCGCAGGGAAACTGGGGCTTATCCCTGGTTGACTTAGGCCTCGTTCACGCTGCCAGCCCCAAATCCTTTTTTGTCATATCCAAAATCACATGAAAGTCCAATTTCTGCAGGATGCAAACCACTTATGGAGGTGCCTTAATATTACTATTTATTTTTAACAGATTTCAAATGAGAAAAGAAGGCTAGGACGAATATCCTTACGAGAGAACATAAAAGCGGTACAACATACACTAAATATGACAGTTTCAGTTATGGAATTAAACTTGGAAAAACTAGAAAACCAACTCCAGAACCTTTGCAGAAAAGGGAAAAAGTGATACTTGCCAAATCATTGAAAGGAGTCAGTATTAGCAACTCTATGCAAACCAGGCAAAGACCCATGTTTTACCGATAGGAAATCCAATCAACTACTTAAAACTTTGTCATTGTGATTAATCACCAGCTTTTCATAGTTAACTCACGATTAAAACGCATGTTTTTGTTTTAATGTTGTATTTACCGTACTGAGATATTTTTCACGTTAAAATGTTTATTGTCTGCAGGAGCAGACAATTATCCTTGCTTTAAATGAGTGCTACCAGTGATTGTCAACTGGTGGGATGAGACTTTGAGTGGGTTTTATTCTGAAGCGGGTATTTTATGCAAAGGGACGTTGTTTATAATGCTCCTATAGGTGGTGACAATGCTCGGTAGTGCTTTTTTTGACCTGCTGTCATAGAAGAAGACCAACAACGTTTGTCTTCTGCCATTAAGATGTTGAATATGCAAGTCCTGTCTCTTGTTGAGCCTCAAAACGTATTTGACTAAGTATTTTATGCTAATTATATAGCAGCGGTTTAATTGGAATGTACATCTTAGTTATCTATTTAATTGTCAAATGTACTATTTCAAAATGTTCAAAGTAATTTGTAAAATCAGTAAAGCTAATCCCTAGCGTGTTTCTGGGATGTTCAATGTAAATTAGCATCAAGCTAATTTTAATTCATTTCGTTTATGTTGAACGTCACAGAGATATTTTTTTGTATCTTATGTAAGTTATATTTAACACGCTTTCTTTCTTTATTTATTTATTCTTTATTTCAGTTCAGTTTTATAGGGCTTTAAAATAACGGCTCTAAAATGGAACTCGATCAAGTGGAGTTTTTACTGAGAACCTTTAATGAGCTAGCAAGTACAGACCAAATGTACAACCAAAATATAAAACCTTTACAGTTTTTCTTATAATAATTTTGAGTTTGTGAATAAAAACGTAATGTTGCTGAAATGTTCATTAAATTTAGTCCGCCTGCAAAACAGCCATAAAGGTCTAAAAAACAGTAAGATTCGGTATTCGAAAAAACAATGTTGATACTACAGTGGAAGTAGTAGCTTCATTAATCCATTCCAGAAGGTTCTCTTCAAACCAAACCGTAGTCAAACCAAATGTGTTTTTCCCAAAATGCAAATCAAATAATCTGTTCCAGTCACCCAAAAATATGGACAATGACATTCGGTTCCGGTTCCCATTTTGTTAGCTTGCTAACAGGATTGAAGACGTTTTGTATGTTACAAACACAAATTGACTCACGCAGTGTTGTAATAACAGAACAAGACGCAAGCCATATTGTACGCTAAGCGGAAAATGTGTGTGAACCAGGGCAAAGTTTTGGTGTGAATTTTCAACATATCAAAATAGCTACTGTATCAAAGTGGATTTATGAAGAGCTCAAGTGCAGCTGACCCTGCTCTGTAGCTCTCGAATACAGTTTTGCGGAAACAAGGTCTACTGTATTACTAAAGTTAGAGTTTACAGCGGCACCCACACAAAGCTAAGAAAGTTACACAATTCAACATGAGGCCTTACGGCTAAGCTGTGGGGTTAACAAGTCCAACATCAGCATTTTAGGTGTGAATGAATGATGAACCACTAGAGATCAGGAGATCTCAGCTTTCCAGAATTTAATGGGCCAAATTAAAGGGTCATAAATCATCGTATCCATCTCAGCAATCCCTGCTACCATGGCAAAAGAGATCAAAGCAGCTAATACAGTGGAAGAAGCAAACTTAGGACATCTAAAAGTTAAGCTAACTATAGACATCCTGCCGGGTTGGTTATTTGAGGAAGCAGTAGCAGATTTGACCTTTTGCAGCTTAAAGGGGAACATGTAGATAGTTATCACACCAGCAAATACATATCCATATTGACTGTGTATATATTTAAATCATTTCAAAAGGCAAAACGATTAAACATAATGTGTTCTAGTACAAGGGTCATTTTAGTCCACACTCTAGTTCAGAAGGTGGTGCAAGGTCATGCATGCCAACCGCCAATAAACAACAGAAGAAGAAATGTTTCATCTGTGTCCAGTTGTTGTGATGCTCCTCTTCCCTTTACCTCGGGTTTTTCTCATCTCCTTTCCAGGTCTTTGATTAGTCTGATCCACTCCAGCACTTTTTCCCCTCTGTATCTTCCTTGTGTTCTGACTAGAGCTGTCAGTCCATTAATATATGTGATAGCGATTAATCCCATTTTGTCCATAGTTAACTCATAATTAATCCCAGATAGAATTACGTTCTTATCTATAATAAGTAGGGATGTAAATCTCTTTGTGTAAAAACGATTAGATTCGCATCTAGAATGGTTTAAGATGCCATTCAAAAACGATATATTAAAAAAAAAAAAGAACGATTCGATACAGTGTACAAACGATGCAATTCAATTTGATACAATTCAATGGTTGAATTCATTTGTTGATGTAGACATTAATCTTACATTGTGTAAAAGAACACATCATATCACCCAGCTGTAAGGCAGGGGTCCCCAACCATTTCCATATTTTGGAAATATGGGCCATTATTTTGTTTAAAAAATAATATACCGTAAAGCACCGTGTATAAACCGCACCCGTGTATTAACCGCACCCCCATCTTCAGGCTCACGGCGGGGAAAAAACATTTTTAGTTCATAAATGCTTGCCAAATCTTTCATCTCAAATGCGTAAAGGTACTAAGCAATTTCAAAAAGAAGAATAAAGAAGAAATCTGAACTTCGGGATCTAGATCTTTAATATTATGGCTAAGCACAGATTAATAATAATAATAATAAATCAAAATAAAGTTTTGATATCTTATCTTTCACTGCTTCTCTTTTTGTCTATTATTTTATTGCATTGCTTCAGTGTGAATTTGAATAAACTCCAACGTTGTATTGTATTTTACATCTGCAGTGTTTTAATGGAAGCTTAGGTTAGCTTCAGTGTATATAGAGATGGTTTCACTGTGTGAAAATACAGACAGCCGTCAGATAAGTTAGTTGCATACACTAGCATTTTCAGCAACTGTACAGCAGAGGGCGCTAAAGTCAAAGCAACTTTCTGACCCACAGACGGCTATTCTAAAATGGACTTCTCGTCAATTTCTGCATCTGTGTGCGGTTTATACACGGTGCTTTACGGTACAGTTAGAAATCCTACAGTTTTTGCATGCTTAACGCGATGACTTGTCCCACTTTGTTCAACTGTCCTTCAACTTTCTCCCACGCTGCACAGATAGACTACTATACTGTATTGTTCCCCTTTTTCTTTCACCTCATATTTGGTCCCAAATGCTGATACTATGTGGGAACACATAAAGATTCTGATGACCTTATCGAGTGCTAATGTGTATATTTGTGCGATGCACCGCTCTGAAAAACAAAGTCCAGGCTCGTACTGGTGGATGGTGGGTCTGTATTCATTTAGTGCTTTAATTTGATGTTGTTCCTGTCGTAGTTTTACGCAATACATAATAGATAAGATCAATTAGATCGTGTATGTATGTATTGCAGATGTGTTGAAAATCTTTCCCGGTGGCTAGCTAATGCTAGCACTGCTAATGCTATTCAGATCCATTCTCATCTTCAGTCGTGGTCACATTGACACAAGCCGCCAAATAGCTATCCTAGGCTATGCCTGCCAGTAACAAGCATCTCCTAACCCAAATTTTAGCTCACAGTTCAAAGCAAAAAATCAGCCGAGAGACGGCTCGCAACTAAAAAAACACTCGTTAGTTGGGACACTCGTACGCCAAAGTATCACTGTATAAATGACAATTTAAAAAATACCGTCAGCCCTCCAGTAACTTCTTTGGCAATGGATATACTCCGTGACAACTCAACTCACAGCGACAGTAGATACAAATAACTTGAAATAACTTTAGCTTTGAAGCTAAATTTACCATTCAAAATACCCTTTTCTTTGTCCATTTCTGCTCAATATTTGTGGCTCCACATCCACTGCTACGTTTCCTCAAATTACGGTGTGGGCCGAGGGTCAAACAGGACGTCACACTTTAATCATGCGTCAAAAAAAAAAGAGTGCCGTTAAAGGAAATTTCTGTTTACGTGTTCTTAACGCGTTAACTTTGACAGCCCTAGTTCTGACCTTTACTTGATGGTCAGAACTATTGCATTTTGCATTGCTGAGAGGCCACCAAGAGGGAAATAGGTAGATAAAGCGAGTGATGAAAAGAATGGGCCTGCATTTGGTCTTAGGGGGGAAAAAAAATCTAAGTGGGATTCACAGAGTTATTCAACCGTGCATGATTGTTGCCAACGCTGGCAAGCATTCTCTTGCAGGAATATAGAGTGAAATATTGACAGCGAAAAAATGTTATTTGCGGAGTTTTATTTACACAAAGCAACAATATGACCTGTTACTTGTTGCTTTCAGCCTTCCCAGGCTGTACATGTGACAGTTCAGTAGTCATGTACAAAAACTCCCCACCAGTTGGTGACACCATCCAACGAGTTTGACACATAACATCAGGCAGAACACTGAAGGCATATGCACCACCAGCTGCTGAGTCTGCTGCCTGACAGTTCAGCAGCTGATCAGTCAGTGGACTTCTACTACCATGAATCAAAGTTGTTGAAGTCAGTGAAGCGGCCTTTATAATCTGACAGCTCAGATGAGTGCTCCTGCTGCAACCGCCTCACAGGTGTTTTTCTTATTTTGTGCTTGATTCATAACTTTGTTTTCTTCCTAAGGAATACACAATTAAATTGTATTTCTCCAGAGAATCGTGTTATTGGTGCACAGTAGTTTTATGTTTTCTCAGCATGAATTCAAGGTCAAAATTCATGAAGCCTCAAGGGGTACGAGGGTGTGCATTCTGGTGCTGATGCAAATTAGCGTTGTCATTGACAGGAGCGCTGCTGAGATTTTTTTATTTTTTGGCGGGTTGAAAAAAATTTGCATCCACACTGCCGGATTAGTAAATAGTAAAACGCTGTAATACACAAGGCATACCTATGTGTGGCGCTGTGAACAGACACACAGACTGAACCACGTGGATGTCGAGTTGGGGGTGTGATCTATGTTATGGGCGCAGAAAGGTTGGCTCCGAATAGAAGTTTCCTGTCTTGTCATTCATTTTGTTGTTGGCGGTTGAAGAATGCCACATTGGATCACGTCGGGGTCACCAATGTAGCAGATGAAAGGAACACGCAGTGTTGGTCTCAAGCATGACTTTATTCTTTGACGGCCAACAAAGAATGAATGGCAAGATGGGAAACTTTTATTTGACGCCAACCTTTCCGCGCCCAAAACCCAACACCCGAATGGGTGAGATCCATGCTCTCTAGTGCCCGCCACATTTGATGGTTCACCGTAAATGAAGGAACAAGTGCACCGATATCTGGTGTTAATGCAGCTTTTTAGTATGGAAATGAGATATTCTGCACATGTCAAAACCATGGAGGCCAGTTAGTCAACAACTGAATTCTCAGAGCCGAATGGAAAAGAACCATTAATGCACCTGTACTCAATCCAATGCAAGCATGGTAAAACTTTGCAAAGAAGTCACAAGGAAATTTCTGTTCAGGAGGTAAATGAATAATCATCTCCATTGGTAAGCAGCTGCGATTACAGCGGCCTACAGTGAAATAATTAACCTCTGACTTCCTAGGGGACCATTTTTGTAGCACCCGTAAATGTGTTAAATTCCCTCACCACACAATGTGATCACCACCTGGCCCCCATTAGTCAGCAAAGATGGCTTGGTTGTGTTCTAAGTCAATGAGGGGCGACAATTAGGAAGGAAACACATGTTTTTTTCTTAATGACTTTGGCTAAATCTTTCTTTCCTGCTCTGTGAGCTCTATTAAATTAAGTACATCAAATGTACATTGAGTAAAAATGCTGTATGACATAAAAAAATCTATTTTTTCTCACATTCATAATCAAACATAACATGTCGCCGCACACTTGGCAACATTTCATTTCTTTGAATTTGGAAGAAAAATTAAACTTATCTCTCATGGAAGCGTAAAAGTAAGTTAAGCACTGTGAATGTACAGATTAAATAATGGTGAGATTAAATAATGCTGAGTTCGTCTTTTGGGCATCTGGTCAGGATCAGGTCACCTCCCTGGGGAGGTGTTCAGAACAAGTCCGACCGGTAGAAGGCCTCGGGGAAGACCCAGGACACGTTGGAGAGACTACGTTTCCCAAATGGCCTGGGAACGCCTTGGGATCCGCCGGGAGGAGCTGGACGAAGTGGCCGGGGAGAGGAAAAGCTGGGCCTCCCTGCTTAGGCTGTTGTCCCCCGCGACCCGATCTCGGATAAACGGTAGAAGATGGATGAATGGATGGATGGATGGATGGATGGATGGATGGATGGATGGATGGATGGATGGATGGATGGAGTTCGTCTTTAATGGAGAAGGTTTCATGCAAAGGTGAGCCATAAAACAATCCACAGACAAAGCAAAAGCCATATGCAGAGTTGGCTTTTGATTCTTGCTGAATTCGTGCCGTACACTGAGGTCTTGCACAATATGCAAAATGACCAAAATGACTAACCAAGCAACCAATCACAATAATGATATTAGTGACAAATCAGTACCTAAACGCAATGTTCGGAAAAGAAACCTGCTCAACCATCATGACTGTGTCATTGCTGTCATTTGTGTGGTGTAGTTGATCCATGGTATGCTCCTGATGAGACGAGCGATCCTAGACCCTGGATCAACACGTCCTCCACTCCTGAATTGGTCCTGAAGGTGTCGTTGGATACAAAATGATGCCCAAGATGTGCTCAGTGGGATACAGGTCTGGGGACTGGGCGGGCCGGTCAATAGTACAGTACAGTATCTGCTGTCATCACACTCCAGCTACATGGGTCTGAGAATTGCCATGCACCAAAAGGAACCAACTGAGCCGTAATGTGGTCTGGCGATGGGTCTATGGGTCTACTCTGGGTACCTAACAACAGTCACCTGCCCAAACCCTGACTGATCCACTACAAAACTGATCATCTGATGTTGCAGACAGCAGAACATTCTCTCCCTCTGCAGACTGTCACTCGTGCTCAGTATAAACCTGCTCTCATCTGTGAAGAGAGCAGAAGGGCTGTAGACTTGTAGATGTCAGGTCCTCATGGAAGTGGCAGTAAGTCAATTTGTAGCATTCGGGGCAGTGTTGCTTCTTGTACAAAGGAGCAGATAGCGTTCCTGCTGCTGGTTTGTTGGGTCTCCTCGTGTACCGGCCTGTCTCCTGGTACCGTATCTCTTCCATGCTCTTGAGAGAGGCTATGACATGTTTGGGTGTGCCATCCTGGAAAAGCTGCACCACCTCATACTACCACCAGAGCTGAGGACACTCGAAAAATGCAAAACTAACCAAGAATCAGCCAGAATGGATGAGCAGAGGGAAACTGTGATGATCATGTTTTGAGCATATATAAATATATACTGCGATTATACATAAATACGTAAACCTCACTCCCTGAACCTTAAGAGGCGCTGGGCGTCGAGTTGACAATTCAGGCTTTTAGCTCAATGCCCCCATTAGCTCAATGCCCCCATAAGATGCAGTCAATAGCTCACCTGAATAGAAGATCAGTGGAGGAAAGTGTGGCCCCATCCTGGACCAGCTAGGCCCTGGAGTGTTTTTCCCCATCACATCAACAATGTCTGAATGCTTACGTAACAACAGAATGACAGCTACCAGATATCAGACATGATAGTTGGAGTCTGGCATCAAAGCCTGCACGCACTTGAAAGGGAACACTGTTATTTTGGAGTGCAACTAAATGTCTAAAAGAACTTTTTTTGTTGTGTGTGTGTATGTGTGTGTGTGTGGAAGAATGTGTGTGAATGTTAACAACATCGTCTGGCGCTAATCTCCTGTGTTGATTTGTTTTTCGAGGGATCATCCATAAAGTCTACTTGATCGGAACACATTCCCACACTCATCTAAATTTAGCCCACTGATTAAAACCAATGTAAACACTTCATTAAACATGTTATGCACAAATGTACACCATAAAAAAAGACACTCACACGTTCCCATCACCAGGGTTGATTACAGAGACGGTAAGTGTGGTTGCTATAGTAACAGGAGCATAATTTACTGATGTGAAGGTCAGAATCTCTCGCCTTCAAACTCCCAATCCTTTCATCTTCTCGTAGTCTTCTTTAATCTGTCTTGTCATGGCTTTTTTTTACCCCGTAACCATCTAATTTATGCCTCCCGTCACCTCTTTTTTTTCACATCTTTTATTGCCACCCAAACACCCCCTTTCTCTTGTTTACCTTTTCATTCGCTCACCTTCCTTTTGTTTGTCCTTTGCCCCCTCCTTTGCCCCTCACATCCCCATGCCCCCCCTACATTCACGTTCAGTTTTTCATGCTCCCACCTCCTCTTATTTCCTCATCATCTACTCCCTGTGGTCCCTTATTGCAACAATCTGGCTCTTATCATCTCTTCTTTCTTCTTAGCCACTCCTTCCAAATCTCTTCCTCTAATCTTAAAACTCTTTGCCATTCTCCACCTGTTTCCCGTTTTCCATCCTCCCATTATTGTAATCATCCTGCTCTCTCCCTTCCTTATTATTCGTCCCCACCCTCCGCACATCCTTTCCTCTCATCCTCTTTGTATATCAGCTATAATCCACTTTGGATGTGTTTTCCCATTCCAAGTACTGTCACCTTGCGTTACCTTAGAGTTTCGACGATGTGTTCCTGTTGGTTACTTTCTGTGTGCGCATGCCTTCCCCCTGTCACTGCATGCACACACCGATGAAAAGGGTTCTGCATAAATATTTAAGCCCGAAAGGTATTTGGTGGAATATTGTTTTTTGAGATGTATTTTTTCTGTCTGTGTTTACCTTGTAGTTGACGGTATTGAACCAAAAAAATGCGGTCATATTTAGGCCCCAAGGGATTCTTAAGGGTTGTTTTCAGATATTGGCTGAATATTGAAGTCTTTTTTCTTTGTTTGTGATGCTGCTCATCTGGCATCTTGCCTTTGGGTCTCAGTATAATCGCATAATACAGATATTAGATAGAGCCTCACTTGTAAGGAAAAGATGCTGCTTTCCAAAAATCTTTCCGCCTTGTCATGGTGTGCAACTTGTGTTTATTCTATTGATCATATTTTTTTTTGCCTTTTTTCACTGTTTTCTCGTACACGTAGTGGTTATTAACCTTTCCATCTCTAGATGGAGCATGGTGCACCCATTGGATGTACTGGATTAAATGTGTGCATTTGCTGCTTAGAAGAAAGCATGTTCTACTTTTTGGCCGTAGGTAAAGTATTCCTGGTCTTGCCCCAAGATGAGGTTAAAAGCACGCAATTTAATCAGCCCACAGAGTCTATTCAAAATTAATACGTTTGCAAACAGTGAATGATTTGTACATTTTTCTGATTTTTCTAAGAAAACTCCTGTATTTTACTGCCCCGTCTGTGTTCTCCCAGCATTTCTTATTCATGATACAGTAAGAGAGGATACTGTATTTTTTTTTTTCAATTAGCTTCCTCTGTTGGGTGGCTGGGCTCTCCCTTATTCGGGAGGAGCAACATTGAGAGGAGTCAGGTGAGATGGCTTGAGCATCTGGTTAGGATGCCTCCCTGGGGAGGCGTTCCGGGCACGTTTGACCAATATGAGACCTCGGGGAAGAACCAGGACGAGTTGGAAAGACTATGTCTCTCAGCTGGCCTGGCAACACCGCAGGATCTGCCAGGAGGAGCTGGACAAAGCAACCAGGGACAGAGGGGCCTCGGATTTTTGTCCCCACGACCCGATTTGAATAAGTGGATGAAGATGGATGGATGGCATTAAAAAAATGCAATTATTTGTGTCACGCTCGGCTGTGACATGTCAGCTTTCTTCTCGCCTGACCTGTTGAACTTTGTTATGGGCTCGTTACTGCTCAAGTTTTGCTCTGTCTTCCAGGGGCTGGCATTCCTGAGGTGGGCGGAGCCACTGGAGGAGCACAGCTGCTTTCCATCAGCACGTGCATTTATTCGCCGCAGCTGCTGCAGGAAGGCATAGGAGTATTCCGCTGTTTTGGACGCTACTCTGCACGACGCCTGTTTGCTGACTCCCAAGTCATTCGCATTTATCTCCTTCCTATGTGGTAGTAGCCTTCCTACTTGCTTGCCCAGTGGTCCGCCTGTCTCTCAGGTAGCTAGCTCCTCTTCTGTACTAGCCAACGTGTGTCACGGTGCTTTGGACATTCATTCAGCGCCGTTGTTTTTTGTTGCTGTATCAAAGTGTCAAGTAAAAGTTTTACTTCTTACCTGGACGTGTCTTGCATCTGCATACTGGGATCCACACCTGCACATCCACGCACCAGTCGTGACAATTTTGACCACTAAACCCGTAGGAACAGTTCCATGACCACTTGCATCACTGCAAGGTTAAAACCTAAATTTGCCGTCTTCTTATGTAAACCTCACACCTCATTTTCCTGCGTGTTTTTCTAATTTTACCTCAGCTTTTAACACCATCCAGCCCCATATTTTAGTTACTCGGCCCTTAATTGATTTTAATTTGAGCGAGAATCTGGTGGGCTGGATTCCTAATTTTTCAACTGATAGAACAGAGAGAAAAAGGGTCAATGGAGTGTTGTCTAACGCTGTCTGTAGTTCTACTGGTTCATCACAGGGGTGTGTCCTGTGCTACTCTTCATCTTGTATGCCAGCATCATGCAGAGCCAATATGAAAACAGGTTCATTCTGAAATATGTAGATGACTCCGTAATGGTGAGCCTGCTCCAGGATGGGGAAAACAGCCGTGGACCAGTTGTACAGGATTTTGTGAAATGGTGTGAGGACTCTTTTCTCCTGCTAAAGGTAACCCAAACAAAAGACATGGTATTTAATTTTAGGAAACAAAGGCACAGCGCTGACCCAGTGTCTATCCAGGGGGAGACTGTGGAGCAAGTGGCCCGGTACAAATACCTGGGCACAATCACTGACTCTGGGCTGAAGCCAATTGTGAGGCGGTCTGTAAAAATGGACGCCAGCACCTGCACTGTCTCAGGAAAATGGCTGTTTTTAACACTGACCAGAGTCCTGAGTCCTATGACCATGTTTTATCGCACTATTGAGTCACTTTTATCTTTCTGTTTACTGTCTTGGTTTGGAAATGTGTCTGCAAAAAATAAGACCGTCCTCAATCAGATTGTCTGGCAAGCAGATTGGACGGTCACACTTGAGCTTGGGATCACTTTACACCGAGCAGCTGCAGGAACTGAGCTCTAGCATTATGCAGGACCCTCTCGGACCCTCTCACGAGAGAGAGACACTGGTGGTCCCAAAATGCAGAACCAAGCAATACAAGCACAGTTTTATCCCAGCAGCTATTGCCTTTCTTAACAATATGTCCCGTCGTCAATGACGGCAATAGACTTTATTTATGTATTTTACTGTAATTGTTGTACGTGCGTTGTTGACCTCATGGCTTGCCTTGGTTGTTTTAAGTGATTAAGTTCATGATGACATTTTTGCAGAGCTGTTGGAAATGTGAATTTCCCTTGGAGATCAATAAAGTATCTATCTATCTATCTATCTATACGGAGGATGAAGTACAGGGCTTAGAAGCTGAGTGGGCAAGAGGAGAGGATGAAACATTGGAGTACGGCGCTGTGTCTCTATGCCAGAAAAGCAGTTCCTCAGTGTTAGCTCCTACAATAACAATGTCGCTATAGCTTGGTTAATGTGCAGGTCATGGCATGTAAATGGAGCATTGCTTGCAGGTTTGAGATGGTTTTTTAGAGTTGTAGGTGAAACAGGTGAATTTCCACGACCTGCATTGTCAGAGAAAAACTGCCAGCATGAGATGGCTGTCTAGAACACACAGAAAAGGGAAGGATGTGTGCTCACATAAGGATTGTGGATGATGGGCACAAAAAAAAGTGCCGTTTTCCTTTAAAGGAAGTTGTTCTTTATTTGAAGAAGCAGTAGCCAAAACGACACTCACAATGACCTCGTCAACACTGTCAGCAGGGGTGTCAGGTTCTGTTTTGCTGCTCTGCTGCCGCCTGTCCGCTGTGTGTTGCAGTGCACTGGTCCTGCAGGGGCGGAGCCACCGGTGCACACCTGAAGGCAGTTAGTCGCCATGCTTTCTTAAGCCTGGCAGAGAGACTCACAGTGCCAGATTGTTCCTTGGACTTCACTCGCTCTCTGCTCAACCATTCCCCTTGTTGTGCCTCATTGTGTGTACTATCATCTGGTCATTGGTAAGTCTTGTTCTGTGAGTATTTTCTCCCCGCGTGGCTCTCCAGCAGCGTTGTGTTTTTGTGCTGCCGTATTAACTTAGCTGTCCTGCTTGTTTTTTTTTATCCATGTGAGTGTTTTTCTTCCTGCTGGTCCTTTTTCCTAGTAGCCTTTTGATTTTTCCTTTTTGCGTGGCTTCGCGCCGTACGTACATTGGACTCTGTATATTTTTACTCCTGTGGAGGACACTTTTTGTATTCAACTTTAGGGGCTTTGTCCTCTCTGCATTTGAGATCCAAACACAATGAGGAGAAGGTCATTACTCAATTAACAGTCTGTCATAAAGAAATACCACTACAACATCTTACAGCAAATTCCCACACATCAGGTAGATAACACGAAAATAAACAACAGCTACATTAACTCTGAACGTGTACTTTGAGTAACTATTTGCAAAAAAGATGCTGGAAGGTATGCTGGAAAGCCAAAGCACGCTCAGCGAGGAGAGCGATGCCGGCACTTGTGAAATAAATGAATAATAGTGACACCACAGTGCTGCATGTGGTTCCGTCTGAATTTGAATTTATAATGTGTTATTATATTTTATTATTCACTCCTATTTTATGGTAATAAATGATAATAAACACTATGGAAAGACAAAAATAAACAGGCTTGTAACATCCTCCAATAATAATAAGCTTCCATCATGAGATCGGAGAGTGCTGTGTATTCGCGGAGGCCTGGCTGGACGGAGGATTCACCGGACTCAGCGGTCCGGTTGGGGACATTTGCCGCTTGCCGGGGAGATCGGACTTCGGCGTCTTGTGGACAAAGAGCCTCGGGACTGTTCTCCCTGAATGTTACCAGCATGTAGGCTTTCCCACGAGGGCAAATAGCATCCTGTACCAAGTCTACAGCAACATGAAAGGTGCTTTGAAGGCTCTTCCAAGTCCCCATTTTGAAAAAGCTAATGTCTCTTCTGTTGTTGTTGCTTAATTTATTGTTATTAATGTTTCTTCTGTTCTTATTCATTTTCTTGTGTTTTTCTTTCTTTCTTTCTGCTGGGAGAATGAATAGAACAGGAATTTCATTGCATAGCAGAACTACCTGTTCTACTGTGCACATGACAATAAAACTCTTGAATCCTGAGAGTTGCCATTCTGATGAATTAACTTTGATTATTTTTTCTTGAATGAGTGGCTAAAGGGCTACAGCAGGTGTCAGAACACATTTTCAAAACACTTAGGAAGCATTGTACTAAGGAATTTGGTTTCGTATCTACTTTGTGTGGCTCTGTGTGGTTTCCATAGACGTTGCCTGTGAACTGACTCCGGCGTCTGTTCTGTGGCTGAAGCTGAACTCGCACTTCCAGTATGCGACAGTCACAAGTGCAAAAAGAACAGAAGCTGACAAACCGACACAAGGTTGTTCAGGGGCTAATATCGATTCTAAACAGACGTGCCAAGTTCCTGATAGCCTTGAAGAAAATGTGTGAAGAATTGATATTGACGGGAGCATCGTGGTTATACGTCTCAGTTCTATGGAAACACAATTACTACTGTAAGTATGTACTCGAGGTTCGAAGACAGTGTTCCAAAATATGAATCACATGTACAGTATTCTAATTACTGGGGGTGTCGTTGAATAGTCAACTATTCAGAGGAGTCTGACTTGACTATCAACCTTGCCATCGAATCATATAAAAATGTCATGTGATCAACATTGCATCATTCAGGCTACGTAGGGAGTGGCCACGGCTGCTGCTGAGCATCCATTTTTACAAAGAATCTCTCTTATTTTTCTCCTTTTTATACAAAAACAGCCTCATTTGTGCAAATGAAGAATTGAAAATTACGTGCAAAACAGAAGACCTACAGTATACAGTTGGCCCTCGCTAGATCACGTTTTTGTGTTTTAATAATTAATACATGATCATACAAGAGAACATACAAATCCTCCATTTTCTAATACTCACAAATATTAAAATTTCTCTGATCTAGTACATTTTCAAACAGCTAAAATTATGCATAAATCAAACAATAACCTGCTAACCAAAAATGTCATACTACTTTTCAACAAGAGAGGAGAAATATGATCTCAGCGGAAAAACTAAACTTAAAACATTTATACGCGAGAACAACGTTAAAAACCTACAGCATTTCAGTGTGTGGACTCAAACTAAGGAACGGATTGAGTAAGGAACTCAAACATCAAGATGAGCGATTTCAAGAAACAATACAAACAGTTGATGTTTGCAAAATACAAGGAAGAAGAGTTTGGAACCCCAAAATGTTATGTCTAATCACTAGAACACTCATTAGTCTTCATTCTTGTGAGTTCATTGTCAACTCGCCTGTTATTACAACTAAGTTCAGTTATGTCTATTATACTCATTATGTGATTATTATTATTTATTATGATTGAAGAACAATCCTGACAATTATATTACTACATTGTTACGCTACCTTATCATTTTCCAATGTATCAACTGGCAAAGACTACATCGGAACACAGGAAGTGATTTAAATGTATTGAAATTGATGTGAAATGGACGAGGGGTAGGATTAATTTAGCCTTGCTTCTTCCTACTCCTTTTAGACATGTGGAACTGCAAATCGTACTATGTGATGTATTCCATAGTAACTTGCATGCATGTTCAAATAAAATCAAACCATTACCATCGCTGTTTCGTGGTTGACTAGGGCCTATTATTAGTAAAACAAAAAATTAAAGACAAGTTATATGTAGCATTCTGGTCACTATAGATCAGTGATGTTATGAGACATGACGTTAGATGACATTACCTTTCACCCTGCATGGAGACTGGCTACTCAGCCAGCGGAGCTGAGCCGACATGCCATGGCTGAGACAGACATACAGTACACGTGCCATGGCTGAGATCGAGTGAAACAAAGGTTCTCCTCTCATTCCGTGTGGAAGTGGTAAGTTTTGGGCTGCTTTGTCCTTCCCCAATCCGTTTGAAACACTTTCTTAAGTTTAGAATAGGTCAATTGTAGAGGCTAACTTTATGGATCGCCTACTTGCTATGCTAGCCGCGGCCGTCCGTTATGTTCCTGTTATGCTTGTACTATGTGATGTAAACAAAGAGTAATAGGAGCGTAAAAGTGACGATTGGGTTGTTATTTAAAGTCGACAGGGCTCTAATATTGTTAAAACCCGTATTTAGAAAGTCATAAACGGGTTTTCTATGCTCTATGAAAACATTCTGTTTGTTAATATTGAATCCTACTTCACAGGAAAGTCATTTATCGCAGTCGGGTGAACCAATTAACCGCGATGAACGAGGGATGACTGTACTTACCAAGCATTAACAAAATGACCCGCTCCCGTGGCACAATCCAAAAAAGCTGAGGCGAGAGCTAGCTTTGAACACTGGGAAGACCGTCAAACACTGACGGAGTTATTGGCTCATAATGGCTCCAAAAAAAAAACAAAAAAAATCTGTGTTGAGGTATTTTTGAAAAGGTTGACTCCAGAAAGTTAAGTGCAACCTGTGCCAGCAGCCTCTTATATATCACACAACAACAACCACAATCATTGGATCCTCATTGGACATCATTGGAAAACAAGTAAAAGCTGTTACGCCCAGTGGCGGTTCTAGCTATGGGCAAGATGGGCAATTGCCTAGGGCGGCATTCTCTTGGAGGGCGCTGCGAGGGGGGGGGGGAAGTCCCATTTATTTGTGTTCAGCACTCAAGTCGGGACGTGCGGCAGATGGGCGCCCTCAACAGGCGGGATACTCGCGCCCATGTCTGTGCTCGCGCCCCCATGCTGCTCAGACATCATGAAATGTCCACCACGTGACCAACCCAGAGTATGGGGGGGGGGGCTCACTTCATCACTGTGCTTCAGCCCTTGGGTTAATTATACGGTAATTAACTGCAGTAATTGCTCAAAAATTAAACATATTTCATTCTTAATATTCTATGATATTCATTATATTGCAGACCAAACATGTTATTTCTCGACGAAAATGTGAAATAAAAAAAAGAGGGAATTGCGAGTCAATAGGAGTTGGTTTAGCCTTGGCTGCTAGGTGAGTGACGCTGGGCGATGACAATTAAGTGCAGTTATTTTTGTCAACAAAACGAGAAAGTCAAAGCCATCAGGTGCGCAATTTAGAAAGAAGAAGAGGAGAAACGGGAGCCAAAGGGCCACGCGTCAGTCTGCCTCGGGGCATCATTGGTTACGCCAACTTCCTTTTATATCCCGACAGTGACTTTTAATGCAAGAAAGCATTAGTCTGTTAATTGAGAGTTTTGGCAAACTTTTGTGTGCCAACAGCGACTTTTGTTTTAGTCCGGTTTTGTTTGTCTTCCTTCCAGTGTCACTAAATAAATGAAGGTACTAATGTTGCACACCTACCATGTTTTTTTTGTCCTGTCCAGCCATTGGGGCAGGAAGTATTGTTGATCTAAATGCCCTTACACGCCAAGCAGATTTGCTCTGCCAGGGAAAAGTGTAAGATACGCTTCCCCTGTTATATAGATTTTTTATTTGATGTTTTTGGAGCGGCCGGACAAGAGCGGGGGGGATAGAAAAGAAGAGAAATTGCACCTCACCAGCCGTGAACCTCGCCGCACATCACTGACACACATTATAAATAGATCTGTAGTTTACAATTTCTTGTGGACACAATGGGAAAATTGTTGGTCCGGGCCAAAATTGACTTGAACTTCGATACTGTGAAGGCATAAAATATGAAGCGTATGTAAAGGTTCATTGTTTCGCCACTTACACTGCCTGGAGCACAGTGTTAGCATATTTGTAAGACCCCCTAATTGGTAGGCATGGGCTACGAACAAGTGCATGTGACTGTTAGCAAAGAAATCTAGCGATGAGGTCTTCTGGTCCATTGTCACACCTGTTCGTAATAATAACAATGCACAAATGTGTTTTGCATTCACAGCCAGGTATTGTTTTTGCAGCAAAGTCTTTTACTGTGCCATTCACAATACCACCCCTGAGAAGAACCCAATTCCCATTTTGGATTATTGATTTGCCGGTGGTTACATTTAGCCGTCTATTTGTCTTCCAGTGCCTGAGGAGTCTGACTTGGAATTCTATGATTGTACTACTTACAGCTTGGCGCCTCCATCTCCCAGATGTGGACTTGATGTTATCTCCGAAACGGCTTAATAAAGTCACACCGGACAGAACTGGCATTAAAGTTTAATCAGAGAAGGGCAAACATTGCTTCATGGTTATTCATTTTAAGGCTACGCTATATTTCAATGAAATGTTTGTGACGCTGATTGATTAGACTGTGCCACTTGCAGTCATTTTGCAGTCAAATGTCCACTTTGTCCTAGCCGCTTATCGTCTGACCCGACTTAAGCTCATGCGCAGCGGAACCTCGGTTTTCGTCATGAATTCGTTCCAAAACGTACAAAAACCGAAGCATTTTTTTTTCCAAAAGAAATCACGTAAATCCAATTACTGTAACAAATGCTATTTTCATACTTTAACTTAGCATACTTGCTACGATTGGGCTTTATCACAATTCTGGCACTTGGAACTTTCTTTCTTATTCAATTCTTATTCAACCGTACTCAATTTAAAAAAAAGAAAAAGCACAGATTGTCTCACTCAGAAATCCGTATAGTGCACTTCAATGCCTTATCAGCGCAGGGCACACAGCTTATTAAGAGAAAGAAAGGCGATAGACGCAAGTTGTTCATCGTTCTGTGTGTGTTCTATGAACAAATAAACCATCCCCACACACATGATTAAAGAATTCCTTGACTGGAATCTGTCTAGATAGTAATCCGCCGGTTAATTGGTTCCAGACCCGACCGAGATAAATAAATTTTCGCAAAGTAGGATTCCTTATTTATAAAGCAAATATGTTTTTAGTTAGAGCCTGTTTATGAACTTGTAAATATGGTGTTTAATATCACTGGAGCTGTCCAGACATGAAATAACACCCCTATGGTCACCTTTACACTCATATTACCCAATATAATAGACATCATCATCAGTTCAGGACGTGTGGAGGACAGGAAGTGACGTTAGGGGCTCACAGTTGGGTTTTAGCTTGGAGTGGATTACGGCTGCAACAATAGCCCGTGTTGTTGTTATTATGATTATTACTATGGTTGTTATTATGTTGTTATTCCTTAATTTTGGGGTGTCTGCGATCGGCCGATCCTTTCATCTGAAACTGATCTTATCTGCGCCGCAAAGGTGCGTCTGCCGCACGGGTAAACAACAGTCACTTGGGGCACGGCCCAGTCGTCAGACTGGCAGTATTAGACGGTAAAAGAAAAAGAGCAAAGGATCGGTTTGGAATTTATGTTAGGCCGAAATAAGTCGTGGTGGGCCCGCAAACAAACCTCATTCGCCATTTAAGAAACCACCGCACCGTAGAACGTGCAGCATTTGAAGCTAGCTATGTAAGCTAAAGCTGGCAGGAGCAAAGCGGCTGTTTCAGTCTAGTCTGTTACTTACATGACCATAAAGAGTGGACGGTTAGAGCTATGTACTTGCTCACTTGAACTTTATTCACAACTTTGCAGCAGGTACAATCCTCACATACACACACATACAACTAGCCTTGCTCTCTTCCGGCACGGTGTCACACTCACGTTACCCCCTACAACCTGTGCTAACTCAACATTTAAATTATGGAGTTCATGGCATTGGACAACCAGCCAGGACTTGGTCCTGTAGATCAGTGGTCCCCAACCTCCGGGCCGCGGCCGTGGGTCATTTGGTACCGGGCCGCACAGAAAGAAAAAAATAATTTCCATTATTTCATTTTTTTCATGTTTTATTTTGAAAAGTGGCCGGATTCTCTCTGTTACATCCGTCTCACTTGACGCATGTCCATTGTGCGTGTGCTAACTTTATCTCATGCCGCACAGATAGACTACTACTGTATTTTTACCATTTTTCTTTCACCTCATATTTGGTGTCAAATGCTGATACTATGTGGGAATGCATAAAGGTAAGTTTTGATGACTTATTGAGTGCTAATGTGTACATTTGTCTCAAGTTAATTCATGCTAGCGCACTGCCTTTTACCACACACGTCAAACAGCCATGTAATAATCTTTCTGGAATAACTTGGCTGGAACTGGTGGATGGTGGGTCGGCATTCATAGTTTTACACAATACATAAGAAATAAGATAAATTAGATCGCTTTAATGTACGAACCTCCCGCCCCTCCCCAGTCCGCGGGACATTTGTGGGAACACAAGCCGGTCCGTGGGTCAAAAAAGGTTGGGGACCACTGCTGTAGATTATTATTATTATTAAATAAACTACTTCAAACCTTGTGATTTTGTTTATTTATAAAAGCAAAATGCTGTGCGCTTTATTTTTGGTCAAAGGCTCAAATCAGGTTCTGCAGTGTAACCTGTACTCAAGTTTTGTTTGTTTTTAAAATGTGAAAAGTAGTTGGGACAACTATTTTCAAAATGTTTCTATTTGAGAGAACTACCTCATGTGCAGTTAAAACAAGTTTGTATTGTTTCATGGTTACAGTTCAATGTTTTTCTACAAAATGACATTGCTGCCAGTTATATATATATATATATAAAAAATTGGACAAAATTGGTATCGGTAGGTCAAGTGATCGGCCGGAAAATTGTAATCGGTGCACCCCTATACTGCCTGTTGTGAGATCATTCGAACCTGAAATAAAAGCCTGTTGTTCCGGCTATCAAGTCTGATGCTTCTGTGCCTCACCAAACATTACAGGATTACTGACACTACTGATCAGTGTAGAACACTACATAGCAACACAGTTTTTAATGCATCTTCCGAATGCCTTCTATTTATATTATGTTAATGTATAGTAGGTCATTTAGTCATTTTTATGCTTCAAAGTGCTTGATTTAGGCTAATAATACTATAATAATAAACTAATAATAGGCCATGTTCAACAATGAAACAGCATGATTTATAAATAAATTTCTGAAAATCCGTGATAGAGTGAAGCCGCAAAAACCTCAGTGTGGTGAGGGACAACTGCGGTGTCTCAACTCTAGAAGAACCGCGATCCATTCTTCACAGAGACTGAGTCACCAAAGTATGGATGCTTTGTTTGGGCTCTGGATTGTGTGGAATGATGCGCAGGCAAACAAACTTGGGTGCACTGTTTGGCCGTACAATAAGCAACACAGTGTACAAAACCCGAGACATATTTTTGCCAGTGCAGGGGTTCCACTGCAATGTGAAATCTCTGAATGACATCCTCTGCAGGGCATAACCGAACTCACACGCTTGTTAGCTTGTTTATTTAAGCATGCTGCAATAAATCCATTCTCTAGCGGTAAGAGTGAAACAGTGATGCATGAATTTAGTTTCTTTATAAATATTTGCCTCTCGCTACCTCTACATTCTTCCAGTCGTCAATCCCCCGCTGTGCATGTGATTCTAGTTGAAAATGCTCCTTATCTCCTGCCTTAATACTCCTGCCTCCTCTGCCCTTCCTCCCCGCATGTAATTTTAGTTTTTTAAAATGTTTCCTCTGTCTCTTCTTCCCCACCAGAGAGTAAAAGCGCATAAGTAGAGAAGCTCTTATCCACGCCGGCAAGAAGATAAGAATAGGAATTACAGAGGCATTCAGTGGAAAGCGAGTGGGGGTGGAGGGATTGAGAGATCAGACAGAAGTGGGGGCCACAGAGAACAACAGAAGAGAAAAGGCAGAGTTACACACAAGGAGGAAAAGAGACACGCAAGCTGTGCAATGTCGCTCTGGGCATGTGAACTTACTGCATTTCTTGTGTTGGGTTTTTTTCTCACAGCTCGAAGTTTACAGAAGAGCGGCTGACAACAGGGAACGTCGGGATGGTTTATCCGAGGACAGGGCCAATCCTTTCCATCCCAAGGCACAAGCAGGGAATATACAGGATTTGACAAAACAGGAAAATGTCATTGAAAGAAGGAAACACAAGGCCACTCTTCTCTGAAGCCCCTGATGCATCCAATGATAACACTGCCTAATGGAATAACAATGCAATATGATTTTTTTATAAACAGAAAGAAAAGGTTAATTCATTTCACTCACTTCGTTTGGATTATTGAAATACTTTTTCTCCCAAAAGGGTTGGTTTTGTCAAAGCGTCATTTGTATCACAACACTGACTCCTCAACACATACCAAGGAAAATGTAAGGAGGCAAGCAATTATCAATAATATAACACATTAAATGGTGTAAATGAATAACTATAAGTATTACATAGACCAGACATGGCCAAGATATGGCCCCTGCCTCTGATTAATCCGAATCCTGATAGACGCTTCCACATTGTATGAACTGACTAGCGAATAAATGGGGTTTTATGTCTCAAGTTAGAGGACAATGCTAGAAGAGGCTAATAAAATTCTATTTATTAAGAGCACTCGGCAGGGAGCTGGGATGAAATTTCTGGACAATCCCAAAAGCCGCAACTAAAAAGACGCCCCTGGGTCACGTGTAGGTTAATTGACAACAAAATTGACATCGAGTTTATGTGAGCCGACCGTGTGTGATGTACCCGCACATAAGACAATCTCTGTCATTGGACAGCTGTGATAAGTGATGTCTGCTCCGCAGATTTAATCTAGCCTGCCAGTTACATAGGGTCATATGTCACTGTCAGTGAGCAACGGCAGCTTGAGCATAGTAGCACACCTCCGCTGTAATCTGTTGGTCCCGCAACACAGTGTGGTTTTGAATCATTTGTCAGTTTTTAAAGAGTCTAGAAGCTTTTGTTTTTAATGAACAAGTAGCCATTGTTGAGGGGTGGCCATATAACAATAAGCGTGTGTGCCCCGCCTAGAGCAGGTTGTTTTTGCACTGGGTTTCCGTTTATAGATTGCACCACTCCCACTTCTTTTTCATAGTTTGGCTGGTCTTGCAATTTATAGTCACGTGTGACTTACTGTCAATTCCAGACTAGTGCACTGGAATATAAACCACACTCACTAAATTTAAAGAGAAAAAAAGATTTGTACATACATAGGCCACACATGTCTATAAGTCACATGTGTTGACCTTGTAACGGGAACACGGGATATTTAATACAAAAATTGCTTATTTTCTCTCATTATGTCTACTACTGTATACACTAGGTCCCCAACTTACGAACATCCGACTTGCGAGCATTCGGAGATACGAACGCAATCTGACTGGTCTATATTTTCATGTATTTTGCCTTGTAGTAATTCCATATTTATACTGCTACATGCTTGACCAGTAGAGGGCACTGTGACACTGCTAATGGGACCAACAGGTAGAGGAAGACGATGGGGAGAGAGTGTAAAGGAGAAATGGAAAGCTAAGTTGTAGCTGTATGATGCAACCCGGACAGAGCGTGTGATTAAAGTTTATGAAGACTTAATAGGCCTGCTTAATTCTACACCACCCACAGAACACGACCTCTTTTAGAAGAGTCTAACGACGACGATGATTTGTCCTTTTTATCAATAACTCCTCCTACAACTCCTCCACAACGACGTATGCTCGACCACTCCTCTTCAAAGGTAAATAACATTTATCATTATGTATTATTATATCACTTTTATTATTATTTTTTTCATTAATCATCCTCGTTTAATATTACTACTGCATCCAAAATCATATTTACATACATACACATATACTGTATATGTATACACGTACATGTAGTACCTATATCATTGGTAATATTACCTTTTGTTGGACTTATGAACAAATCGACTTGCGAACGGTCGTCTGGAACCAATTGTGTTCGTAAGTTGGGGACTTAGTGTATTGGGTAATATGAGCATAAAGGTGACTATAGGGGTGTTATTTCATGTCTAGAGGGCTGTAATAATGTTTAAAAAAACGTATTTGGAAAGTCGTAAATGAGTCTACGCTCTAACTACAAAAATATAAATTTCATAAAGAAAGAACCTTACTTCGCGGAAATTCACTTATCGCAGCCCGTCAGGTGTGAAACCAAGGGATAACTGTATATTCCTTTCTCAGGTCGCCAAAACACTAAAGAAAAAGCAAAATGCACAGAGTAAATCCGACCTCTGATGAGATACGCCAAGGTCTCATGCGATATGTTGACGTCTCGCGTGACGTGACGCAGTGCGGCAGTTCTAACCGTAGGGTCCAGTTTCCGCTGTATATCTGTGTTGATACTGACACAGCAAGGAATGAACGGCGAAATAAATCCCATAACAGTCTGTGTTGCACTGCAGCTCAGGAACTTACTGTCTATATTTGAAATGGTGTCAAGTCGCACCAATGCCGAGGTGTTCTTATGTATTCATACAACACGCTGATTCATTTCACCATCAATAACGTAATGTTAATTGTATTTGCAGCCTGCCAGCTTGCTGTTTATGTGCAAATGAAAAGTTGATTATGAATTGATTGCGCACCTAAGGAAAATGGGTAACTTATACATACGCTTACACAAAAGATTAATACCCAACAACATGCGGACCTGCACAAGCACTCATCAAATTCTGTACACACATTAGAGCTTGGTCAGTAATTATGTTTGCATGTCTGCATGACAAATGAGCCTGAGTAATGCTTGGGGAGAGCTAATTATTTCTATGTGGGTATGAATGTTGAAAGAAGCATGATGGTAAGACAAATTGATGTTAATGTTGCAATCATGCCAACAATAGAACTGCAGCAGGGACTTAAAGAACTTTTCCTTCAGGCTAACGTTGCTACTCTTGGTTTGGCTCATGGTGCTCGTAGGTGCTTGTTTGTTGGACAGGACGTTTGCAAGTAACATTGGCTTTTCCTTCAATCACAGCGGTACTGCTATGATTGCTTTAGCGTGGTGTTTGAGGGAAATTAATTCACACAAGGTCAGAATATCTTCCAGCAAATGTGCACGCTTGTACATGCGCTTCATGTTTTGCTTTGTTGTTTTTGTATTGATGCCATATTGAAATGAGTTTATATAATCACTGTCATCGTGTCATCTTGAAAACACTCGATGCAAATTGAACCAGTGAAGCCAATAGACAGCTGCGTCACCAATAGCAGCAATGTCATTAAACAACAAGTGTGTGCGAAAGGACGAGAAACGGGGGAGAGAGGCTTACTGCAGTCTTCACTCTGCGAGTTGAATCTTTCATGACGTTTATACATTATGTAAAGTCTCAAATAAGCTCCAGGATATTCCCATCATTTATTTATAAACAATAGAAGATTACTCATATCAATAGACATGAGGGAAGTTGGCATTCTGATTTTTGTGTGTATGTGTTTATATCTAACGTCTGTAATCAGCTAGCGTCAACACCGTAATTGAATTTGATGAAACGTCAGCAGGATGATGAAATGATCTATTTGCACTGCTCACAAGAGCCCTCGCAATCACTTCATTTTTACTCAGCGCAATCATTTTCATTTGTTAATTGCAGGCTATTATGTTCGTGTGCACAATGTGCAGAAGAACCTCAAGTTAGTTCATTATTTCATGGATTTGAAATTATGACGCCGTTTTAGGGCCACATTGGTAAAAAAATCGGCGATTTCGAGAATAAAGTCGTAAATTTACGAGAACAAAGTTGTACATTTACGAGAATATAGTTGTAAATTTACAAGAAAGAAAGTGGCAAATTAACGAGAACAAAGTCGTAATACTATGTGTCATCCTGTCATACGTGGAAGGAAACGTTCGTCTTGCTTCAGGCCAGCTTTTATTTATAACGTGGCAGCAAAACGGAGCAGTGGAGCACAAACAGATTAGCATGTCTAGCCCTTCTCACTTCTGCCTTCCTTAGCCCGCCTCCTCCACATGCCCAAGGCCAAAGGTCACATAAGTCCCCCCTTTTTATAGCTGTATTGGGCCACATTGAGGAAAAAAATAATCTGACATTCCGAGAATAAGGTACGAGTTTTTTCTCATACATTTTCTCATGAATTGACGACTTTATTCTTTATCCTTTTTTCTATTAAATGTACAAAAAAAATCTTAACTTTATGTTACAGGCATTACAATAAATAAATGTTTTGTCCCTAACACTCCGTCATATGAAATAAACCATGTGCTTGGAATGGCGATATTCACGTTTAAGTCACTAAAATACGGTGTTTACTCGGGGTAAACTATACATGTATCAGTATCGAACCGTTAGATACAGTGGTCTACTTTCAGTACCACTAGGAATTGAACGATACTGTAACCCCAAGTCGCAAACATCGCAAGACATCATTACCCAATATAGTAGATATAATAAGACATTTAAGACATAAATAAAACCCTTGCTCATGTGTTTTGCTATAAATGTGTTCAAGGGGATGCTGTGTGGCAGGCAGACGGGAATTGATGTCGTGGGTTACTACAGCAACAGTTGGCCATGTTTTATTAGGGCTTTTATGTGGGAGTATTGTGCCTGTTGTGAGATAATTCAAACCTGCAATAAAAGCCTGTTGTTCCGGTGATCAAGTTTGGCAAATATTACAGTAACAGTAACAATACTGACACCTAGTGACCAGTGTAGAGTACTACACGTCAATCACAGTGTCTTTGAATGCGTCCTCTGAATGGGTCTCTTGTATGTACAGTATGTATTTTAGTTAATTTTTATGCTTGAAAATGCTTAATATGGGCAAAAAATACATAACATTTGCTTGAATATGCATATTTTTGGACTAATAATAAGGTGTATTCAACCACAAGTATGATTTATTAATGAATGTATTTTTGCTAGCGTGAAGCTGCAAAAGTCGAAGCGCAAAGCTGTGCAGGGCGACTGTACAGCTCAAGCGCCCTCAAAACGGCTGCAAACAGCAGCCTCAAGTCTTTGATTGTTTGAAAAGCTCCATCATCAACCTGCTGTAACGTTAACATAGCAAGTTAAGCCATGCCGAAGACTGCAACACTTGAGAAAGCAAACACAACATTTTAGCAAAAGGTAAGTTGTGTTTACATCATATACAATTATTTTTACGCTCACATGCGGTGTCTGCGGTTCAAGTCAGTCAGGTGTCCTGTGAGTGTTTTACTGTCACCTGTAAGATGGGCACTGACACATGGGTTCTGTGTGTGTCTGTTTCCTGTCTCCCTGCTGCACACATTCTGTCAGTCTATCGCTGCGATACGTGACCATGGCGTCTATGCGGATAGTCCCATTATAACTTCACATTTTGTTTTTGAGTGTTGTGCGTCAAGCAGCACTTTGCTTGTCATCTCTACTTGCGCTGTGTTGACAGCACACCCTTTAGCTGATGCAAAGACCAAGGGCCTGACATCGTTGCCCTTAAAGATGCATTGCAGACAATGCTGAGGGTTATAGCCAGAGATGTGCAGTCAGGGGAAACAGGTGATGGAAAAATACATGCAAAAAAACATTCCAACATAAAATAAATATTAATATTTGTCCATTGAACTGTATTATAAATGTATTTTCTGTATGATTCCAATAATTGTTGACATTTTCTTAAATAAACATCGCTGTACATTGCACATTTCCTGTTGCAGAAACATTTATTATACATGTATGTATGTATACGTGTATGTATGTAAGTGTAACACCATTATTCTTGCGAGTCGGACAATAAAATAGAAAGAAATGTCATATGCGGAGGAGCTGCGGTACTCACCTCATCCTGAAGAGCTGGAAGGTGCTTGTCACTGCCTTTCTTCCACATAGTGGAAAAGCCAGAGGGTTTTTTTTTTACAGCAACAGTTAAAGAAAGTGAAATGCAACAAATACAGTATTTCTATGCTCTGCTGAATGAATGAATGAATTTGACTGCCAAGTGAAAGTGAAAGGATTATACAGTACATCCAAGGCTCGACAGAAAGTATAAGAACTTTTCCTGGGGAAGAACAGGGTGCATGTACTTCATATACAAATAAAAAGGTACAACCACAAATTTATAAATGGAATATTTTCGTAGTTACAGCATAGAAAACCTTTTTACAACCTTCTAAATACATTTTTTAACATTATTGGAGCTCTCTAGATATGAAATAACATCCCTATAGTCACCTTTGCATTTGTATTGCCCAATATAGTAGATATAATAAGAGTAAATAAGCCATTTAAAACATAAATAAAGCTCTTGCTCATGTGTTTTGCTATAAATGTGTTCAAGGGGATGCTGAGTGGCAGGCAGACGGGAATTGATGTCGTGGGTTACTGCAGCAACGGAAAAATAAATAAATGGAACTAAGTGAATTACAGTCATCTCTCGTTACATCACAGTTCGAACGTCACTCCCTCAGTCTATCGCAGGTTTTCAAAAATTAACTCATTCAATACCAAAGATGTATTTATACATTTTTATAAGCCCTAACGCCCGATCCCAAAGACGTATTTATATGGTTTTTAAGTTTTTTTGCACGATGAGCAAAAAGAGGTGATGACGCAACTGCACATTAAAAAGCAGTTTTAAGCCATAAAAACAACCACGAGGTGGCCAAAGTCCATTTGACGAGAGCTCGGCATGGATCCTTTTCATGTAAAAACACACTCGGCAGCAAGGAGGAAGTGGAAGCGCATGGAGGAGTGTAGCGTGCAGAAGGTTACGCATTATAGGGAAATTTTAACGCACGCACACACACAGTTTAGTTCCAAATGTGAAAATTGTAAATAGTCCATGGTGTTATATTTGTAAATAAATTATTATTTTGATGTAAAACAACCCTTTTTTGTATCATTTATGTTGTGGTATACTGTATTTGTTTAGGTATTTTCAGCTGTCCGAAAAGCAAAAAAATCTGTGTCCGATGTACAAACATGTCGAATGGGGTCGTCAATTACATTTGTCAGGTTATTGTCAGTTATGGTAAATGTTATTGTCAAATCCTGAATACGATACGATTTGATTGATTAATTCTGTACTTTTTACCCTTTTCCAGTGGTAACAAACAACTATTACCTGTACTGCAGCAAGCCACGAAAGTCCAGAGTCCAATTTTACAAATCCAGAACAGCAATTTTCTGTCAGAGACCCACTTTTGATGAATGTATTTGGTATTTGAGTCACAATAAAAACATTCCCCGCTGCCCTCCATGAATCAGGAAATTGCCTGCTAACATACAAACCGACAAACAAACATTGCTTACTGTATGTTTAATGGCTCTACCTCAGCCGAAGTCTGCACTCCAAATGGTTTTCCTGTTACCGCTAACATCAACTATGGGCTCCTGCAATTACATTATATAAACAAACAACTGAAAATATTGTGTGAAATTTGTAGGTGCTATGTAGTCTTCTACACTAGTCACTAGGTGTCAGTAATGCATCTCCGCAGCAACAGGCTTTTATTGCAGGTTTGAATGATTTCACAACAGTCACAATAATAATAACATACATGAGAATAATCATATTAATAACACAGGCTCACTCCAGAGCTCATGAGCTCCCTCTGGTGGCCAAAGTTGAAGAAAAACGTAGTGGCTTCTACACCGAAAATGACAGGACTCTGTTTAGTATTCTTGATGCTATGATTTGAAATACACAACTTATCAGACACATTAGGTGTAATTTGCAAAAAGTATCGGTATCGGATCAGTATCGCGGATACCAGCTTAAATTTGACTCCGTATTGGATCAGAAACAAAATCTGTGGTATCGCACATCACCAGCCAAATTCCTCAGCCCTCGTGTGAGCATGAGCAAGGTGAGCCCATAAACGCAAATGAGCCGGTATGCTAAATTTATTCGACAGTAGTAGCAAGATAAAAGGCAACGAAACAAACTTGCCCACCTCAAACATATCCACCTGACTCCCATCTGGGAAAGAAACGAGTCACGAGTCGACACGGTTGATGTTTGGTCGGCAAAGTACATACAAACGAACAGTGCAAAATGGTGTACGTTCACAGAAAGTAATCGCAAAAGAAATGCTGCTCTAAATACAGTTGGAAAAACTAGCATTCCGAGAAATGCTGCAAACATTAGACATTATGAATTATCATAACATCAGTGGTTTATTTGGTCAATAATATAGTTTGACGTCAATTTGTAGGACAATAAATGTTTCAAAACGCACCTGCGTTGTTTTGTGACGTGGTTAAATAAAAACGTTTTTTTGTCCGGTCATATTTTTTCATTGTACTTTTCTTATAGCTTATGTTAACGTCTTGTCTCGTTCTCGTGGACCCAATCTCGTGCACCGTCTTGTCTTGTGCATTGGGTATCTCGTGACACACCTAATTATTGCATAAACAAGCCATGATGTAAATACGGTAATTCCTCATTTATCGAGGTTAATTGGTTCCAGACCTGCCCGTGATAGTAGGATTCCTTATTTATAAATAAATAAATAATTTTTGTTGTTAGAGCATAGAAAACCGGTTCACAACCTTCTAAATATGTTTTTTAACATTAGAGCCCTCCAGGCATGAAATAACACAACTATAGTTACCTTTACACTCATATTACCCAATATAGTAGACATAATTAGAGTAAATAAGGAATTTAAGACATGAATAAGACTTGTGCTTGTGTGTGTTGATGTAAATGTGTTTCCGGGGCCTAGGGGACCTGAAAAATAGATTGGGGTTCAGAGTTGAGTTTCAGCTTTGCATGGGGAACGGCAGCAAAAGTAGCTTGTGTTTTTACTAAGGATTATTGTGGCTGTGTTTCACCAAACATTACAGTAACATTACTAACACCCACTGACCAGTGTAGAATCCGCCATTTCATCAACATCTTTGAATGCGTCTTATATGCCTTATATTTGTATTTTAGTTTGTGTAGCCATTTTTATGTTTGAAGATGCTTAACATAGGCAAAGCATACTGTATGTAGCATTTGTTTAAATATGCATTTACTAATAATGGGCTGCATTCAAGCACAAAACAGCATGATTAATAATGAATATATTTTTGATAAACCGTGAGTGAAGCCACAAAAGGGACGACTGTGTGGTCTTATATAGAATAAGATAAGTTGTACATATAGTCCGTGGCAGCATGTCATTCACTGCAAATAAAGCTCTCTTCGAGCTCTAATAAAATAATTTTCTGCATGCAACAGAACTTGATGATTTTGTCAATATTGGTGTCGCATGAAAGCGGTGACTAAAGGCACACCCCCCCCATGGTGAAGGATCCTTCAATTCATTCAGGGAGCGAGGAGGCTGAGGAGAGTGATTCCCTATCGGAGTAAAAGAAAAGGGAGGAGAGAGGCAGACTTTGTTTTGGGGCATGAGGAGACAAATGAGAACGCGAGCGAGAATGAATGAAATTAATTAATTAATCAATTTGAGCAATGAGGAAAGAGAGACTTGGCTTATGTAAAAACAGAAAGCCCCTCGATGTTTACATGCAGATCAGCAGTGCCCCCTTTGGCCAAATCGGGGATCTTTTTCAAATGAAACCCCTATTTAGCTGCACTATACGGACAAAAGTATTAGGGCACCAATTTTCCATTCTTATATTCTTATTGACTGGGGTTGAGATATGAGCTCTCAAGTTCTTACACCTTCCATCCACACTTGCAGATATTTCTGGAGCTCTAAATTAGGCTATCGCACACATTTTTGCGATACAAGTCCTGAACATTGAACAGCAGTCAGTATCTATAGTTCATTAGCACTCCCAAAGGATGTGCATGAGAGAAATGAGAGAAAGAATAAATATACTGTATATACACATGGAGAGAGGCGATTAATTGCAGTGCTGATTAGGACATAAGTCTGTCCTAAGAGGGAAGTTAGTATTACAATTAAACTCATTTGTACATATTGATATAAACCATATCCGACACAAACATACACTATATACGTTTTTTTCTGTGTGAGTGAATCAATATACTAATATTGATGTTGTTCTGGGAGACATTCCCAAAATAAATTACTCTTTTGGTGAAAGAATAGTGTACAAAAAACCTATTCCGCTTACATGCACACACTGTAGAAGTGATGTCACTTAATTTGCGTGAAGAAATAGGGCAAAGAAAAGCCAAATGGGTGCACACACTCATTCAATGGCTCAGTGTCTCTCAGAGAAATGACTTGTATAACCCTTCTACGTTTATATTGAACTCTTTCACTGACGTCTTTGGCTTTTTTAGCCATCTGGTGTGTGAATTTCTGACTTGCAGGCAATGTATTTCTGTCCCACTAGGGGGCAACAGTTCTCTTTTCCTCCAACCGTCTATGAAGGAGACGGATTGTGGGTTGAGAGAGGAAAATGACGGAACACATGCAGAGATCGAGCGGAGATAAAAAATACAGGCGGCTAACACTGTCACAGAGCTTGTCTGGTGGCAGATCTGCCTTTAGTTGTGACGCCATCGCGAAAGGTAGCGGTGCCGTGGATGATGTAGGTGACACAAATGCAGTCGACAACGGCAGCCGAAGCAACAAGCTAGCGGTTAGCGTTAGCTGAGGCGTGTGGCGCGACACCGGAAGCAGTTCAGAGTCGGGTGACTCAGAACCTGACCCTGATGCTTCTGACGAGTGGATCGGTCAGCAGCAGGGATTCATCCCCACATCCAGCAGACCCCACCGTCAAGCTTGAATTTGCTTCTCTGCAGAAAAATCTTGTTTTCTCTGTTTTTTAGGTCAAAATCAGGTGTTTTTGCTGAAACTACCTTATGTTCTACCGCCAATATCTGAAGACACAAAAACACTGGAAGCAAACTTTTTTTCTGATGAAAGAAGAGAGTCTAAAGTCTCTTTAGATCGTTTCAATGTTGATGTAGTCCAAAAACTCAATATTCTGTGGGTCTTGACAGTTCAGCAAAAATGCCCCAAAACTCCGGCAGTATGGAGCTCTCTGCTCTGAACATGGCTGGCAGTCAATGAGTTAATGGCCTCTCTGTGGATGTGAATTAGAGTTGCAACAATTAATCAATAAATCAAGGATTAATTAATTAATTATCCGATTAATCAACAACTATTTTGGTATTCAATTTTTTTTTTATGTAAATGTCCTCTGATTTCAGCCCCTCAAATGTGAAACTGTTATAATTTCCTGAGTCATCCATGAAAGCAGACCTATTTATCTTTGTGTTTTGGGCAAAACAAGATAGTCACACACATCAGCTTTGACTTTGGAAAACAGTGAGGAACATTTTTGCCTCTTTTCTGATTATCTGATCATATTGATTTGGTCTGTTTAGGGTAGGGGTCTGCAACCCAAGGCCCCGAAGCTCCATGCGGCACTTCCGTCTGTTAAGATTCAAGAGATTCAAGATTCAAGAGATTCAAGAGAGTTTTATTGTCATGTGCATAGTACAACAGCAGTTATACCATGCAATGAAAATCTTATTCTGTTCATTCTCCCAAGAAAAGAAAGAAAACAAATGAAAGAGTAAGAACATAAGAAACATAACCACATAAACATATATACCAATAAATTAAGCAACAACAACAGAAGAGACATTAATACAAATAAATAATACAAATAAATAAATAAAGTGCTATGAGTGTGTGCGTGTGTTGCGTGCGGCGTGTGCGAGTGCTTCGTTGAGGAGCCTGATGGCCTGTGGGTAAAAGCTGTTTGTCAGCCTTGTGGTCCTGGACTTCAAACTCCTGTAGCGTCTGCCTGACGGTAGGAGTGTGAATAATGAGTGTTGTGGATGTGTGCTGTCCTTGATGAGGTTGTGTGTTCTGCGTAGGACTCTAGATTTATAAATGTCTTGCAGTGAGGGGAGGGCTGCCCCAACAATGTTCTGTGAGGTCTTGATCACCCGCTGGAGTGCCTTCCTATCACGTGTTGTACAGTTACCGTACCAAACAGTGATGGAGGCGGTAAGGACACTTTCGATAGTGCATCTGTAG
The DNA here is from genome assembly GCF_027744805.1 of Dunckerocampus dactyliophorus. NCBI lineage: Eukaryota > Metazoa > Chordata > Actinopteri > Syngnathiformes > Syngnathidae > Dunckerocampus > Dunckerocampus dactyliophorus. Next base: position 20,732,704 of record NC_072831.1, on the reverse strand, counting down.
AAGCAACTCAGGATTGTGGTGGGCATGCCAAATTTCCTCAGTCTTCTCAGGAAGTATAGTCTCCTTTGGGACTTCTTCATAATTTGTTGGGTGTTGTGAGACCAGGTGAGGTCCTCGCTGATGTGTGTGCCAAGGAACTTGAAGGTTTTCACCCTCTCCACCAGTTATGGCTCCAGCTGGTTTATGCTTCTTTGTAGTCACTATGACGTCCCTTCTGGTGCCGTCATGAGCTTTTTTTTGTTCTGTGTCAGAGTTGAGCACGTGCAATTCTCTGCCAAAGTGCTATAGGCAGTATTTTCTGGTGAATCAACTTGGTGAGAAACCACGATGCTGGCAACCATTTAGTGCGTTAGCTTCTTTTGTTGCTAATGAACAAAGGCAAGCAAAGAAAGTGGCACTGGAACTAATTTTATTGTACATGTTGATCTGAATCGAGAAGATCTGGGTTCGAATCTCCGTTGGGCATGTCTGTGTGGAGTTTGCATGTTCTCCCCGTGCGTGGGTTTCCTCCCACATTCCAAAAACATGCATGTTAGGTTAATTGGAGACTCTAAATTGTCCATAGGTATGAATGTGAGCATGAATGGTTTTTTGTCTCTATGTGCCCTGCCATTGGCTGGCGACCAGTCCAGGGTGTACCCCGCCTCCCGCCCAAAGTCAGCTGGGATAGGCCAGCAAATGTTTACATTCTGGCATCAGCGTAGCAATAATAATAATATTAAACATATCGTTGCTATATTCTTGAATATTTGCTTTTAGGTCCTTACACAAGCTTCCGACATTAAAAACTATTGGAAATAATTTTCAGTTATATCAAAGAAAAATCATTAAAAGGCGCCACCATGAAGCAGGAATAGTCTATTCACTGATTATTGTCTCATAAGCTCGCACGTAACCACCTATGGAATTATGATTAATATTGAAATTGGCAGACACCACAATCAAATGCAATAACTGAAGGCATTTCCTGGCAGCTGGTATTACTCAGGCCTGTACAACACATATGGAACAGCATAAATATGTTTCATAAGCATGTATGTGAATCTAAAATTGCATTAAAATGCAAGCACAATAAATCTAACCTCGCCTTCATGCAGAAGTCAATCATCCTTTCTTTGTCCTCTGATTCTTTGTGTTGTTGTATGTGCAAACGATTCGGTTCACGCCAACCGACAAGGTGTGTGGAAAAAGCCTGTAAAATAAACTCAAAAATAATTATGCCTGAGCACGTAGCCCAAAATGATATTAAACCTTTGAATGTATTTGGCTGCCAACTGACTGACTAAACGCAATGGAAAAATCCCTTTGTTACTGCAGCAGGCAATTTGATATTCTGCGTTCAAAATGACAATTTTATCCTGTCACCAAGCTCAAGGCTGGCACAAAACATGCTACCGATGTTCTCACTTTGGCAAAATTGCGTTTCGCTGCCGTTTACACCAGCAGTGTGGTGAGGTGTCATCTCCCATATGGAAACCTTATAAGTTTGGATCTCTTTTGTGTGAAACTTGTATGTAATGCATCAGACAGTGAAACCAGGTTATAAGATCCTTAGTAAATATGTACAAAATGACACTTGGGTACTTATCAGAAAAATATATGATAAATGATTATTATTATAAGTGGCCACTTTCAAGAGTTAACCATCCATCCATCCATTTTGTATACCGCTTCTCTCAATGGCAGGGCATATACAGTATAGACAAACAACCATTCACACTCACATTCATACCTATGGACAATTTAGAGTCGCCAGTTAACCTAACATGCATGTTTTTGGAATGTGGGAGGAAACCGGAGTACCCGGAGAAAACCCACGCACACACGGGAGAACATGCAAACTCCACACAGAAATACCCAAGGGAGAATCGAACGCAGGTCATCCCGATCTCCAGCCTGTTACTGTGTTGGCCAACGTGCTAACCACTAGACCACCGTGCAGCCCGAGTTAACCATATAACCTTGTGCTACGTGGACCTTAGGGACAAACATTAAAGGGATCATTCGGATTTTTTGACATGAAGTTTTATGACGCCCCCATCTGCAGTATAGTGCATCAACACTGATTTTTCCCCCGCTTCGCCCCGTGAGACGTGGTCGTTTTTTGTCGTAGAGGAAAGTCGTTTTGGCTAGTTGCTGGGGTCTCTTAAATGAAGCCTTTTGCTTCTCAAAACAATACGCGTTCAAAAGAGTAATACATTTGCCTCACAAAACTGCTGCTCACAAAAAAGTCAGACCGGCGTTATTTTCTCTCCGTTCGTATCACTGCACGCTGACGCTTGTCCATCGTTGCGTGTGTGTTCCACAGCGTATACTGTACATGCGCGGATGAAGACCGCTGCGATGCTAACTCTCTCGCGTCGTAGCGGTCTTCGGAACCTTGTTCAAAACCTTGTTCAGAACCTTGTTCAGAACTCTTCCACACTCTTCATGGATGATCCCAGCAGCCAAGTGAGCCCACCGATAAATGATTTCACTCCCATTTATTTAGTCAAGGCTCCAGAATATTGTTTAGTATACTTGTGTTATTAGGGGCTTGTGTGTTTGTATGACCATCAATGGAGCAAGTTGGCACAGTATACAAATATGCATCCAGGGCCAGATTGCTGTCCCTTTCCACCCCTGTACTGAGGTAGAGAGTAGTTAGTAGATAAACAGTATATTTTTTGCAGTTTTATAAAATGCTCTTTAACTTTTTTCAGTGTTCTCTATTGTAGTGATGTTATATTCAGCTGTTAAATCGATAGCTAATACACCTATGAAGTGTGTGTGTGTGTGTGTGTGTGTGTGTGTTTCCTTATGGAACAACAGCTTTTTCTAATAGGTTTTTCTCTGGAGAACACAAACATGCACACAGTCATTATAACTCCTACGGTTCTGCCAGGGCTATAGTGCTCTACCTCGACCCTTGCACAATAAAGAAAATGGCAGCGCAAAAGACAGATGAGGGAATAAGAGAGGGAGAAAGAGGACGAGAGGAAAGAAGAGACAAAGATATTCAGAGATGTGGGTTTAGTGAGTGCTCCCATCTGCTATACTCCGCTGGAGATGGCATCAGTTGGGAGAGTTACTTTTATCATGTCCAGTGAAATACACCGCGATGGACAGCTGGGTAATGGAAAGATACAAGATGCAATCTGTCACTCGAACACTTGAGCGTCTCAAGAAAGGTCAATGCATCAGAAAGATAGACTAAATGTGAGACAATTAGATATCCTGCAGCAGTTATTTAGACAATTAGTGTTAATGAGAAGAATTGGGGAACAGCCCAGCTCTGTCAAAGCCATTTTTACTTTTGGGACTCATAAGAGGAGAATGGCTGCTGCATCAGCTGTCAGGAACGTTTCAGTCTACCTGTAGAGACACCATCCCGGCAGCTGCGAAGTAAAGCAGTGTGCGCTTGTTCAATGAGCCCACGCGTTGTGAGCCCATAAGTTGTGCTTCATTGCACAACTCTTGGATTCGGTCTTGCATGTCAAATGTAGCAAAACTAATTAAACTGCACGTTTTTCAGCAACAAAACGTCACAACAATGCAATGAAATTGAGGAATATCTTTTAGAAAAAACAGTATTCATTCCAGTAGTGGCGGCATTCCTCAGACTTTCAATATGTAGAGTAACTCGCAAAAGTGAGCACACCCACGCTGAACACGTGCCATTTTGCGCAAGGGGGCACATTCTCTGCAAATGCTCTAAGGATGTGCATCGCCGCCATGAGGCAGAGAGCACCAACCAAGCCCGAGAAGAAAAAAGAGACAATTAATCTGACACCACACTCGTTGACACAATACCTGACAGCAGGCAGCAGAATAAAATGGCTGAATTCACGTACTCATCGGTGTAATGGTACAGCTGCTACCTTTTAAGGCATTTAGCTGTGAACAGCTTGAACAATTCTGTTAATGTGGTATATTTACACTTAAAATGATTTCAATGTAATCATTTAAAATAACGACTTTGTGTTCACATTACTCCAAAACATGCAATTAAACTCAGAGTCAAGTCAAACATAGCAATCCCTTATTTATCGCGGTTCCGTGATAAGGGAATTTCCGCAAAGTAGGATTTCATATTTATAAATGGAAAATTTTATAGCTGGAACGTAGAAAACCTGTTCACGACCTGCTGAACAGAGTAGAATAGAATATAATAGAATCATAATTGCCATTGTCATGGTTAACAACAAAATTCTGTGCCATCTATCAGTGCAGTACAACAAAAAACACACAAGCCTAATGAATTAAAAATGGTCACGGAAACAAATTGTCACACACACACACTCCCTCACATCCAAGGATATTGCATAGGTTAAAAAGGATTGCACAGAAAAGAGACATTTGGCAGTGTCACAATTATGAAATTGCTTATTAGAAGAATTTAGGTGCTTCACAGCGGTAGGAAAAAAAAGGTTTTTCAGTCTACTAGTTTTTTGTTTTTATTCACCTGTACCGTCTGCCTGTTGGCAACAGTTCAGGCGGACTGTGACCAACCCTCCACACATGAACTAACACCCCTGTAGTCACCTTTACACTCATAGTTACCCAATATAGTAGACATCATAACAACAATAATAAGAGCCTTTTAAGACATAAAGGCTCGTTTGCTGCTATAAATGTGTTCTCCAGGGGAGCAGACAGATCATCTGTGGCAGAGCAGAGGACACTGAGGAGGCTCCTTTCCATCATGGACAACCGGCATCATCCAATGCACAGCAACAGTAGTTTCAGTGGCAGATTACTATCACTGCCCTGCTCCACTGATAGAATGAGCAGATCATTCCCAGAATGTGTGGCGGACAGGAAGTGACGTCGGCGGTTAAGAGTTGAGTTTCATCTTGCCGTGAGTTACGGCTGCAACAGTAGCCTGTGTTTTTTTTACGATGGATTTTTATTAGGGATTATTGTGCCTTTTGAGAGATAATTCAACTCCAACGATTAAGTCTGGTCTGGTGCATTAGTAACATTACTGACACCTAGTGACTAGTGTAGAATACTACATTCTAGTCACTCGCAGCGTCTTTAAATGCATCTTATGAATGGTTTATATTTGTAATTTAGTTCATTTAACCATTTTTATGCTTGAAAATGCTTATTTTAGGCAAAAAATACATCGCATTAGCTAAAATATGCATTTTTTAGCTAACAATGGGCCGTATTCAACCACGAAACAGCATGATTTATTCATTCATGTATTTTTGAAAAGCCGTGATAGCGTGAGGCCGTGAAATTTGAACCGCAACGTGGTGAGGGTCGACAGGTATCCAAATAGATAGCTTTAAGTAAATTGGGGTGAGCTGCAAACGGTCCCTTTATGTTGGCCTTAAAAACCGTAATATCGCACATTTCTTATGACACAAACCAAAAAGCTCTGTTTTACCCGCGCAAACGCTGAAGCCTCCTCGGTGACAAAAATGTATGCTTGTGTGTGGACGAGAGGCCAAAACGTATCAAAAAATGTGTTTTAAAATATCTGTATTCTTGTGGACATGGCAGTATCAGGGCATTATTGGGCTTATTGGGTTTATTGACAATCGTTTTGTTACATCCCTGTAGTAAATGTCAACCCTACGGCTCATCATTAAAAATCTTAATGTTTTTTAAAAAAAACAACATCCCAGTTATTTTCCTGCTGCTTGGGGACAGCCATGCAAGTAATAGTTCAATTAAATAATATTAATTTGCAAAAAACATTAGCTTTATAGCCCCTATAGCACCCAAGGGGGAGGAACTGTTAGGCATTAAATGATGTAGAAACATGGAAGCAATCACACAAAGCCAAGTATACTGGTTATTTTATTCATTAAAAATGCATTTTGAAAAACTGGTGATTAGAAAGCAATTGCTAATAAAAAAATATATATTTCACGGCACTGTAAATCACTAATCATGACCCGTTCTTTCCACCAACACCGAGAAAGAGCTCAAGGAAAGCAACTGTGTCGTCCATTTCATGTATTTATATGTGTAAGATAAACGGTAAATGTTCCACAATTTGCTGCCATTAGCCAGTTGTAGAGAATAAGATCATTTTCCATACCGTTTGTACTCATGAGAGTCATGGATAAGTTGGAGCCTATCCTAGCTGACTTCGGGCAAGAGCCGTGGTACACCCAGTCGCCAATCACAAAAAAAATCACCTGTGAAACGGATGCCAGCTGATGCCTTAAGAGTCCTGCTAGACATGGCGTTGAAAGCTTTGGCTTTTAGCTTGATTGCTAGCGCTCTCAACTCTCATTCGATGGACCTTGGTTCGAGCCCCGGGCATGTGCAGAGGCAGCCCAGATGGCTTACACCTGCACCGTTGAAGGTGGATGTTAAAAATAAATTGTGTGAAAGCAACTTGATAGATCGCATGCCTGTCCTGAGAGACCTGACTCCAGATGCCATGCAGAGCAACAGTTCTTACATCGAAGCTTGTTTTTCCTGTTTGTGGTTGAGGTTTTGTTCCTTGTCTCAAAGCAAAGCTATTCTGGGAACAAGGAGGACGCTGAAACTCCCTTGTGCACCCATGCTAAAACCTTTGGACCGGCAGGGTGCAAGAAATTCTCTTATCATCTGAGCCCAAAACCCTCTTAAGCATGGTTTTCATAACACTCTTCTGCAGGTTAAATCCAGCGACTGAGCCTGAGAGAAAACTTGCCATCTTGAAGAGTATATCTGCACCTGACAGTGATATGTGAATTTTTGTGGAGTTGAATTCCTTATTTATAAATCAAATATTTTCATAGCTAGAGCATGGAAAACCTATTTACGACCTTCTAAATATGTTGTTTTAAGATTATTAGAGGACTCTAGAAATGAAATAACACCCCTATAGTTTACACTCATGTTAGTAGACATAACGAGAAATCAAGACGTACATTTCTTGTTGTTTTTTTTTTTACTTCCTGTTCTATACAGCACTTCCTGCTGTGACTTTTGTCTTATCAATGGAACATTACTGACACCTACTGATCAGTGTAGAATACTACAAATCATCTCAGCCTCTTTGAATGCGTCTAATTCTGGATGCCTTATATTTGTATTTTTGTTCATTAAGCCATTTCGATGCTTGAAAATACGTAATTTAGGCAAGAAATATGTCAAATTTGCTTAAACGTGCATATTTTTGAGTAATAATAGGTCATATTCAACCATGAGGCAGTGATGATTTATTAATTTGTATATTTTTAAAAAACCATGATAGCGTGAAGCGGCAAAATTGGACGCGAAAAGTGGTGAGGGATTGCTGTATATGGCTTGTCCCTGACGACGTGTGCGTCACATTACCAAGGAGCGAAGCAGCAAAGCATTTCATCAAAACAAAGTACAAATTAGGAGCATTTTTCACAGAAATCACTGTACAGTACTGTATGTTAGACAGGTTTAATACTTCAAAAGAAAAGGTTTAAACAGACTTACAAGAATGTCCAAACAACGACATGTGAATGAAATGAGGGCTTCTAGTGATACAGAAATCAGTGTACAGTTGTCCCTCGCCACGTCACGTTCAAATCTCGCTGCTTCACTCTGTTACGTTTTTTCAAAAATATATGAAATAAATATATAAAATAAATTGTGCTGTTTCGTGGTTGAATACGGCCTATTATTAGTCAAATAATATGCATATTGAAGCAAATATTACGTATTTTTTGCCTAAATTAAGCATTTTCAAGCAGTAAAATAGCTAAAAGAACTATAATAAAAATATAAAGCATTCAAAAGATGCATTCAAAGACATTTAAGATATGTAGTATTCTACGCTGGTCATTAGGTTACTGTAAAGTTCGGTGAGACACACACCAGACTTGATCGCCGGAACAACAGTCTTTTATTGCAGGTTGGAGTTATCCCACAACAAGCACAATAATGCCTAATAAAAATCCCTCAACTCTGAGCCCCTGACATCACTTCCTGTCCACCAGTCACTCTGCTCCCCTAGGGAACACATTTATAGCAGCCACACATGAGCACAAGTCTTATTTATGTCTTAAATGCCTTATACACTCTTATTATGTCTAATGTACTGGGTAATATGAGTGTAAAGGTGACTATAGGGGTGTTATTTCATGTCTAAAGGACTCTAATAATGTTATCATCTGGTTTTTTTTCATATCATCATCATTAACTTTATTTCAGACACATACATGGTCCATAGAACATTAAAAAAAATAAAAAATAAAAAAAAAAGCCACAGTAAAAGATGGCTATCTCTTGCTATACAGGTTAAGGCGCCAGTGTTTCCACCAACTAGAAAAGAACCTGACTGAGCTTTGTACAGGGTTGGTCAGCACACACATGATGCTGTTTACAGAGCATGTTAGCCTACACGTACATCTGTACATGACGTTCCGTAACACAGCAGCACAAGTTGGTGCAGCAGCCTGAACAAACATCTGACTGGCACTAATCCAGCGGGGCACCTTAAGCAGCATCCTCATGCCATCGTTGTATGCCACCTGAAGGTTGTGTGTACTGCTTTTTTTATAATGCTGGGCAGTATACACAGGAGTACAATATGCTTTAAAAAGTGCCGTTTTAACAGATACTGAGCACGTAGAAAACTTACGAACAAGCATGTTAGCTTGTGAATATTGCATACAACGTTGTCTATAAATGTCTCCGTCATCTGTCATGTCAGCAGATATATAACGGTATATAACGATATATAACGGCCCAAGTATTTCCCCTCATCATAGACTTTGAGGATGTTGTCTGCCAGAGAGAAGTCAGGGAAAGATAGTTTAATGTCCTCTTTACGCCTGACAATCATGATGTTGCCACACTGTGAACAAACCCTTAACAAATGCTGTAGACCAGCACTGTGTGGACAGAAAATCACGAGTTCGTCCGCATACATCAGGTGGTTTATGGTTTATGGTGGTTTATCACCAACCCGGCAGCCAGTCCTGCATCCATTCAGCAGCTTAGATGGATCATCCATATGCATGTTAAAAAGACAGGGAGACAAAATGCTGCCTTGTCGCACGCCGTTACCAACATGAAAGGGAGATGATACAGAGTTTACATAGACTGCTGAGCATACCAAAACGCTAAAATTCTTATTAAATATTTTGGGACGCCTCTATTATGCAATTTGTGAAATAACTTTTCATGATTTATATGGTCAAAAGCCTTTGAGGCGTCAATAAAGCAAACAAAAATGGTAGTATTGTGCCTGTTGTACAGATCCATCATCTCCTTGTCAGGCCCTGAGCTTATGCAAGGGGTATATTTCACACTGAAGGCATTTAGCAAAACATATTGTGGAAAAGCAACCTCTGGTCAAGCTGACCTCTGCTTTAGTGCAATTGGAGTTCACAGAAAGATGAAGTCTACAATATAATTCCCAAAACAAACGAAAATGTCCCGTTTATATCCTGTTAGCAAGCTCTCAAAGTCACCGTCACCCAGCTTGATCGCCCGCCCATGATGTCATCAGCGGTTGACTCTGTAGGTTTTTGCTAACGAACACATAAGTTACCCTTAAGTTTCTGCTTTTCAGTGTTTCTGCTCCACAATGGAGCGTAAGAAAGTTGCAAGTGTCAACATTTTGATAAAGAAGGTGAGAAACACTATCGAATTCAGGAAATAACTCGTAACAAAGTATCACGGTGTCACCTGTGTGGATCTCTCTTCTCCTCCCTCACTGCTTGTCATCGACGTCTCTGGCAACAAAGGTCTTCAAACAAGATAAAAGAGACGTTAAATATTCATTCATCCTTTTCATTCAGAACGGATTAATGCCACTAACCAAGTGTCTGTGTAGGCTCTCAGTCGTACAGGAGTTGTCCAACGAGGGAAAGGCTTCTTGAGACGTCATCTGTACTTCTGTGAAGAAGGTGTCGGACGTACGACACCTTCTTCACCTTCTTCACTAACCAAGGTTTGGATTTGAAACTGTCTGATTCATTTTACAATACTATCTCAAAGTCCACCACTAATTTTATTGTTCATTTCGACACATTAAAACAGTCAGGTTAAAGCACAAATACAAACACTGCTTCTGATGAGCTGTTTCAATCAGTGATTATACAGCAAAATTAAATAACGACCTCACACCCTGCTTATGTACACGCACACAAACACGCAGGTTCTCCCTCTCGCGATTATTGAAATGTACACCTCCGGCAAGGTCAAGAGCATACAGTATTTTGATCATCACAGAAAGAATATTCAAACAATACATGTTGGTTTGATTTAGTACATTTAATCTCACTTGGGCAACCTTCTTGATATTTGCAGCTGTGCTGGCAGTTATTCATCTTTGTGCTCCCCGCTAATCTTGTCAGCTAAATGACTCACTCGTCTACAATGAGCTCGGCTCTGACATTGCGTTTTATTGCAGTTAATCATTTTCATCCAGTTATAGCCGCAGGTTTTGAGGGTCGCTGGTTGGAGTGTGAATTTCAAATGACAAAACGATATTATTGGGATATTTTGCCGATGGCGATGATAACATCACAATACAGCGACTATGTGATGATCGACTTAGATAAATAGCATGTTTACGCAAAGCTGATGAGGTCCTCGATGCATCATGTTTAGATTCTACGCAGGAATCCACATCATTCAGAACGTAGAACCTCTCCTTCCCTTCTCCTCGATCCAGGATCTCTTTTAATACAGTAGCCTCCTGTTTAAGTATTATGGAAACATTCTGGAAAACATCTATCTTCTTGTGGACCATTTCATACAATGAAACAACCATTAGTTTAGCTGTTATGTTATAATAGACGACAATATGAGTTGCACATTAAAAATATACACTATAAAGTGGCAAGAAATGCCTCAATATTGAATAAAGCAGAATTTGTTCTGGACCAAGAATTACTCCATACTCTAGATCAGGGGTGTCCAAACTGCGGCCCGGGGGCCATTTGCAGCCCGCAGCACACTCTAAAAATGAAATTTAACAAGAAAACTACACACAAAAAAAACACCACCAGCAAAAATGGGAAAGTTAAAATATTAATTTAACAGAAGAGTTGTGATTTAGCAAAGAAAAAAAGCCATAATTAATATCACAAGAATCAAATAGGATGAGGATGTCAAGAAATGTCATTTTAGTAGCAGGAAGTTTAAATATTAAAGAAAGGTTTTTTTTGGTTTTTTAAGTCAAAAACAATGAATGAAGTTGTAATTTTTGAAAACTTAGGTCAGGGGAAAATTTATAACATGGGAATAAAGTCGAAATATAAGGAGAAGAAAATATACATGAAGAAAGTTGAGGTATTTGGAAAATTAAAAAAAATCAACAGCAGTAATGAAAAACTGTAGAAATATTACCAGAGTAAAGAGAAAATATTAAGAGAAAAAAATAGTTTTCTAATGCGAAAAAAGTTGCAATTTTATGAGAATAAACTTGGAAAATGAGAAAAAAATATCAGTTTTAGTTCATTTAGCCACTTATACTTCAAAATGCTTCATGTTGGCCAAAAATACATACAATTTGCTTAAACGTGCATATTTTCTGGCTAACAATAGGTCGTACTCAACCATGGGAAATTTGAAGCGCAATGTGGCGAGCGGCGACTGTGTACTATAATTGTGATTACAACTTTAAATCGAGTGACAGCCTTTAATAGTGTTCAAATTGTCGTGATCCTGCTTTTGTCTTATCTGTGTCCATTCCCTGACCTTCATACACGTTTTTCTAAATGTCAGTGAAAGGTTGATGTCATTGTTAAAGAACATAAGCCATACCCTTATTACAGGGCATTGCCGGTTGAGCCAAAAACAATCTAAAATATTTGAAAAAGTACTTCAAGTCAGGTCAGACAATGAATACTGACCTGAATCCAGGGCTCTGAGCTTTGACATGACTTCTTTTTACTGCCAGGTGTTCATTTTGGGGAACAGGTTTTCTCCCCTTCTCCCTGTTAAAAAATGTTTCTCAAAGACAAACTAATTAAAGAAAGTGTTCACACTCAGCTGAAAGCAAAGAATCTCTCCGGGATTTATTCATTCACTTTCATCCATTTATCCTTTTTTCTGTGAAAAAGACCAACAAACACTCATTCACATTCATGGAAAATTAAGTCTTCAATCAATGCAACAATATCGCCACTGTTTTTCCTCATGCACTTGTCATTTATAGATATGCTGTATATAAAAAACAGGTAAAAGGGTCTTGGCTGTAGAGGAGCAAACACATTCAAAGTGATGCTGAACTGTCAATCCTCTCCCCTGCGAGGTGTGAGGTCAGCAGTCTATTCTTGAGTGGTGCCAACCCCCTCTTAACAGCCCTCGCAGCTCCTATTTGGCTGATGTCTTTCAAGGTCTCGCTCTCCTCCCCTGTGGGCTGCTGCTTCTCACTCGTGCTCTTACTCTCGTGACCATAGGTAAGGGTAGAAACGTAGATCGACCGGTAAATTGAGAGTTGTGCCTTCTGGCTCACGACAGCCTGGTTCAGCGACCGCACTATTGCAGTCTGTCCATCTCATGATCCATTTTTCCGTCACTCAACAAGAAATTCTGTCCGTGAAAAGAATGAACAAAACTGGTGACAGGGTCACCTTGGCGGGGGCCAAACTTCACTATGGAAACAGTGGCATGCAGGCGGGGGAGGCAGGTGAGCCGGAGCCTCATCAATTTTAAAACAAATAAACAAACATGAATATTTGTCCATTGAAGTGTATTCTAAATGTATTTTCTGTATGAGTCAAATTGTTTTTAACATTATTTTGAGTAAAAATCGCTGAATTTTGCACATTTTCTGATGAAGTGAGGCTGTCGCGAGTGTGCCTGCCTACCGTGACGCTGCACACTTGAGTTGGATCATGGTTCCCGCCGGTTTCTGTTTGTCAGCATGTCGGCGATGATATAATCATTTGTAACACACTATGACTTCCTACAGCCCGGGTAATGTTTTTAATGTAAGTGTGACATTATTATTCTTTCTAATCGCACAATAAAATACGTAGAATTGCAGTACCGCTGCATCCTGAAGATGTCAGGCATGCGTGAGCTGGTGGGTGCCCGTCAGTGTCACCGCCTGTCAGTGTCGTTCTTCCATCGTGGAAAACCAGCAGCAGCTTCAGCTAGCAGAAAGTCAAGTGCATTCAAGATATTTTTATGCTCTGCTGAATGAATTTCACTGCAAAAATAGAGGATTGTACTCTATATCTAAGCTCACCAGGAGGTGATCAGACTTTTACAACAAAGCTTTTCCCTGGAGAAGGAAAGGCTGCTTGCCTTGCTACATCCTGTTTTTCAAAAATGATTGATTGCTGTTTTATGGTTGACTATGACCCATTATTATTTAAAAATACTGAAACACAAGTTATATGCAGTGTTCTGCCCAGGAGGCGTCAGTAATGACAAAACATAGATGAGGCATGACGTTCCATCCGTTACCATCAAACTGCACGGAGTCAGCCATGGCAGGTCCGACATGATCATGTGGGAAAAAAAGTTCTCCTCCTTTTCCGACTGACAGTGGTGAGTTTTTGGCTTTTTATTTTTTTCCCCACTCCATTTCAAAACCTTTCTTAAGTTTAGAATAAATAAATTCAGGCTAACAACTGTAGGAAAAAAAATAATTTACAGAGTGGGTAAATAATTATTACATGTAAAATTTAGAATAACTGTTTGCATTGATGTGTAATGATTTAATTACCGTTGAGTTTTTAAAAATAAGTAGAGTATAGATATAACTGTTTTTAGTTTTCTAGCATGCTATGCAGCCGTGGCCGTTTCTTTCAGTGAGAACAGCAATTGTAGACAATACACGCTTTCACTTTTAAGTCCCCAAATATCAGAAAATTCTCCAACGACGCCAGAAAAAGTCGCTAGATTTGTCGCTGGTCGCTTTTGAGAAAATGTGTCGCCAGGAGGGTGTGGATTGCTGCCAAATTTAGTGACAAAGTCGCCAAGTTGGCAACACCGACAATAACAGTAATGGATTTGGGACAGCACCATACTGTCAAAACTTGCACCCTCAGCAACTAAGTATGTGGTGTACGCATTATACATGCTGAAGTGGAAAATAGCCCTGTTTACTGAAGACTTTTACACTCATCCATGATTTCAAGTCTAATATACGACAATAAACCACAACATGAAGTGCATTTGCTTAATCTCACATCAAATCCAGGAGAATTTCTGTGAAAGCATGTGAATCATACATCCGCTTGCCACCATGTCTTTGCTACTCACTTTGATAGACCTCTATCACCCCCCAGTGTTCTGCTTCTGTCTTGCTTCTGATTTTGAGGCTACAAGGTCTACAGTATATTTGAGCAACAGAAACGTTCATTAATTAATTTATTTATTATCCAGGTAGAAGATGTAAGGCACTTAGCCTCTTACCTAGAAACAAATGTGGGAAGCATATTAAGGTAGCAACATAACATTTACGGTAGCTGCAGTGGAACCAGATTATTTTTTTTTTAAAGATTATTATCAATTCACACATAGAACACACGTCTTTTTCACTTTGGTACTCCAATTATTGTATGAATTTGGTAGAAGCCCGCTTTTTAAAACGCAGCGTTGTACTTTTTTCAAGCTGCAGCCAATAACCTCACACTATATGCATGAGGATGCCGTATGTGTGGAGGTGTACGTATGTGTATTCTTTATGATAAATATTTCAGTGTTAAGAATGATTTATTATTTTTGTCTGGAAAGTCCATTCATCTATTTTGGGGGAAAAACGTGAATAAATGCCCTTACGTGTGTAAATGCCGCGCTCTTTTAACAAATTTGTAAATCGATTCATTTCAATTGCTGACACTACAGAAAACGTCTTTTTTTTCAGGCCTTACACCACTGGCAGAGTACAGTCTGCCGCACATTTTTGACGCTTCTCTGCATTTTATTGACTGATCAACAAGAGCAATGATGTCATGCATTTACATTAAAGATAATACACAGTATGTAAAAAGTCAAGGTGTATCATTTCTGCAAACACGATAATGGCGACATGCTGAAAGACAGGAAAAGGCACATGCTTGCAACGCAGTTTGTTCGCCGCTGGCAAACCTCTGGTTTATTGTGATATGATATACCATTAACACCTATTCCAAAAATGGAAGTCTCAGAAAAATGGCATTTTTAGATTAGAGGAAAAGATTAGAGGAAGCAACATGAAAAGAAAATACTTTGCATAAGGATCACCGCTCACCACTTTTAAATCAACGCTTCAGAAAAGTGGCTTCTTCTGCTATTTTTGGTTTCTGCAAGGATTCCAAATGAGAGTGTGGGAGGTTTTCCCCACCTTCCGGACCAGTCAAGTGCCATGAAAGCGAGATGAAAACAAATATTTTTGCGTTAGGGTCCTTTTTATCAAATTTGTAGAAACCTTACCTTAGAAAAGTGGCATTTTCTGCTTTTGTGAGTCCTGCCGGAACCCCTGAGCGCAAACCTCCAACACCAACATCAAGGGTTTAATCCAATATTTTTTCTGTTGCTTCAACTGCACATTTTTGGTTCGGTAGGTGAGGAAAACCGCCCATACCCTCATCGGGGTTCCTGGCAGGACGAAAAAAAATGGCAGAAAACACCACTTTTCCCAGTGGCCCATTTTAAAAAAATTTTTCAGGTCCGCGGTTGTCATGATCTCTAATTTTTTCATGTTGCCTCAACTGCATGTTTGTAGTCCGGAAGGTGGGGGAAACCTCCCACACGCTCTTAAGGGAGTCCCTGCTGGACTCATAAATAGACAGATAGACAGAAAGATGGATATATTATTAATCTCCAAGAGAACTTCGCGTTTTGAGCAGCGCTTCAAAAATCATAGTCATAATAAACAATGAAGGCAAGACAGGCAAGATAAGAGAAGAAAAATAAGAAAATAGAATAAGAATAAATACATAAATAATACGGAACGGTTCACTTCCAATTTGTAGTGCAATAGTACTTACCAGTAATAATGACAAATAATAATACATCATAATAATTATTCATGATAAGGTAGTAAGTCCAGTCCTGTGTGTGTTTTTATCGCTCCCCTCTGTTGTGTTGAAAAGCCACACGGCGATAGGGAGGAATGATCTGCGCAGTCTTTCGGTTGAGCAGGGCAGTGATAGTAATCTGCCACTGAAGCTGCTCTTCTGTTGGGAGACGATGCTGTGCATTGGATGATGCTGGTTGTCTATGATGGAAAGGAGCCTCCTTAGTGTCCTTGTTCTGCCACAGATGCCAGGCTGTCCAGCTCAGTGCCAATAGCAAAGCATGCCTTCCTCGCCCACTTTTCAGAGGCATTTTGTTCAGGTTTGCGGCTATTGC
Source organism: Dunckerocampus dactyliophorus (assembly GCF_027744805.1). Classification (NCBI taxonomy): domain Eukaryota; kingdom Metazoa; phylum Chordata; class Actinopteri; order Syngnathiformes; family Syngnathidae; genus Dunckerocampus; species Dunckerocampus dactyliophorus. The sequence continues at coordinate 20,716,492 of NC_072831.1, read as the reverse complement.
AGGGTCAAATTTTTTTCATGTTGCTTCAACTGCACTTTTAGTTGGGGGAGGTTCCCACACCCTCATCGGGTGTCTGGGCAAGACCCAAATATGTAATTATCGGAACATCTAATTGGATTTCAGATGCAGCCATTGGTTCAGAAGCAATACCAGTATTCCGTTTATACCAGTACATTACATTTTTTTCCCATGTACAGTATGATACGATTTGCATTTTCTGTATGTGAATTCATGATGATTTTCTCTCTGGGGTTTAGAAATTGAAATAACAAAAGGAGGCGTACACTTATTAGCATTTTTATTAAATAATGGTTTGCCACCAAAATGATCAATGAAAAAACTTGAAGTATGGTTCAGTACAAAAAGACAAGGTTAGGGAAAGAATAGGTACACGTGTTATATTGATGCACACACCATATCTGTGCATGACTGTCATTCCAGTTGATTGTGACATTTCATAATACAAAAGAAATGCATTGTTTGCCAAATTAGATATTCTATTGCCTTCTTCAATGCAGTACACCAAATGATTAAGGAAGAACATTTGCTGTGTTACAATACTTTACCTCTCATCACGGTTTCTGAGGTGACAGTAGGAAACAGTCCTGTCTGTGAAAGTAAAGTATTTGTGTAACTTAAATGTTCAAGTTCTTGGTTTGGGTTTACTTCTCTGCGCCATTCGAAGACTTGGACCGGTTTTTCGAAGTGTCTTCGTTGCTCTGACCACCTGATCTCGACCTGCTTTCCTTTGACAACTGGCGGTACAACTTGTGAAGTCGCTCTGCATCCACATCAGCATCGTCTGCCCCCTCACAGCAGCGGATCCAGGTTTGCGGAATGACCTCAATGCCGTAGTGTGCACCGGCAATAGCCCCGGCCATGCAGGCTATAGTGTCTGTGTCCCCTCCCAGGGCAAGGCTGTATGCTATTGTTCGTTCCAGGCCACCGTAGTTCTCTGGAAGGTATTCCCTTGGCTGCAAGCAGTGCAGAACGCAGAAGATGGCAGTTGGGACTGACTGGAGTGCTGCGATGCCATTACCTAAAAAAGGGGGACAATGATGTGAATGTAGTACAGCAGTGGTTCCTAAACTTTTCACAGTCCCTCCCTCTTCACACAATTGACCTAAAATCATGTACCTCCTAGTCCTGCACACCTAAACATAAGCCACAATAAGCACACAATAAAACATCTTAGCTTGATATTTTTAATGAATAATTATATGATTATATAATTGATTTTTTGAGAAAAGGAAATCATTACAGAAGAGCATGTCCTCCTTGATTGTCCTTTCATGAATTTTACACCAGGTCATGTGCCAGGCCGGTGTAAAATTCACTGGCTTGTATGAGCTTTAAAACATCCTTTACCATGTCATTAGCGCGCCGAGATACAGTGTTGTTCAATTATGTTGTGTATAGTTTTTTCTGGCCTTAATCATTGCTCAAAAATATCCTGTGTTTTATTTTTCAACTGCACAAACAGTATACAGTACTACTCTAAAACAGACGGGAGAGGTGGACAATGTATAAGTTAAAGACGACATGTTTGTCGTATTTATAACAAGCGGTGAACTGTGCTCTTTATGCTCTTCTGATATAGACATAGACGCCGTATCGAACGCCATATTGGATAGGTCGAGGATGCGCTGTAAATGAATACAAGTAAATGTACTTTTATAAAGCGCCTTTCTACAGAGAAATTTAAGTTAATTCTTCTCGTTTATACATTCACACACGCACTGAAATACTTGGGAAACAGTTAGGCACATGCGCGCTTCATCACGGAGGTCGCCCGGATGTAGACGCCTTCTGCACATGCGCAGTGACAACCCGGTAGTCAATCGCCCATCATGAAAAACACGCGACGAAACGCATATAATGCCGCTTTCAAGTTAAAGGCCATTGATTTGGCTATCAGAGTAGGAAACAGGGCTGCTTCGCGTAAGCTTAGCATAAATGAATGTATGGTGAGACGTTGGAGACATCAACATGAAAAGCTGACGCAAAGCAAAAAGACAGTAAAAGCTTTCAGAGGTAAGAAAAGCAGATGGCCTGAACTAGAAAACGTGCTTGCAGACTGGGTAAATACACAGAGAGCAGACGGCCGAGGTGTTTCCAGTGTGCAGATCCAATTAAAAGCCAAAGCAATCGCCACCGAAAGGAAGATTGAAGATTTTATAGGTGGACCATCGTGGTGTCTCAGATTTATGAGACGAAAAGGACTGTCCATCAGGGCACGCACGACTTTGTGTCAACAACTCCCTTCCGACTACGAGGAAACAGTTACAAACACTCAAACAGAGATAGCCGAGAATTCCATGGGACCGGATGACATCGTAAATATGGATGAGGCACCTTCGACGTCTGACCTGCCTCTCACTAGGCCTGTTAACAAGAAAGGTGAATCAATTCAATAACTAATTCAAATCAATACGGCAATAAAGGTAATTACACATAATTCCTCAACAGTTGTGTACATAACCTGAGTAGTATGACATTCAAAATAGCTACGTTGTGTTCATTATACATACAGTTAGTGTATTACGTCCAGTTAGTATTTGCTATGAAACATTACAGATATATAAGAAATGAAAAGGATTATGCAGAAGACAATGCAACCGAAGTCAAGGCAACATAAAAACTTTTCAGCAATGAGCACATTTTCTAATTAATCATGAACTAATAGTTAAACAAAGGTATAGAGAAAACACATTTCTATCGTGGAGTTCAGGATGCGAAGTGTAGCAATGAAACAATTGACTTTTTTTCCCTACATAACTAGCCACTACAAGCCAACAGATAACTTTATCGCCATATAGATATAGGTTTATCAGTCATCTGAATAATAACGAAAGTTGCATTATTCGTCTGTCGCTGTGGACATTTGTTCTGCGCTTCTTTTGCTGCAGAGTCACAGTAGCGAATGGGGGTTAATGTCATATGACATCTACAAAGTGACGTTTATGAGTGGGTGACACACGTGATAGACCCACACTACCTTCGCTATCGTCGTAATCGGCACCCCTAATATAGCATATAGGTCCATTCATGCAATGTATTACTTAACACTGTTTTCCCATGGGAAAAACAACAAAAACTCATTTTTAAAGTGTTACTTTGCCATGGCAGCGAGTCAACGATCCATTGCATGTAGTGGAAACCCTGAATGTTTTCATTATGCGTGTTATTGTATGTGAATGGACAGATAGATGTTTGCATTATGTTTGTTACTCTATGTGAATGGACTGACAGAAGTAGGAAATGTTTGTTATTGTATGTGAATGGGCAGACAGATGTTTGCATTATGCGTGGTATCGTATGTGAATTGACGGAGAGATGTTGGCATTATGTATGTTATTGTATGTGAATGGGCAGATAGACGTTTGCATTATGCTTGTTCCTCTACGTGAATGGACTGACAGAAGTGTGGATTACTTGTGAATCTGAACGGACAGATAAATGTTTGCATTATGTGTTATTGTGTGCGAATGCAACTTGGATAAGCATGAGCGAGAAGTACAGGGGTTCAGAAAATGGGTGGATATATTTCAAACAAAGTTTTTTCCCCCTCCCCATAGGTAACTTTAACTGTATGTCCTAAATGTAGATTTTAGAAGATTAGTACTGACCCAGCTCAGAGATGACCTCCTCTATGGTGACCTTGTTCCTGTCCATCAAATCTCTGACCCGATGAAGGCGGTCACAGAATGGCTTCTCTGCTTCCTTCAGGCTGTGCCAACAAACCAAGTGACAAGTAGTGTTACTTAGTCATAATATAATAGTAATATTAATAGTAATATATAAAGGCATGTTCCTAACCAGGGCTGGGTGATATGGACTCATACGGACGATATGGACTCATATCCAGATATATATATAGGCTGAATACCGATATACGATATATATCCTGATATTTTTTGCAAAGCGAGTTTTCACAAAGTCAAAGCTCAAAATGCGTGTCAAGTTGTTTTTATTTTAAAGCTTCATACAAGATGCATGAAATAATTGTAAAAAAAAAAAAAACTTAAATCAAAATAGCTGCAAAATAAAAGAGCACTCTTTTCAAAATAAATACAGTATAGAAAAATAAAAATATAATCTTCAATCCACTAACATTTTATAACACATCTATGCTATAAACAAAAACAAAAAAAAACTGTTAGAAAAAGTGCCTGGTTTAAGGAGAACATTTTTATCATCAGCAACAACTCAAAAATCCTTCACTTTGAACAGTCATATTTTTATTTAGGTGAACATTTTCAGAGGACAGAAGCATGTTCTTATTCCCTCAAAGACGTTGTGACAGGAACACCAACCTGTCAACTGCATCAGGCTTCAGGAATGCTCTGTGGCAGATGACCCTCTGCAACTGAACACCCTTTCAGAGGGTGAACTGGTGGCTGGTCCCAAGAGATCTTTTTTTGCTAGTTGGCTCAGTGCTGGAAAAGAGAACTTCATGGTCCTTCCACCATTTCAGTGGATCTGTGTCACTAGCCACACTTGCTAACTGCAAGTACCTTCACAGCTCATTTTCAATTTCCTCCGTTTTTGTAAGCACAGTGCTGGTTGTTATGTGCTGCTTGAAGAAGCCTGCCAGTGTCTTCTTAGCTTTTAGCTGCTGCCTCTTGGTCTGCAGGCTTGGACACCGTGGGAACACAATAGTCAGGCAGCTGGATGCTGCACTGATCAGTCAGTAGAGACTCCACCTCCAAGACAGCTCTTTGCTTTACTGGGTCGATACTTTCACTGGAGATGTTGGTTGTCTTGAACCATGGATCCACAAAAGAAACCATGTCCAACAGATCACTAGTGGCTGGGCGGGAATACTTAGTGTTGAGATAATCAACAATTATGTGCTTGATTGATTTGCACAGCTCACTATCACCCTTCATATGCCACAAGAGTTGTGTTGAAAAGGTGCAGCACAGGTTTTACGTATGACAGAGTGACATAATACTGTAATCTTCACCCGACAGAGCATCAGTAAAGTCCTGAAGAGGTTTAAGAACCTTGTGAACAGCCTCTACGACCTCCAAGTCCTGCCATGTAGGGGTGAGATGCCTTGCTTTTTGTCAGAAGACATTACTTTTGCAAGGGCTCCTTGTTGCTCCAGGAACCGCTCAATCATCTCCAACCTCGATCCCCAGCACGTAGCTGACCCGGTTATGAGTTGTCGACCCGGCAGACTTAGCTGGATTTGGGCTGCAGCAAGTTGTCTCCTTTTTTTGCAGCTGTACGAAAAGCAGCCGACAGTTCGTTTGCACACAGAAATGGCCCGTGTGATGCGGTGGTCGCGCATACCATGTCCTGTCAGAATCATTAAAAAAAATATTAAACAGAGTAGCTTTTGTTAAAAAAAAAACACACACACACAAAATAACTTACAATACAGAAAAATAGATTTCAGAACAATATTTATTAGATTAGTGGATAATAATTAGTGATAGAAGTATTGAATTATTACCATTTTATCACTTGAATATTGCTTGTAGGTAAAAGTGGCGGTAATTAAAACATGCTGTCATGCATGTAGTCCGTAGCCTGCAACTAACGATTATTTTAATCACCGATTAATTGGTTGATTTTTTTTTTGATTAATCGGATTTTTAAAAAAAAACATTTTTAATTTCTGCCTCTTTGTTCAGAAATAGAATATGTGAACTGACAGAGCAAATAAGTGCACAAACATCAAGTTGCTGCTTCAACATTCTGTTAAAATAATAATTTGTCAAATAGCTTCAGTAAAACAATAAATATACACAAAAATACAATCATGATCACTTTCTTTGTCGATTAATCTGAAGCTTTTCGTTTCAATTAATGGAGTAATCTGCTGGGCCATAGATGGACCAAATTCATATGAAGCAAACACCTACAGTTAGTGGTTGGGTCCGCAACATATCAGAAAAGAGTCAAAAATGCCTATCAGTGTTTTCCAAAGTCAAAGCTGATATGTGTGAATATCTTGTTTTGGCAAAAACACAAAGATAATAGGTCTGCTTTCACGGATGACTAAGGAAATTAAAAATATTCACATTTGAGAGGCTGAAATCAGAGGATATTTACATATTTAAATAACAAAATTATTAATACCAAGATAGTTGTCGATTTAATTGGGTAATCGATTAAACAGATTAATCATTGCAGCTCTACTAGTCTGACAATATCATCAAAGTAACATATTTAACCATTATGATTGAGGATTACATTTTTTAACCTCTATTTAACCAGGTAGACAGCAGAATAAAACAGAGTTGCAGACACACAAAGCGATAAGAAACAAAAAATGATGAATATGCTTGACAACTCTGCACTCACCAGTAGCCAAGTCTGGTCTGTGACCGAAGCATTGCATCCTCAGCCGCCTTGACGACATTGGTCCCGTTGTCCGTAGTTACAGCAACCAGATGTCTTTCGTTGAGTTTCCAGTTTGCAATTGCATCGTGAAGCGCATCAGCTATATGCTCACCGGTGTGATCCTTGGGGAAGATAGCTAGCTTGGAGACACGCTGTTTTCATCTACCTGTCATCAGTTAAGTGAACTGTCAAGCTCATGTAAGAGTCACATGACCCGCTTGACCACATATCGCTGGTCAAAGCAAAGTGGGTCACTTTAGCAAGCCGGTTAGCAACTGTCTGTGTGACTTCCTGGTACAATTGTAGTAATGCTTCTCGTGCAAAATAGTTGCGACTGGGAAGCTCATATGGCGAGTCCATTGTTTTTAATCAGCTTTTTAAACCTGCTTTTTTTCACCGTTGCAGTGGGGACCGTATCTTTTCAATGTGATAGGACACCGCTGCAGTGATGGCACATCACTTTGCACTTTTCGTAAGGAACGCAACAGGAAAAAGAAGCTACCAGTGAGCTTTGCCTTTGTGTTGTGGAAGGGGCTTTGAGGAGTTGTGCAACTGGGGCTGTTTCACTACGCAACGTCACGCAACGTCGCACACTCCCCGCACTGGAGTTTGTGCCAAGTTCTAAGGTGGTGAAATAGATTTCTAGTGCTTCCGCACTTGGCAGTCACTTTTTTACGGTACTCGCTACATATAACTTCATTTTGTTGTTCATCCGCTGCTCTGAACCCCAATTATCTCCAAATTACTGAACCACAGCTCTTTTTTTTTTTTTGTTCCTCCACTGTAGACGTTGTTGCTTCCTCCATGTCTTGTTGTAGAATGAGCCATGCTCCTGCTCTGCTCTTGCTCCGCCCCTCCTCCATCATGCACAGAGTGGGGCGGGGCAGGAGCCGGCTCAGTGGCGCTCACACTCACAGGCAGTGCAGAGTAATAGATCTCAAGCACAAATCCAGTCTATATCAATATAAACGATATGCTTGTTTTTGATATCGTGCTTAAAAGAAATATCGATATTAATGACATCGATATATCACCCAGCCCTATTCCTAACTATAGTTCGTGCAGAAAGATATTGTTACTTACATTCTGGCATCATTCCTTGCCGCCTCATCACATTCAAATTCCTCCATCTCTGTGATCAGTGTGTTGATGAACTTCTGAGGCAGGTCCAAGGCACCCTGCAGGGCAAGGTGGACCGCTAATGCTTGTAGTACAGCCCCGTTGTAGCCCAGAGAACAGGAATGGGTGAGCATGGCGCCCAGACGAGCAAACTAGCAAGACAAGAGTGTTGTTATATAAATTCAATAATGAAATGTGACAAACATGCCAATAGCTCCAACGTGCAAGTCAAAAAGTCGATGCTCTCTGTGCTCACCTTTTTAACATCAGCTGGATCAGGGAAGGCCAGCGCGAAGGGGGCTGCCCTCATTGCCCCCCCATTCCCAAAAGAGCCCCGACCATTAAACTGGTCCCTGGCTGGCTGGTACACGTCACTGAGCTGAGGGGATGCCAGTTTCTTCAACACTTGGATGACTCCAGAGCCATAACCACGACCTGGGGACAAGCTGTACTCCTTTGCAAACCTGGAAAAGCCAAAGATTATCCAGTTTGAATGAAACCACTGCTTCCAATTTACTTCACAAGCCAGTGGAACAAAATCTGCCCCATAAGAAACACGATACAATCTGCTGTGTTTTGTCTACCTGCGAGCCATGTCCTGTTCATCAAAGCCAGACCGGGTCAGCAGAGACTGGACCACACAACGTGCCATGGCTGTGTCGTCACTGTACTCAAGGGTCCCTAAAACAGAAAGTGCAAACACACAGGCTGCGCTTCCTTTCGTGCACTTCCACACTTGGCATTTTGAGTGAATATATGCATTCACACTAATGCAGTACGCTGTCAGTACCTGGATACTGCACTCAACACACCCCAAATGGTGAGTGTGCAACGATGGAGCCTAACCACCCCCAATCATCGGCATCGCATTGTGGCTATGTAGAGAGGCTACAAGGGACTACCTTGAGTGGTTTCAGTTAAAACGAGCAGGAGAGGAAGAAAAGGAAACAGATAAATATTGCCGTCTTTTCCGGGAAGTGCGCAACAACTGTAATCCATTTGGGGTAGTATATGTCAAAAAATTGTGTAGTGTTCATAGTACACATAAGGATGTATAAGCACGATTTGAAACACAGCCTGTAACCATACATAGTTGAGAGGGTGGAGTGCTGTCACAAATCTGTTCCTGTCATTGCACACTTACAAATGATGATTGCAATATTTAAAGGTTTCCTCTTATTCTCTCTTAATTTTGAATTGCAACCACAGAAGTTAGTCCCTCCTCTTCCACTAGCAGCCAAGATGGCGATGATTGAGGGTGGTTAGGCTCCAGCTGCACACTCACCATTTGGGGAGTGCTGAGTGCAACATCCGGGTACCTACGGTACACTGCATCTGCCGTACTTGTGCGTGTTAACGCACTGGTGCAGTCATAATGCAAGTGTGGAAGTGCGCGGATAGACAAAAAAAAAAAAAAAAAAAAAAGAGTACGAGGCAGTATAAAGCAATAGTTTTGGGAAAAAATATGGTATCTTTTACATTGCTATTATGTCCCTATTATATAACTGAATGGGGTAACAACTATCTACCAGTGTGATGCGCCCCTATTTATAAAATCTTTGTAATAAATGTGTGACCTTGTATTGGATCTCATTAGTGCCTCATGTCGCGGCAATGACACTTACCATTCTCTTTCGTCTCGTCGTCGAGACTGTTCATGTGCTGCAATACATTCTCCAACGGAACCTCCTCCGCTCCCTCAAACTCTCCGCCGACACAGTCGCCCAGCACAGCCGCAACCAGAGCACCCCTGAACCGTGACAAAGACGCCGGTCCCCCCGTTGCTGCCACTGCTCTTGCTGCCGTCGTGGCCATTCATCCGGCGGTGTCCAATAAACAAGAGCGCAAAATAAGGAACGCAAACGTATCCAAACAATAAACAACAAATGTCAGTTCGTCTGTCGCGTTAGTACTTGTCATTTGTCGAACAACGGAAACACAACACAGACACGTTGTGTCTCAAATGGAGTACTTCCGTCAGTACACGTCAAAATATGGATACAAAGGACTCTAAGTGGATAAGAAAGTCATATTTAAAGCAAACGAATGGAACAGATTGTAGTACGCTGTGACGCGGAACGTCCGCCATGATGGTAAGCAAAATGGGCGAGGTTAGGTCGTCTACTGTCCTGTTTATTTACAACAACCAGTGTTATAAATCTACTACGTTATTATCACGCATGCCTGCCTTTGTCTTTGGGAACCCTGAAACATGACAAGTCTGGTCTTTTGGGCCCTCGATTGGCGCAATTAATGGCGTAACAGTGTGCCGGGTACATGTTCACAATGCAATGTTTCTGGATTGTGGTCACCATGATGGCGGCCAAACCTGCGCAGGGCTACTAGGGAAGTAGATTCTGATTCACAGTCCCACTCATTTAGAGTCCTTGTTATATACTGTGTACTTAGTTCCCGAATCCGCCTTTTAGAGTCCTTGATATATACTGTGTACTTAGTATTAAGCCACAGTACAGTACAGTACAGTACAGTACAGTAGATGCTGACGTGAAAGACAAAGGGAACGATAAGCAATTTTAAGACTGCTTAGAGACGTCTACAATAAATCGTATTCATTTTTGGAGGCCTGTGTTTACAGTCTAACTACATCTTTATATCAAATCACATAATATACATATTCAGCACAGATGGTAGTGCATAACCAATACCAACACACACATATACGTTACATTCACACACTGTCGCAAGAGTTTCAATGTGTCTCCTTTACTACTGTTTGTTTTGAACTGCACGTTTTTTTGTGCTATGTTTTAGCAGACATGATGCCGCGGAAGGGAAAGCGTTCCGAGTCCGCGAGACGCCAATGGAGGATACGAGCTATTGCAAAGACGAACCAGACCAGTGCACCCCGGCAGGTAAAGTTTGCAGTTAACATGTTTTAGCTATTTTACGCATGTATTGACATGCCGTGATGTAAGACTACATCTACCGTGACTACATCGTACCACCTTGCTAGATGTTAGCAAGTTGGTATTTTAGCTAGTAGTCTCGTACTAAATTGCATACATGTAAATGGCATAATGCAAAAGCATAGTACCGCACTTATGGTATTTGGCGTCATCGCACTAAGTGCCACCTTTAGCATTTCACCACGTTGCAGAACACATTAAGATTTCGTACTTTAGCAACTGTCTGTTAAAACAAGAAATGCACTCGTGTTATGAATGTACAATATACACGCTTGATAGCTTGCTAGAAATTAGCACTGTTAGCATTTCCGTTTTGTTGGCGTTCTGCCCAGGTTAAAATAGTTTAAAAGGCAAAGCCCAAAACCACCAAATCGGTCTCAAACGCTGGTCTAGAAGTCAGCAACAGGTCAGAGCCCCAATTCAGAATTCCCGCGGGAATGTTTCTAGTTTGTAGTTGCTGGTTGCTAGTTAAAGTGCTAACCCAACAAGCAGGGCCACGGAGAGGTGGGGGTGTTTGGAAGCGAGATGACTGCAGCATAATTAAAGATGGCGGAGTCGGAGGAATTTCGACTCAAACGATTAAAGGTAAGCAAAAATGTACTGGGCGTATATTTACACCTGGCACCAAAAACCGTGTCAGATTATCCACTATGTCTAACGCCAAATTGCAATTTGCGGTCATTGTTAGCTTTGTCCTAGCGAACAAATGGTGTTTAGGCTAAAGCTAGTTAGCTTCCAACTATGTGAAGCTAGCTCGCAGTTGTGTAGCAGAGCTGCGTGCACAGTGTTCCATATCGCAGACTGCAAGTGTTATTATTAAATCACGACATGTTTTAAATTACTATAAAGGAGATAATGTGAGCAACAGCATTTCGGCGATGCAGTTCTGCAGCGTTTTGGACATTGCTTTTTCCATGGGGCTGACATGCACAATAAAACCGTATAAAAATACGCTCGATCGAGTCAGTCAAAAAAAATTGTCTTTAAGCCGCCCTGACGATTATGTTGCTAATATTTTAAAATCCGAAAGGCGTTTGGGGTTAAACATCCACTGGACAACACGAGGCCTACAATAATGAAGCTAAATGCGTTTCGTTAAGATCCATATGTATCGATTAATTTGTGTATGTTGTGTAGCCACACTGTTTAGATGCTTAGGTTAACTCAGGCGTGACTTGAACATTTTATCCCCGTCTAAAAAAATAATTTAGTGTATTTATGTCAACAGCAACATCACCATTCCCCATCACATTGCCACAGTTGCTTGTTCACCGACTCTCTTCCCCCCGCATTGCATACATTCAGAGAAAAAATGTGCCTTGCTGACCCACTTGCTTGACCCCTGTTTGGATACATTTATATTAGGAAGCATTTTGATAATTAAAAAAAAACAATGATAACAACCAGAAACTTGATCTTAAGCATGCAGAAATGCTGAAAAGAGAAAAGATATGAATGCAATAATGCATGTTAATATATCGCATAACAGCATTGCATAGCAGTTCCACACGGCATGAAATCACCGCTGCATCACTTCCTGTTTGTGTAACATACAGTCCATTTTACTGCAATTCAGCCATTCAGTACTCCTTTACAACTCGTTTTTTTTTTGTTGAGCACTAGTAGTGTCACAAGATCTCGTGTCACAAGATTGCGAGATTAAAACGTGACAAGATTTCTCGTTCAGGAAAAAAATGTCTCGTGGGTAGGGTCGGGCAGCGCTGGGATTTGAATGCTTCCGATTCTATGTTTCGATTCCGGTTCCTAAGATTCTTGATTCCAATGCTTTTAAGAGGCAGGGACATAAAAAGTTTCATGGTTTAAATGAGGGCACAAACCAGAGTTCTTTTTGGATGAAATGTCTGAACATGTATTTTTTTAATGATAGTGCTGAAATGTTCGTCTCGGTTCTCACCGAAGCTCGAGACTTGATGCCCAACTCTACTTGAGTGTATGAGTCCTGGGACAATAATACATTAATTATTCACACAATAAATGAAAATGAACGTGCTAATTTTGCCGGCCTCAGCATATTGCCATGTGCATGTGTGTCTGTTTACATTCTTCTCTTGCCTCCAACCACGCAGCACTGGTTTCACCTTGGCAGCACCTTGATGCGTTTCTCCCTTCTCCCCGTGGGTGTGTGGGTTTTCTCCGGGTACTCCGGTTTCCTCCCACATTCCAAAAACATGCATGTTAGGTGAATTGGTGACTCTAAATTGTCCATAGGTATGAATGTGAGTGTGAATGGTTGGTTGTCTATATGTGCCCTGCCATTGGCTGGCGACCAGTCCAGGGTGTTCCCCGCCTGTCGCCTGAAGTCAGCTGGGATAGGCTAATGAGGAGAAGCGGCATAGAAAATGGATGGAATTTGGTTAAAACCAGCTTTTTAAAACACATGTAAACACTTAAATCAGATTGTATTTGACTTTTTAAAGGTCAGATTAACAAACTATTTGTATACGGAAGCACAGGTGGTCCGCGGTTTATGAACGACTTCCGATCCTAGACTGTGATGCAAGTTTAGTGGATGTCGGAATCTACACTAAATTACACCTAAATTAAGTCACACTGTACACCAAATACATGAAGGACATGTAAAATACAGTAATAAAAAGATTCAGTAAGAATAATAAAATGAAACAGTAATAAAAAAGAGGAGAACTCCATACTTGGTTGTCCCTACCATCTTAAAATATTGTCCCAGGCAAGTCTGGAAAGGGTAACCTCATCTTGTCTTTCCACATCTCCCTGTAACAACAATCCATGACCCCTCTAGCATTCATTAGCATTCAATCTTTATCCTAAATGGTTGTCGCGAGAGTTTAGCGGTTGAAACCAAGAGTGACCAATATTGGTGGGTGTTTCTCCTGTCTCTGAGCTTTTTATGATGTTCATTTTCATGGCGCAATTAATAAATACATTCACTTTGTTTGTTGAGAATCTATAGAATTGAAGAGTTTCAGTTTTTGAATTGAACTATTTGAAATAATGAACATGGCAAACATTCTTCATTGCGTGTCACCTGTACACGGGAGACCACTTTTGTCAAAGAGGGGTCATTTCTTTCAAAAATGGGTCCATTCATTCACTGCTAACTACATCATGATCACTAAGCAGCATGAAACGACAACAGCAACTTGACTACTGTCTAGTTACACGGCATTAGTGACTTCCTGTTCAGGGCAAAGTAAGCTTCAAAATATAAGGTGGGTCCTACTACAAAAACTAGCAAAATGCACCCATTTGAATTTTTAGGATTTTTTTAGAATTTTTTTTGTTCACCATTGGAAGAAAGATTTGCACATATACAGAATCATTGTTGTGAAATTACCACAGGGCAGTTAGATACTAGTATAAATAATAAAATATAATATAAGATTCAAGAGAGTTTTATTTTCATGTGCATGGTAAAACAGCAGTTATACCATGCAATGAAAATCTTATTCTGTTCATTCTCCCAAGAAAAGAAAGAAAACACAAGAAAGAATAAGAACATAAGAAACACAAACACATAAACATATATACCAATAAATTAAGCAACAACAACAGAAGAGACATTAATACAAACAAATAATACAAATAAATAAATAAAGTGCTATGAGTGTGTGCTTGTGTTGCGTGTGGCGTGTGTGAGTGCTTCGTTGAGAAGCCTGATGGCCTGTGGGTAAAAGCTGTTTGCCAGCCTTGTGGTCCTGGACTTCAAACTCCTGTAGCGTCTGCCTGACGGTAGGAGTGTGAATAATGAGTGTTGTGGATGTGTGCTGTCCTTGATGAGGTTGTGTGTTCTGCATAGGACTCTAGTTTTATAAATGTCTTGCAGTGAGGGGAGGGCTGCCCCAACAATGTTCTGTGAGGTCTTGATCACCCGCTGGAGTGCCTTCCTATCACGTGTTGTACAGTTACTGTACCATACAGTGATGGAGGCGGTAAGGACACTTTCGATGGTGTATCTGTAGAAGCAACTAAGGATTTTGGTGGACATGCCAAATTTCCTCAGTCTTCTCAGGAAGTACAGTCCCCTTTGGGACTTCTTCATAATTTGTTGGGTGTTGTGAGACCAGGTGAGGTCCTCGCTGATGTGTGTGCCAAGGAACTTGAAGGTTTTCACCCTCTCCACCTCAGTCTCATCAATAAACAGGGGTCTATGCGGCTCCTTTTCCCTTGTTCTTGGGTCGATGATAATAATAAAAAATAAATAAATAAATAAAAAAAGATACGAGTATAAAATATATGAAAATGGAATAATCTAAATAATCATATGCATAAATGGAAGAAAATGCTGTCAAACATGCCGTAGGTACAAAAAAATCCTTTATCGATATGTGAAAGTTGTATGTAAATGAACACGCAATGGCTAGTTTTGGTTCCAGTTATGTCGATAACGGCTTATGTCGACCTTAACGGGTTTCATTGTGTCATGCCTTTACTTGTCATGCTTTAATATCACAGTATTTTGTTAAACACTCAAGTACGCAATTAGCAGTGTCATGATGGTTTACTAACTTTTTCCTAAACTTTTTCCCCTTAGCATCAGCAACACCTATCCAGAGTGTTTGATGAGGTGATGGGGCTGGGAGACTTTGCTGACTCCTCCCGAGGCTCCAACACCTCCTCTAGGAGTGGGGGTCAAGAGGAGACAAAGGCAGTGGATGAAGTTCCGGGACCGGAGGAACAACAGCCAGAACAGGACAGCAGCAACAGTAGCAGCAGGCAAGATGCAAAGATGAATGACCAACACTCCTCATTTACCATGCAACCCAGTGAAGGAGGAGGAAGTGGAGAGGCAGCATTTGATGACGCTTTGGATGGCCTTGCTTCATTTGGTCCAGAAGAAGAAGAAGAAGAAGATGACGAGGAGGACTGGCACTTTTCCTTGCCAGCTGGGACACTGGAGGATGTCGACAATGACAAAGCAAAGTGCAAAAACAATCAAGAGAGAGAAGAAAACAACCAAATTCAAGAAAATCCTTCTCCTCCAGAGCCCAGAGTAGAGGAGCGAGAGACGGAAGCGACTAGTAGCTCTGCAAACACTTCCCACTCGTCAAAGGATAATACACCTGAAAGCAGCCGAGGTATGTGCCCTCATCCCTAAATTAACATTCAACAAATGGAGAATGACAAAAATCAAATATGCATCATATGTCACAAAAGCGACTACACCCCTCACATTTCTACAGATATTTCACATCTTTTAATGGGACACCACTAAAGAAATGGCACTTTGATACAGTGTAAAGTAGTCTGTGTACAGCTGGGATAACAGTGTAAATTTGCTGTCCCCTCAGAATAAATAACTCAACACACAGCCATTTATGTCAAAACCGCTGGCAACAAAAGTGAGTACACCCTTATGTTAAACTGGATAAATTAGGGCTCAATTAGCCGTTTTTTCTCCCCAGTATCATGTGACTCATTAGTGTTATAAGGTCTTAGGTGTGAATGGGGGGGTCAGGTGGGTTAAATTTGGTGTTATCAATCTCACTCATGCTGGTCACTGGAAGTTCAACATGGAACTTCATGGCAAAGACTTCTCTGATGTGGGGAAAAAAATAGTTGCTCTACATAAAGATGTTCAAGATACATTTATTTGGTTCAGATGGAGCACAGTTCATTGAGGGAAACTGAATGCCAACATTTACTGTGACATACTGAAGCAGAATCTGATGCCCTCCCGTGGGAGGGGGCAGGAGGCTGCAAGGCAGTATTCTAACATAAGCACACCAAACACATCCAAGATGACTGCCTTGGCAAAGAAACTGAGGGTAAAGGTGAGAGACCTGAATCCTCTTGAGTATCTTTGGGGAATCCTCAAACTGAAGTTGGAGTGCAAAGTGTCTAACGTTCACCAGTTCCATGACTTCGTCATAGAGGAGTGAAAGAGGATTCCAGAGGCAACCTGTGTAGTTCTAGTGAACTCCATGCCCAACAGAGTTAGTTCAAATTTTTTGACATGAAGTTGTATGACATCCTCATTAGCAGTGTATTACAGCAACAGTGACTTCTCCCCCGACACTTGTACGTGACTTTTTCTTTTTTACTCTCAGATGCAGGAGTCCTGAATCGGACTGAAGAAACCGAAGACAGTCAGCAAGGAGAGGTAGGCAAACACTGGTAGTTACTTTATATCATCCGAGGATGACATTAGAGATATTTATCTGTGTCTTCATATTGAGTCTGTTTTTTTTGTTTGTTTTTTTTAGCATGTTTGTAACTTTTAATTAAAATGTATTGCCCTGATGATATATGGTCTGCTTTCAGCACAGATGAGAATGCATTCAGCAATTTTGATTACTAAGTACATTCCAAATAGACCATTTGTGACCTTTTTACATTTTGAGGAGGGGCTTAATGACCTCTGAGTTAGAGCTCATCTTTCCTCAATTGCCATTTGTATATAGAGATGTTGATCGAAAAGAAGAGAGAAGTTTCAATGACAGTGAAACAATGTGAAGTATCTGCATTTTCTTTTATTCTTTGCTCTTTGGTATGACCGCAGTCAGAGCCTCCTCCCATGGAGGACAGCAACCCTCCGGTGTCTCCCAATATCACAGTGAAAGATGAGCCCATTGATGAGGGATACAATGCTGCTTTGCTGCCCCAGAGCTCCATCAGACAGGTCAAAGAGGAACTGGAGCATCAGGAGGTAAATGTGCAGTGAAGAATATTTATTATTTGTATTGTAGTCCCTGCAAAGAAATGCAGTACTTGCTTTGGTCCCAGTCCACTAAGACCCTGTCCACACGGGAACGCTCCTGGGTTTGTTTGTTTTATGGCGGGTTGAAAAAAAATCACGTCCACAAACTGTCGGTCTCAGTAAGAAGTCACATCCACACGGGAATGATTTCAGGTCGGATCACTCGCTGAAAACGATGTAATACTTAAGACATATGCGTGGTACTGTAAACAGACACAGAACCACGTGACACACCAAAACTGTAGAAGAAGAAAGAACACGTGAATAAGTTCGGCGTCTTCCGCTACACACAAAAACAGGAATCTGACGTGTGTAATTGTGTATGCGTCTTTGCTCCAAGTATAATTCCTAGAGGCCGGTGAGCAAATACGCAAGATAAGACTTTTCCATGTAGCCATAAATGTATGTAACAGAGTGTAGTACGCCATGGTGCTGAAAGATTGCCGTGATGGTGTGTGTGTGTGTGTGTGTGTGTGTGTGTGTATGTATATATACAGTGTGTGTGTATACAGTATATGTATATACAGTATGTGTGTGTGTGTGTGTGTGTGTGTGTGTGTGTGTGTGTGTGTGTGTGGATAAAAGCAGCAGTTTAAAAAAAACTTTTCCTTTTATTTTAGTTTTTTCCTTCCTTATAGTGTTACCAACACTTCAAGGGATAGTTCTAATTTTTTTTTACATAAAGTTGTATGACACCCCCATCAGCATTGTAGTCCAATAGCAGCGACCTAGCCCCCACTTGGTGTCCTAAGTCCAGTTCTGGTCAGATTTCTGTGATAAATGTAATTCCGCTTAGTTGCTGGAGACAATTAAGTAAAGAGTTTGGCTTAAAAAAACTATGCATTCAAAAGATTAAAACATTCATCACAAAAATGCCTTCTTAAAAACTCAAGCCTCACAAAACGCTCGGCATTATATCTGTCTCCCGCCGTATCCCTGCGCACTGTCGCTTGTGCGTTCATGTGAATGTGATGAAGACACTCGCATCTTCTTCCGCTGTGGAACACATACGTAAACAAGATGGCCGCGGCACTCTGTCGCAGAAGTAAATGCGAGCGTCTTCGTCAAATACACATGGACACATGAGACAAATATAATGCCAAGCGTTTTGTGAGGTCAGATTTTTTTTTTGAGAAGGCGTTTTTGTGGTGCAAATGTATTCATCTTTTATATTGTTTTGAGAAGCCAAAGTCTTGACTTAATTGTCGCCAGCAACTAAGCGGAACTATGTTCTTCATCACGGAAATCTGACGAGAACTGGACTTAGGAGACCAAGTGGGGGGTAAGTCGCTGTTATTGGACTACATTGCTGATAGGATGATCCGAACTATCCCTTAACAAGCAACACACAAAATAATAACATTTTCACTGAACTTGGATCAGTGCATTTACATTTCTATTTTTTAGAAAATGTTTCACCCCAAAACACTGAAATTTTGGACATAAAATTTCAGATGCAAACATTCTACCAGTGGTTCTCAACTGGTTTGGCTGTGGGACCCACCACCACCCCTGACTGACAAGTGGCAACCCAATTTGCAGAAATTGTTCTACTAAAACTTCGTAAATATGTTTTATTTAAAGGGCCCGTTTGCAACAACTGTGCAGCTGCATAGAGGACACTTACTTTCTGACATGTTGAAAGCATTATTTCCCACCTGCTTCTTGCTCAGGAACAATAGAGTTTTATCCACAAACTAAAAAAGGATTTGAACAAAGAGTGTGTGTAAAGGTTTTCAGTACATGGTGTATGTGAGGAGTTGAATGATAGCACCTGGACTTGGACCAGGTTGAGAGGTGAAACATCTTTTAAACCCTAGTCACACTAGAGGCGGAATAAGCCGGAATGCCGTCAGAATGAAAATTCCTGGTTTATTCCTGGATATTCCAAGTGCATTCCAAATATTCAGGCCCATTGTTGTGGCCGGCTGGCCGGAATGTTTCACTCATGCTAAAAACTTGTGAGGTGCATTCGAAGTGGAAAAATATCAAAAGGTATTCTAACTGCACTCTGACTGCTTTCTAAATATTTTTACGGTATTCCAAACATTCCAATCGCATTTGAGGGAGAACCAAAACGGCAAGCCAGCTAAAATCCTGCCAGCATGTCCCAATTATGCCTCGAATTAGCCGGAATACACCTCGAATCCGTCTCAATTGCTGCTGGAATAAATTAGGATACCTGGAATGCACTTCGAATGCCGTCATAATCTTACGATTGCCACTCGAATGTGACTCGAATGCAGTTGAAATGTCAGAGTTGTCTCTTGAGTGAGTCCGGATGTAATTTGGGACACCGCATAATCACATAAACACAGCCAGCTGCCGCTGAAACATCAGCCACCATTGAAGCGTCGACTTATTCACATCACGTCATGCCACCAAGGAAAAAAGGAGCCAAGGTGAGGAACTCCACCATCGGCCACCGGCGTGGACAGGGCGGAGGTGCTGCAACCAAAGAAGCCCCTGAAGAGCCATCTTCTGATGATGCTTCAGCACCTTCAGAGTCTGAAGCTGAGTCCACTGCCCCTCCCCTGCTTCCCAGATGGAGAAAGAGGCAGAGCTCCAACATCCAGCAGCACAGTCATCCTCTGACAGTGATGATGAGCTTCCTCCCAGTGAGGCTGCCAAGTCCCATAAGAAGCGCAAGAGGGAGCTGGTGACGGCTGACTTCACCGAGGAGCAGGAGCAGGAGATGGTTGACTGGCTCCAAGCCCCAGAGCAAAATTGCCTCCTGAACAAGAAGCACCCTAACTACATGAAGAAGGGCCTAAAGGACAGACTGTGGGAGCAGAAGGCCAGGGAGATGGGCAAGACCAGTGACCAGCTGAAGAAGTGGTATGCCAACATGAGATCAAGGTTTGGCAAGCTGAAGCAGACTTCCTCAGGTTCTGGCAACAATGAACTGACTGCAAGAGACAGCTGGATCCTCCGCCACTTTGAATTTCTCAGGCCCCACCTCATCATCCATGTCAAAAAGAGGGTCACCGTCCGTGTAAGTATTTCATATTTTTATTTGGATATTTCTGATGAAACCATGGTCCAGATGTTTTCAAATTATTTATGATTATCTCTTCCCTGGACAGATGAAGGCTAAGATCCAAACCAGGGCAGCTGCGGTAGCAGCAGGAGCTCCCCAGTCTGAGCTTGAGTGTGACACCGCTGAACGGCATCCCTGTGCAGCTGCTCAGTCTAATGCAGACACTTCCCTGGGGGCCGGGTCCAGGCCTATTGACGACATTGAGACAACCAGGAACAACATCGTTGAATTGCAAAGACAATTGCTAGACAAGCTATCTAAGGCCGAAAAGTCGCCGCTGCAACGCCAAAAGGATACCTTTGCGGACTTCATGAAGGAGGTCTCCTACACATTTCCTCCTCTCATGTGGCTGAGGTTCCAGAGCGAAGTCAGCAGTCTGTTGCAGAAGTACCAGTTTGAGCTTCAGCAGCAGCAGCAAGACAAGTTCAATATACCGTATCCTGCTGCACACATCCCCGGGCCCAGCAGCCAGCAGTGTCCTTCAGTGAGTTGGCAGCCTCATCCATTACAGTGGCCAGCACAGGTTCACCAATCAACTTCTGTCTGGGGCTCACAGGAGGCCAACTGGATGCAGCAACAGTTCCAGGAACAGCCTCCCGTCAGACCACAGTTTGCTCCACCCACCTTCTCTGCCAGCACCCAACTGCCACAGCCTTCATCAACATCCATCCATAGCCTCACCCAGCTCTTCAACACCAACCAGTCTGATGACAACCCAGAATTCAACACCCCTCGTCCAGGTGTGCACTCTCCAACACCTACCCAGAAGTCTGAGTAGTCAAGACAGGGTAATGGCATGAGGGAGTTATTTTGTGCGACATTATGACATTATGTGCTCAAATTTTTTCCTTTTCTTTCCCTTTCCCGTAGTCTTCTTGAATATTCCCATCTTGTGTAAATTTTATATGTAATTTTATTAATCTTTATAGTTACGTACCTGTAAATATTAGTTAAATAATAGTTGATTCCTTAATAAAACACCCAAAAAATTGTGATTTGATTGTGATTGTACTTTGCATGTCTTGTATGTACAAATAAAGATATGCACTTGAAATGTTACATGTTGGTGTGATCATTAGCCCAATATTTCATTTTACTCGTATTATGTAACGTGGAAAAGTAATGACCGACTGCATTTGAGGCACCTTCCGACCAAACTTGGGGCAGCAATCAAATGGCACTTCTACGGCGTTCAAAGTGCTTTCTAAATATTAAGACTGAATTCTAACAGTAGTCTTAATATTGCTACTGTGTTCTAACAACATTTGAGGAAAGGGGAGCACTTCTCCAGCAGACATAAAGCCGATCTACAAGCTTAGCGAAACCGGTGGACGCAATGACTCAAAACGGAGATGAAGTTATGTCGAAAATGAATTGCTGTAATTCCAGATGGATAGTTTAAAAATATTTAACTTAATGATGACATTAAGACCATCAAAATATTGGTATATTATAATTATTTTATGAGGAACTAATGTTATTTCAAAGCACAACAAAAAAAAAGCCCATCATTTGTGAAAGAGGAAGTTTACACACACGGCCCTGTCCATTCAAAGGCCGTGCATGGTAAATAAATGTTGCTATTGATGACATTCTTGACATATGCAACAAAAAACTAAACGAAAGATTTATAAGTAAGGCCACAGGTGATTGTTATTGTGTTCAGCAGGTCAATGGGGCACTTAGTCGGGTACACCACCACAATTGTAGAAAACTAGTGCAAGTAGAAACCCAGCGACAGTGCAAGTGTTAAATTCTTGTCAAATTGTTTCACCAGCCACCCTGGTCAGATGAGTCCAGAGCTCCAGGCTGTAGCCAGTGGAAGTCCTGGTTGAGGCTAGCAGAGGTCCAGGCTGCAGCAGGTGGAAGTCCAGGCTAAGCTAGCAGAAAACCAGGCTGCAGGAAGTGGAAGGCCAGGCTGAGGCTAGCTGAGGTCCAGGCTGGAGCAGACGGAAGGCTAGGCTGAGGCTGGTAAAGATCCAAGCTCGCTGAAGCAGGTGGAAGTCCAGATTAAGCTAGCAGAGGACCAGGCTGCAGCAGGTGGAAGGCCATTAGATTTTACAGTCCATAAAATCAGTCAGAAAGGCTCTTTTTTTGGAGGATGTAAAAGTAAGCCTTCTTTTGTCAACGGTTTAGCTTGGAAACGGCTAAGAGCGACAAAATACACGATACAGATGAGAATGCAGAGCACACTGACAAGTTGACAAAGAAGGAAAAGTGTCAAGGTTATAACACTGTCCAGTATTCACCATGTACACATACCAAAATATCCCTCTTGTGGCTCTGATACTACCTCTGAAGGCACGATCTAGGTGGGGCAACTCGGTGGCAAACCCCTCTTGAACACACTGTGTAAAAGGGGCTTTGTATGGACTGTGTAACAGTTAACTTTGTGTCTTTTATCAGTACTGTGAGATGATGTTTTCTAACTGAATAGAGAAAAATACAAATTGTTAGCTATATATTAACTGCGCTAATAAAATGTGTAGTTTTTAAGTCTTATATTTTTAATGAACTTGCTTTTTTTAACCACTTTAATTGGTGTTTTCCAGGAAGAGCTTAGGATCAGTTCAGTTTACTCTGTTGGTGGAGGGAACACACTTGTGCCCCCTGTGGGTAAGTTAATATTCTTGCTGTTGTATTTTTTGTTATTAATGCTTCAGTTGCTCTTTTGCAGTAGTCATATTAAGCTTTCTCATGGCATTTTTGTCATTGAGCAAAACAAACTCATGGTTGAGCAGTCATTACAGATTGTGTCAATTTCAAATTCCAGTCACAAATTTTATGAAGTTTCACCGTCAAATTCAGTCAGTCCATTGTGGAACACATTTTGCATGTCCATAGTTCCCATCTTCATTAACCTTTTTCTTTCTTCTTTTCAACCCTGAAGTGACTGCACCACCTCCGCCACAAACAACCATTTTTATTCCGGGTAGAAGTGCTGTTCTCCAAGCAGTGGCTCCCCTTCCTGTCAGACCTCCAGTTCCAGTTTCGACTTCTCTTTCAGTTTTGTCGCCACTTGCACCTCGGCCACCTGCACCAACCATTGCTGGTAGTGTACGCTGCAGTGGATGCTTTAAGGTACCATTACACCCTTGCTTGTGTTCTGACTCCCTCTTCCTCCTTTAATGACTTCAAATGTAAATCAGCCTGTCACATGGGTGTGACTTATTTTTCGTCATGATTTTGTAATTGTGATTAGGTTCTGCTAAAAGGTCAAACAGCATTCCAAAGAAAAGGCTCGACGCAACTTTTCTGCTCCACGGTTTGTCTCACTGGCCATCTG
Organism: Dunckerocampus dactyliophorus; assembly: GCF_027744805.1. Taxonomy (NCBI): domain Eukaryota; kingdom Metazoa; phylum Chordata; class Actinopteri; order Syngnathiformes; family Syngnathidae; genus Dunckerocampus; species Dunckerocampus dactyliophorus. The sequence continues at coordinate 20,693,066 of NC_072831.1, read as the reverse complement.
CCTCCAGCCAACAAGAATCAATTCTGTTCTCTGTGCAACAGGCAAGTATTTGTGAGCCTATTTCCATCTTTTGCTACCAACACTTACTGTATTTTAGGACACTTGTAAAACAAGGCTTAATTGGTTTCTTCCTGCACCTTTGCCATCATAGTCTTGTACTACAGCTTGTTTTTTGCTTTACATGTTCTTAGCTTTCGTTATGTTCTTGCAGCGAGATCCTTCGAGCTCGGGACACAATTACAATTCCAGCCGACGACAACACCTACTTGCACTTTTGCAGCCAGCACTGTTTGTCCATTTTTAGACACAGGGCAAAAAAAAATGAAAAGGTCCCTGAAAAATTGGTTGATAAACAACCAGAAAAGATGCCTGAGAAGCCACCAGAGAAGCCTGCTGAGCGACAGTCTGAAAATCTTGTTTGCAGTGTGTGCAGAGTCACCAACAAGGTAATCACAATGACGTGAGCTTTCATTCATTTTTGTGTCAATCTGCCTCATTTTTATATTGAATGTCGAGCCACATGTGTATCTTTCACATAATTTTTTTTTTTAATCTTCATCTTTACCAGATTCAACATGAGGTCAGCCATCAAGGTCGTCTGCACACCCTCTGCAGTGATGCTTGTTTTGTAACATGGCGCAAGATGCGACAGTTAGCCATGAACTGTTGTGAAGGCTGTGGACTTTACTGTAGTAGCAGTTCGGCCTCCTGTCATACACTTACAATTGATAAATCTGACCTCAACTTCTGCGGTCCCACCTGTGTTGGCACTTACAAACAGGTCTGTTCAAGTTTCTATTTCATGGCCCTTAAGCCACCCGCACTGTGCTAAAGTAAACCCATTTTGCCTCTTCAGTCTTGCAGAAAGACGATTGAGTGTGCCAACTGCCACAAGTCTGCAATAGTGTCCACGAGCATCATGGAGCGAGACGAAAAGGGAAAAGTTCAGCTTTACTGCTCACCCGTTTGTGTGCAAATGAGCCGACCACCGCTACACACGTTGACCGGTAGGACACGCCACAAAAGCCCTTTCAGAGACTGTGAAATGTAATCATTTAGTGATTTTCATGAATGTGAATTGTTTATGTCCATTTCACAGGGGCTGCATTCCCATGCTGTCTGTGCAAGTCTGTTGCTGTTCCTCAGTATCATCTGGCAATGGTGGATGGCACTATAAGGAACTTCTGCTCCTACGAATGTGTTTCGACTTTCAGGGTAAACAGCACGTAAAGAGTGAGATTCCATATATATGTAGGGACCTGTAAAATCAGTTTTATTTTTTCCCAAATTCCATTTTTTCCGTTAATTTTTTAAAATGTTGTTTTTTACCTTTTTCACTTGTTTTACCTGCTAAGAGTGTGTGCTATTTGGGTTAGTGAATAAAATGTCCATGAATGAAATGCAAAAATCCTTACATTTATTGATGCGATACATCATTGGCCCATTTTGTCCAGTATTTCAGAAATGGATGTAGCTTTGCTAACTTTTCTAATGGCATGTCAGCCACTGCACATATTGCGAAAAAAATCTTCAGCAAACTGTAATGCCGATGCTTGTGCTTAAGGAAGATGTAGTCGCAGATGTAATTCCAACTACGTTAATGTAAGTTTTTATGACACCCTTATTTTTTTTTTTTTTTTACACAATTAGACAAATGTGACAGACAGCGCTCTTATTTTGAAGGCCGGAAGTGTTGGGAATGGCAATTGACGGTTGATACGAGCTAAGTGCGAGATTAAATGCGTCTCTTCTTTTTTCTCTCAGAACCTGCACGTCGTCAGTGGGCATTTTTAAATGGTCCTTACATTAAAGTGGTAAAACACAACACGGTGAAAATATACTCATCCAGCCTGAGTCGGACACGCACACACGCACGCACGCACGCACACACACACACACACACACACAGCTGTACTAGCTCGCACTGCTCAACTAAGCTAACCCTGCTAGCTTCCATTCACTCTTTGTAACAGAGGAGTTTCCAATAGTAATGAAAATTCCGGCTCGTTTTACAGAGCCAGTTCTTTTGGCTCTGCTCACAAAAAAGAGGCCACTCCTTTGGCTCCCAAGTGGCTCCTCAAAATTTTGTTGTCTTAAATACATTTTTTACCAAATTATGTGTATTGTGTAAAATGAATTACCAAAAAAATACATTATATCAAATGTTTATTTTTCATGGATTTATTTAAGCCTCAATGAGCAGCTACAAAAATATATTATAATATTTTCTAAATAAAATACAAAAACAAAGACCCATCTCAACAGACAAATTAAGTCAAAATCAGTCAAATCTCTTCATGCAAATTTCTCGCGGTCGAATCGGCTCTAAGAGCACCACAGCGTGTGTTTAACCCTGCCCCTCCCCCTGCTCAGTGTGGACACAGAGCATCTTGACCAATGACATTCACCACGATTGAGCAGTCCACCGGGGAAACACTCCCCACACTAACTTCCCCTCCTCTCATGATGACATAGTTCACTTGGGCCACCTCATATCTCTGCCCACATTCAACCACACAAGGTCAATGGAAAGTAACGTGTGGTGCTTTACTGTGTGTGATTCATGGTAGCAAACAAAAAGAAACAAATATTGGATGGAGAATTTGAGATCCAGAATGTAATGTTCTTTTTTCAATGTTTTTCTTTTTGAACAGAAATCGGGACATACACAGTCGGATCTGAGCAATGGAAAATCCTCCCCCAGGGATGCATCAAGACTAGGGCCATCCTCTAGAGGAAGCTCAGTCCCTCCCATTCCTCAGGACTACCCATCTTCAGCCCCCTACCCCAGCCACCATGGCAGTAACAGCTCAGTGCCGCCTTTGGTTCCGCCACCACTGGCCATGACCTCTACATCTGTACCTGGGCAAGCCCATCCCAGGACACCCCCCTCTCAGCCTCTAAAAGCAGGTGAGGGTGGACACAGCGACACGCCTAAAGTGACCTGCCATCAGTGCACCAAACAGTTCAACACCAAACCGCTGCTCTTTGGCCACAAAGTAAGATCATTTTTTTTGCTTAACGGTTTTCACCCAGAGCAACTGTTGTGTAATAGGTTGTTTTTTGTCTTTTTTTTTTTTGCAGGATCACATTTCTGTGTTTTGCTCTATGGCATGCTGTGACCTCTATAAAATACAAAAAAATATTCTGACTGTGTGTGAGTTCTGTAAAAAAGAGCAGATGCCCTTTGACACAATTCACTACAATGGGAAAGACATTTTCTTCTGCAGTAAAAGTGAGTTTGATTTTTACAACATTCCTCCCCTACAGTCAGTTCTTGCCATTCATCTTTTAACACCAGTATTTCATTCTCAATAACAGAAAAATAGCTCTGATATATTTTGTCCAAATATCACCCAATGTAGACAGCTGGGAAGGTTACACTGTACCTGACCTTATTTGGCCTGTAACATTACCCCAACTTTTGTGTTTCAGACTGTAAACAAAACTTCAAAGTTACCCTGACGTCTCGTAACAAGGATCCTCCCTGCCGTCCCTGCAGCTATTGCTATAGCATTAGCCAAAAGATGCTGCACAGTCACTATGGAGGCAAGCTGGAAGAGTTCTGCAAACCCCATTGCATGTCCCAGTACACTGTACTCTACTATGGGGTGAGCAGAATTGAATGTTTTTTCATCATAATAAATATCATGGCCAGTCCCTTACATGATTAAGGGATCGACTAATAAAAACACATAATATTAATGCATTTTAATTAATCTGAAAACAGTCAGTTTATTGAACTAGGTGGCTTTGTTTTTCCAACTCTTTGTTGTCCAGATGGGCCGATGTGACAATTGTAGGAAACAGGGCTATTTAAATGAGAAGCTGCAGTATATGGGCTCAGTACGGAACTTCTGCAACCTGACCTGTGTGCTCGGGTACTGCTGCCTGCATTTTGAATTGAACCAGCACACTCCCAGTAATGGCACTGGAGGAGAGCCACAAACACCACATGGTAACATATCTTGTTATATCAATTTTGTGCATTACATACATAAATGTTGCCAGTTGCCAGAATCTGTGTTTACAACTAAGAGGATATGATTGCAAAGGATAATTTTTAAGGAATACTTATATTCTTGCTCTTCTTTCAGCTCCGGCTCAGCCTCACTACTCCTCAAAAACAAACCCTGTCATAGCTGATGTCGTGTCACTCGCAAATGGCTCTGCCAGTCAACCCAGCGTGTCATCAGATACTGCTATGACCGGTAAGTTGATTTCATGAGTTTGAACATGAGCCATGTCATGATGCCAGCAGGAAAGCATGTATGTATTTATGTCTTCCCATACATTTAGCATTTTATGTGCAGAATGCTAAGCCTGTTGGTATCAGTCATGTCATAATGTAGCTTAACTTGTCTCCAAAAGTCCAGCTCTACTTTTGATATCACTCAAGGGCCCTAGCAAATATATAATGTATAACACCTCAGCACAGCTATTTTGTGTTGTTTGACAGGAGGACTTCCAAACTCCAGTGCAGATGGCAAGATTCTTGATCATGTATGTGCTGCTTTTGTTTCACCTATACATATTTTCATCAAATGTCTACTTAATTGTAAACAAAGACCTTTTAATATTTGTTTTTCTGCTGCTGAAATATCTAGGCCAGTACTCAGACAGAAGCTGTGCGTCCGCTCCCAAACTACCGACGTCAAATGAAGAATAAATCCGTTCTTTGTCGGCCATTCACAATGGATCAAGAGAGCTTATGTCTCCTCCTCCATCCCTCCACGGATTCTGCAGGTAAATACAGAACAATGGTTTGCTGTACAAACAATGCTGAGTCACTCCAGTCTTCTTCAAAACAGGTTAGTATAGTACATTCACCAAGGTTATGCATAATACAGTGGAACCTTGTTTAGTGTTTGTTCTAGAAGGCCTGATTCAAACCAAAGTGGACGCCAACTGAAAAAATTTTTCCCCTTAAGAAATAATGTATATCCAATTAATCCGTTCCAGAAAGCCAAAACTGTTAACACGTTTTTATAGCATTGCAATTATAGTTGGTCATGCAGAAAACATTTCACAATGCATATAAATGATGAATGAAGAGGATAAATGAACATTTCAGGTTACTTCTACCTTCATTGAAGATGTAATTCTTGGCATGCTGTCCCCAAAGACACGATGTGGCAGCGAGCTCAACCATCAACCACTATCTTCCTGTTTTGACTTGTTTCTTGAATTCAATAGTGTTTCTCACCTCAACACTGTAACCCAAAATGGAGCCAAAGAAAGTTGCAGCAAGGTTGCCTCTAAGGTGCGCGTGTGCGCAATCTCGCACTGCTCCAGCGTTCTCAGCGCACGAAATAAAGTCCAACCTGAACTGTAAATAAAATAAACATAATTTATTCTGTACCATTTTGCAATGCCACTCCGTGAGTGACAGGGGACAACAAACGGTAACAACATATAACACAATGACAAACACTGTCCAGCCAGTGATAAGATCCTGTTGGTACGTACAGTATTTACTTATGAAGCCAATCAGTTCATTAACAGCGCGTTAAGTAGTGCATGCAGCTGTTTTGTAGGTTAGCGTATAGCTAATGGCGCGGCAGAGTTAAGGGAGCTAAATGGTGCTTGCTATCCCCATGTTATGGTGAAACAAACAGGCAGAACCACTCACCAAGCCAAAGTTTAAAAAAAAAGTTGGGGGGTGTTCTTTTAAGGTGGACTGGCTGTCGGGGTATGTGCGAACAGAGGTGAACCTGGGTATGATGTTTTCTTTTCCGAATGAGAAAGGGCTGCTCTGAAAAACATTCTCCAAATACAAAGTAGTAAACCAATTTTCTGAGTGAAAAGTGTGGTTTAAATGCGCATGTACTACTAGTTTGCTTTATTTTGATGGCCAGATTCACCGGATACATTAAGTTTTACGCCGAGTTTGCCCAAGTGTTGCCCGAGGCTTGCCGAAGGGACCGGAAGATGGTTGTTCTCCCTGGTTGACATTTTTTTCATTTTATTTTTTTTTTATTTAAACAAAAGTAAACAAATATGACATCAATTTCAAGTAAATTTCCAGGACGAAATAGTGCCAGAACGGACTGCTGAGGAAATAAGGAAATTAAAGTATACGTAATTAACAAAATAAATGGTAAACAAGAAAATTAATGAAAAATTAATTCATAAAGTAGGGATTTCCTACAAGATTCCGGTCATTAATTGGATGAGAGAGTTACACAGCTTGTTTTGTCTGGGGTTGGCAATAAAGAAAGCTACGTTAAAGAAAACTACCTATTGAACCCGCTCAAACAAAATACGTACGACAGAATGGAACTTTTCAGGTTTTGAACAGGTGTGATAGTACAGTATGCACGTCCGAAGGCGCTCACAGGCCCAAGGAATGCACAGGTTGTGTATATGTTCAGACACTTGACAAATCAGGGGGAACATTGGTTACAAGTGCCAGCATTTTTAATAAATAAAGATATAAAGAAGGTGAGAAAAACTATTGAATTCAAGAAAGAACTCATGACAAAGCAAGTGTCTGTGTGGTGTGTCTTTGTGAACAGTAGTCTTCAATAAAAGTAGAAGTAACCTTAAATGTTAATTTAGTCCTTTCATTTGTCAATTATATGCATTTAGAATTGTTTTATGCATGTAAAACTATAACTATAAAACTATAATTTAGTGTTAACATTTTTGAGTCAACCGCTGATGACATCAAGACAGCCAACGTAACTTCCGGTTGCCATTAGCAATAGAACGCTAACAAGGACTGACATTTTCTGATCAAAAATTGTATTAAGAATCCAGATGGACTCACACAGTGTATTAATAACATGTGTGCCATCTTGTATGCTAACCGGAAAATCCACGCAAATCTTCAACTTTCCACTGTAATGGAGGGTTTTTTTTTGGTGAAAGAATAAGATTTTAAGCTACTTTTCATTGTTTGCCCCTGGGAGAACATGGATTCAGAGTTGTCCGTCCGCCCTATAGATTTTTGTGGATGGGTTGATCAAATTTTATGGAAAGAACACAGGTCGCTGTTTTGTTTAAATTGCATTCAATTTATGTGTGTACGATAAAGGACACATACAAGAATGTATTCATAGTGTTACTGTCGGGAAACTGACTTTGCTCTTGCTTCTCGTGTGGACTGATGGACTATAGTGAGACTAAAGTGAACGAACATTACCGGAAAAGTGAAAATAAAGGAGAGAAGCATTCTGATAGAGCAGACCTAAGCCAAGCTCCATAGTTCCCATCCATATTGTGATTCATACCAAAATAATGATCTACATTTTTTTGATCAGTCTTGGATATTTAGCAGAACCTGTTGAAAACTTGTCCTGTATTTTTTTTTCCAAGTGCTCTGACCATTTTTTTTGTAGTTATATGCACAAATGCCTGCAGATTGCAGGCATGAGAAGAAGAATGTATGGCAGGTCACAATAACTTAAGTGTTCAGGTAATAGAGAAGGAAGTAGAAATGTGCTGTCGGTGAAGAAACAGTATGTGACCTTTTAATCATGCAAATGTCCAACAATAATTTGCTCCACCAGTCACAACGGTTGTCAGAAAATAAGTATTACATAAAGTCAATTTCTTAGCATATTTGATATCAGGACAAACAGTATAGAAGATGGATGGGTGGATAGATGGCATTCTTAATATCCAGTTGGTATCATCTCGGTGGACACGTTTGCGTGCAGGGGTTAAATTCACAGCATATACACTAAACTTGTGATTGAGATACAAACACACTACTGAGCAGGTATTACAACTAGCAAAAACAGACTATTCCTCTATACTGCATAGTATGCAACCAAGGCAACTGTTGGTGCGTTTTTGGCTTTTTTTTATGGCAATGCAGTCGTCCCTAGTTTATCGTGGTTAATTGGTTCCGACTGGTTCAGACCGACTGCGATAAGTGAATTCCCGTGAACTAGGGTTCAGTTTTAATAAACTGAATATTTTTGTAGTTAGAGCATAGAAAACATGTGTATAACTTTAGAAATACTTTATTAGAGTCCTGTAGACATGAAATAACACCCCTATAGTCACCTATACACTCTGTTTGTTCTTTGTTTACACCACATTGCGCAGACTACGGGATCACTGCAGGGACATAAGAGGCAGCCGCCGCTCATAGCATAGAGTAAGCTACCAAGCTAACTAGTTAGCCTCCCAATTTTTTGGTTGTAAACGTAAGTGTTTTAAACGGAGTGGGGAAGAACGGCAGAGAAGCCAAAAACATCGCACTTTCACACGGAATGGGAGGAAAGCTTAGAACCTTGGTTCAGCATTTTTTCTATGAATTAATTAATTGTTTCCAATTGCCTGTTTCAATAATTGCCACAGCAATGTTAGATAACTCTTCGCAAACCAAGCAACCGTCGGCTGAAGCGTCCACATCCCCAGGAGCGTCAATGCAAGCACAAACCCAGAAGTCCAGTGGCGTACCAGCACGCCTAATAGGGCGTCATTTCCTGGGCAAGAAGGAAACTGATGCTGACTGCAAGGTCTGTTCCCAAAACAAGAGGAAGAAAGTAGTTCAACCAACGGAACAAATAAAGAAGCAGAAAATGGAGGAGAAGACAACAAGAGAGATGGAGAATTCAAACGGAATTAATTTCCAAAAGGATATCAAGGAGGACGAGCACTTGGAGTTAAAAGACAGTGAGAAAATGAAGAGCTGCACACAGTATTACTGTAAAACATGTCCAGGACAGCCCAACCTGTGTCCTGTGCCCTGTTTTGAACTTTACCACACCAGACTGATCTACAAAACCTTTTCATAGCTAGACGCACAAGGTGAGCCCTCTGATTCAATTAGATCATAGAAAGCGTGGTTGCTTTACAGTATATGGACAAAAGTCTTGGGACACACACTTAATTGTTACATGAAGGTTGGGTTCACAGGTAGTTCAGGTTTTTGGTATGTAGATTTTTGAATCGCTTTAAAATCAGACTATTCTTTCGGGCCAAAAATTGTGCCTCTGCCTTCCAACCCAATCAGACACCATTGTGATAAACTACAAGAGAGACAGTGATTTAGGCCCAGGTTGACCATCAGTGACCTCTGACCTCATAAACTGTAGTTTTGGCATTCAGAGATCAGATGCGAGAGGGAAGACTAGTCACTCCATTTTTTTGAAAATCATGTCCTAATACTTTTGTCTGTCTTTGTTTTGTTTTAAGTTTTGTTGCATGTAAGTAATAACTATGGAGAGTTATTTATTTAGAACAGCAATAATGTTGCAGTTTTTCTTTTTCATATTTTGGCAGACTTAAGGGGGTCTATCATGTCATCCCAGTTTTTTCCCCCTACAGTTTAAGTGGAAAACGTCTGCCCGGACCATGGACAAGCAACACAAGCAACAGTTTGAGCTGCTTACGTGTGTGCTCCTCCAGTTGACTGACTTTATGCAAAATGTTTCTTGAAGGTGAAGACTGCTGAATGGAGCACCATTTAATTTGGTACAATGCAGTGCTGTGAAATACACCTCAAAGCGTGCCTGTGTTTTTTTTCTGGCATGGAAAATACAAAAAAAGCTGCTATTACAGTCACTGTATTTTGCTTAGCTTAATATCAAATTTTAAGGAGATTGTTTTTGTCAGTGTTTTGGATAGATATTGAGTTATTTTGTATATTTTATTTTCACAAGTAACTATTTGAAAAAAATAATGTATACAAAGTTGATTCCAGCCATTCTGTCAGTTTATGGTTTGTAAAAATGCATCAGTTTCTAAAACATTGATATTTTTGTTGATTAAGTACTGTATGGGGTTGAACTGTTACAGCCACTTTAGCCTAGGACAGGGGTGTCCAAAGTGCAGCCCATGGGCCATTTGTAACCAGCAGCACATTGTAAAAAATAAGAATAATAATATATGTTGTTTTTTTTTGTTTTTTTTTAAATGGAGCAAAAATTCACAATGTAAAGAGAAAAAGCATAAATGTTTGCACTAATAAGTAAGCTTTGTCTTTAAAATGTTCTGTTAACAATTTTACAAGAAAAAAATTATATAAAAATATCAAATTGGCTCTCCTGCATACTTTGATTTTTCAGTTTGCGACAAAAAAAATTGCACACCCCTGACCTAGGTTCTCTAATAACTTTAAACCTTGAATTGAACCTTTAAACCTAATTGAAATCTCTTTCCATTATTGTCACCATCATCAGTGTCATTCAACGTAATCGTTGCTTTGCATGGATTATCAGTATTCTGGATTATATGGATCTGTACAATATAAAATACTTTAATAAGTCATGGTTTATTGATTCTTTGCTGTTACCTCATAGGCATGTAAACCAAAAGTTATTTTTGTGAAATACGAAAAGTCAATAAATACAATTTTCGATGAATACATTGAAGTCACGTGTGTTCCTTAAACTTTCCATCTCCCACTATGTTTGATTTGTATAAAACATAATTCTAAAAAATAAAAAGTGCAAAGCTAATCATAGCTCCCTCTCTCCAAGCAGATGATGTCCCCAGTACAGAAAAAGCTGCTAAAAAGATGAAGACAGACCACGAAACAGGTCAGTGCTTGCATACACAACTCAAATTCAACTGTATAAATAATGGATAAAAGTAGATTGAAATCTTGTGGAAAAACAACTGGATGTTAAAGACACAACCATTAAGTCAGAGCCATTTTGGAAAAACTGAAAGAATTGTGGGAAGTTCTTTGCTTAGTCAAGGGAGTAGACGATAAGAGAAGAAATGAATTGCACATATACAGCCGCATTTTTATATTTACATATTGTTACGAACCCGTGTGGCTGCAATAAAAGTTTATTATTATTCCATAGATCCCCTACGGAGAGTGAAATATTTCAATAATGTATTCATTGATCGTTTTGATGATTATAGCTTACAGCTAATAAACAATAATTGAGTATCTTGTAAAATTGTGAAAATTGTCAAGTTCAATATTGTAAACTACTGGTTCTATAATTGGTTTCTTGGTCTGAATTGAACTCCTGAAATCAAATAACTTGCACAGTATTTACATTTATTGAGATGCATCTGTATATTGTTTTTTTTTAGGAAAATGAAGAATTAATTATTGAGGCATAACTAAAGGATTAATCTAGACTTGTCAAATTCCATTTATCTTTTAGGTTATTTCCTATATTTTCGGTTATTTTTATGTTTTAATGTTATGATGGGTATTTTCTCTATATCTCATGTCCTGTTGCTCCTCTTCAGCTCCATCACCACCCTCAGCAAGCTCCTCCACAGAAGAAAAAGTGAAGGTCTTAATGGTGCCAGTTCCAGTGCCGGTCTTTATCCCAGTGCCTATGAACATGTACTCCCAACACACACCTGTTCCTATGGCTATGCCTATAACTGTACGTTCCATCATGTTGCATGGCATCTTATATCACATTGGATTGATTCCAAGCTTTCTAATAGGTTTATCAATCCAAATCATCTTTTTTGCAGGTTCCAGTTCCCATTGTTGTACCACCATGGCACAAAGATATGACAGATGCAGCCATCCAATGTGATCCTTGGGCCGAGGAGACTGAAAAACAGAACAATTCTGAGGTCTCAGTGGAGCAGGGGGTTACAATGTCCATTGTCGTACCTTCACAGAGTAAAGATGTGGCAGATGTAGCCATCCAGTCCGATCCTTTGGAAATGGACACTGTTAAAGTTGCGACGTTATCACCGATAAAAGATGTAAAAGATGCTGCTGTCCAATCAGATCCTTTGGATGACAATAGGGAAAGACAGAATGATTTGGATGACTCCAAAGAACTGAAGGTCACAACCCAGATCCCTGTGCCCATTGCTGTGCCACTACATAGTAAAGATGTAAAAGATGCAGCTCTCCAATCAGATCCCATGCATGTGCAGATGGAAAAGCATAATGATTTAGATGACTCCAGAGAACACGATCATGTGACATCCCAGGTTCCCGTGCCCGTTTTTGTTCCACCATCATCCAAAGACATGAAAGATGCCGCTGTCCATTCAGATGCTACGGAACTTTCTGGAAAGCAGAAAGAGTTAGATGACCCCATGGAAGGTAATTTCTATTAATGTTAGACCTTGTTTCCACCATTGCCCTGTTAAGCATGGATTTGTCTTATTTTGCTGATTTTATTGTTTTAAATTGATGTGATTAGTTTATTAATGCCACTATTTGTGGCATTGGTAAACATACCTGTGCAAGACTTTAACCGTATACTGTATGTCAAGGCATGTCTGTTCAACTTGAGAGCTGTACTTTTATTTAGATTTCAGTATGCAGAGAGCATTCTGTGTTTAGCGTCCCTTCCCCAGAGCAAGTCATGATATCATGTGTTCATATCATATGATTTCATCCTTTTTGTTATATGCTAAAATATTGAACCTCTCATTTGTTGTTCCACCCACCTCATTGTTTGCTTCTGGTCTGTGTTATCGTTTAATGTGTTTTGGTTTAATATACTCTTAAGTGCGACACTGCCAATGTGTATAATTTTGAAGACCTAATTCCTGTGTTGCAATTCGTGCAAAACATTTCAGTCTAGCAAAATAACACTAGAAATTTTTTTACCAATGGTTTGTCCAATGGTATTTTACAGACCAGTGTGGAAGTGCATCAGAGGTGATTACTCCGCCAATCCACCAAGATGAAGACAGCCAAAACACAGCACAAAGCCAGCTCTCGCCTTTAACGGGGTACACCGAGGCGAGTAGTTCCCCTCCCAAAAGCCAGTCAAAGGCTAACCCCACAACAAGTGCTGCAGACACCGTTGCTGCTGAACGACCGCCTCCTTCCTCTCCAATGACCGATTTGGAGTATGATTTCCCAATGGGTGAGACAGAAAAGTTGCTATCTGCTTGATACTGTTCTGCTAAAACGTGAAAGTCTCTTTTGTGCTTTACAATTGAAAAAATTACAGTGGTACCCCTCAAGTCAAATGCCTCTCAGGTTTTATAATTCGGAATTTGATTTTGTAAAAGTACAGTGGTGGAAATAATAATTTAATCCTATATTTTTATGGTAGTTTTTTTTAAACAGAGAGAGATAGAATAACAAAAATTAGGGGGGGAAAACAAATTTGTATTTGATTGTGTGAAAGAAGTACGTACACTACCGGTCAAGGGTTTTATAACACCTCTATATTTCCAGTTATTTATTGAAATTCAAGTCATTCAAGTCCAATGAATAGCTTGAAATGGTACAAAGGTAGGTGGTGAAGTGCTAGAGGTTTAAAAAAATAAATAAATAAGGTTACCGGTACTACCAAATATAATGTGTACGTCAGAATTATGCAAAAAGGCCTGTTTCAGGGACCACAAAATGGGTCAATCATTTAAAGTTGTTGTGCAAAATTGGAGGTTGATCAAACCTTGGCAGTTAGTCCAACTAATTCCTCCAGGTTTCCAAGTTCCAATTTTTTTACTTACTACCCCCTCTGTCTGCTTGATTTTTGGGGGTTTTTAAAAAATGTATATTTGGAATGGAGACTATTTGAACAGATGTCATTTCTAATGACATTTTTTCATAACCAAAAAACATCAGTCAGCCTCCGAAAGGACTGTATTCTGCCTTTAAAATTATTTTGTTTTAAAATGTTAAAATGTTAAAATGCTCTTGCCCTGCCTTACCTCAATGAGTTGCTCTACCCCATGCCCCGGCTCAAACCCTCAGGTCAGCTGATCAGCTGCCCCTGGAGGTTCCAAAATCTAAGCGCAAACTCAAAAGGGACACAGCCTTCTCCATTGCTGCTCCCAAAATTTGGAACATCATTATCCACTTTTAAAACCCATTTTTACTCTTTGTCTTTTAACCAAGGAGTAAAAGAGGAGTAACTTAGCAGGAGGCATTGAATTAATACTGTATTTTATTTGACTCAATGTTTTGTTTGATATAACCTTTTTATATTTAGGCCATATGCTTTTACTTCTGTTTCGTAAATGTATTTTAATGTTGTTTTAATGTTTTTCTTATGTTTTACTTTAAATGGCTTTGTAAATACAGTTGTTTTGTGGTATGGCCTTTAGAGTTTTCACTCTGTTGTTACTCAGGAAAGGGCTCAACCCATGTCTTATTCCTGGCTAAAAGGTATCACCAATGCCTATTTTAATGGTCAAATGGTAGACAATTTGATCTTCAGTCGTCCAATATAAATGTTTTTGTTTTTTGCAGAATTGTTTGATCAGAAGTCCAAGGCTCCCCAGCGGGGCGTGAAAAGAGCCAGAGAAGGTTCCACCGGTCGAAAGCGGGTAAGGTTGCATCCCTGCTAAGGCTGCAGTCTAGTCATCTCTTTTCAGTATGATACACTTCTGACTTTAGCGTTTGGATATTTTTTCTGCTGGCTGCTTTGTAACTTGGTTATCTGATTTTTTTTTTTTTTTAATTTATTATTATTTTTTTTTACTTTAAATTGCTGCCAACTGAAATAAGACCCAGTGAATGCATTGAAAGTCACATTGTAAATATACAACCAGGCAGCTCACCCAATGTGTGCTTGTGTTCTGTATAAAATATCAATTAAAACCACAGTTTCATGTTTAGACAACCTTTCAGCAACACTGTCACCATTAGTTGTCTACTAAACAACCCTGGATTCATTCCTCCTCTGTTGATGCAGGGTCGAAGGCGAACTATCTCATTAGACCGCAGTGCACTGGTGACTCCAGCCCCTTTTAAATTGAACCACATGTATGGTGTCAAAGCCTGGAGGAGCTGGGTTCAGGAACACAACAAGCAATCGAAAAAATGTGAGCTGGAATTCTTCTCTTTACTTGTTGTCAAGTCATCTAAGCTGACTACTTTTGTTATATATATGTAATCAAATGTATCTAATTCATATTGTCTCTTTCTCTTCTAGCCAATCCAGTGGTTGTTAAAGAGGAGATTCTTCAGTGTGACTCTGCTGAGCTGAGCTATGCTCTGTCCTGTTTCATCAAAGAAGTGCGTAGGCCAAACGGAGAGGCCTATAGCCCAGACAGCATATTCTACCTCTGCCTGGGGATACAGCAGGTACATCAAACACTGTGAGCTGCTTTTCTTTGAGTGTGTATCACTATATTCTGATGTGCCGTCCTTTTTGTTTCCGTCTCTCTCTGTGCGGATAGTATCTGTTCATGAAGGGCCGCATCGAGAACATCTTCACCGACGAGCTGTACACTCAGTTTGCCACTGAAATCTCTGGAATGCTACGACTCTGGAAACCCAAGCAGCTTCCCACCGGTACGATCACTGATGTTTAATCTACACTTTTACGATGGTGGAAGGTGAAAGTCTGCGTCAGATCTGATCGATTGTTGTCAACCATTCGCTCATCTGAAAGGACAAAGCATTAAGTGTGGAGCGTTTTGAACGTTTATCTTCTGTTTAAACATCCAAAATGTACCCAAGGGAAATGTTTCATTTTTTTTCAAATGGGAAAATAACGGGAGTAAAAACCCTAATGGGTCTCTTTGTGGGCAACGGCTCTGATCACCTGCTTGTCCAAAAGTAGAAGCGAACACACCATTTGAATTGGGTGATTTCGGAGTAAAGGTGAGTAATAGTGAATAAAACCCACGGGTGAATTATACATGCGTGCCGTTGCATTGTACAGACAGACAGGAGCCCGCATTTACTGTATATCACTCGCTGTGACATTATCTGTTTCAGTTCCGCTAATCGCTTTGTGCTGTCTTTCCTAAGCTTTCATAACACCTCTGATAATGGTCTTTCCCTCATTATGATTTTCAGTCACATAGTACGTTACATTTGGTAATTTCTTAGTTGTTTTGACAGTTGTTTGATGAGCTGCCTCATTTATAACCGTTATCTTAAAGTTGGTGGGCCGCACGGTGGCCCAGTGGTTACCATGTTGGCCACACTCTCAGGAGATTGGTAGATCTGGGTTCAAATCTTTGTTTGACATTTTTGGGTGGAGTTTGCATGTTCTCCCCGTGCGTGGGTTCTCTCCGGGGACTCCGGCTTCCTCCCGCATTCCAAAAACATGCATGTTAGGTCAATAGGTGACTCTAAATTGTCCATAGGTATGAATGTGAGTGTGAATGGATGTTTGTCTATATGTGACCTGTGATTGACTGGCGACCAGTCCAGGATGTACCCTGCCTCTGGCCCAAAGTCACCTGGGATAGGCTCCAGCATACGCCCGTGACCCTTATGAGGACATGGCATAGAAAATGGATGGGATGGATCTTAAAGTTACTCTTGTAACTCCGTCTCTGTTATATGCTAAATGGCCCACCATCAGACAGCTTTTTTCGAGTGGGTGTCTGTGTGGCTCTTCAGTTGTGTTAGGAAGAAAAGCTGTCGCTTGGTAAGTATGATGGTGTCCCCTGCTGGCTTGCATGTATAAATCTCTAGACATCCAGTATTAGTCAATCTGTCTTTTTAAGAATCGGGTCCATGCAGTCATACTCCACGTCATTCTCCACTAAATTGCGTGATTAACATTATGGCAGGTGGTGCAAGCAACTTAATACAGTGTGCAATGATCAAAATCCTGCATTTCCTGGCTAACGTAAGCTCTAAAGGAGTCTCACGTTCAGCTAGATTTTATGTCGTATCCCCTTTGACACAGGCCTCCCATTTATCCAGACATGAGACCAGCGCTGGACATTTGCAATGGCTGTGTAGTAGGCAGCTGGGCAGGAACATTTCATAGCCACATTTTGTAAAAAGTTCAAATCTAAATTAAAGTAAAGCTCTGGAATAAGTACAATATCTCTTACCACATCGGTGGAAATGTGTGGGCACTCCCAGAAAATATCAAAATAGCCATTAGACATGGGCACAGTTATCCTCCAAGGTGTTTCACTCCTGAAATCACTATTCAGATGTTGCCATATCCTCTCTCCTCATAGGTGGTCTTGTGTCGTCCCGTGTTGAGGAGTCCTTCTTGTGGGAGTGTAAGCAGCTGGGTGCCTACTCCCCCATTGTGCTGCTCAACACACTGCTCTTCTTCTACACCAAGAACTTTCACTTCACCACTTTGGCACAGCACCAAAGCCTCTCTTTTGCCAACTTTAGTTTGTACTCAAAACCCTGCAGTCGAGCCGGCAAAGTCCTCTACCTCAGATACTACAAAAGCTCTGCTGCTACTTCCAGCCGTGGAGAGACAGGTGGGTGTAACTCTTCAGAGTGGTTTATCTCCACTGCTGTGATATATAGATTTATAATATATTAAATATATATTTTAAATGTTGTGCCTATACACTTACACATTGTTGAAAGAATTGATTCCCTCTTTCAGATGTTGACACACGTTCATTTTTGACAAATATTTGACTTTGTACTGAACTATAATATGTAGGGATGTCTGATATTACCAGCTGACCGATATAGAAATAGATATCGGATCATATCGATGTAGTTTTTTGTGATGACGTGCTCCACAGAGCAACAAGCTCAGTACAATCGTCCCTCGCTACATCGAGATTTGAATATCGCTCTCTCACATTATCGCATTTTTTCAAAAAAATTAATTAAGAAATGATCACTGTTTCGTAGTTGACTACGGCCTATTATTCCTTGTGGAAGTGGTACGTTCTTTCCTGTTTATTTTGTCCTTCTTCCTCACTCAGTTTCAAACCCATTTTTACGTTTAGGATAAATACATTGGCTAAGTAGTTTGCTAGTATAAATACATTGGCAAAGTAGTTTGCTCGGTATACAGTTACTATGTTTAAAGCGTCAGCCGTCTTTTGCTGTGGCCTGCGCACAAGTGGTGCGCAATGTGATGTTAGCAAAGATAGCAGTACTTGTGGCGTGTACGTCTTTCTATGGCAGATGCATGTCAGACTGGCATGAATATATCAAGTGACAAACATAGTGACGCCTAATGTGTCTCAACCTAAACAGTAGCACTGACTACTAATGAGAAACTTGTAATGCTGCACATTGCCCCAAACAGGAAACAGAAAAACAAAATAAGAGTACAAAACGGGAAACAGCTCTCCCACACTGTCCGTGCGTTCTTTTTTCTAGTTTATGCCTTCTTCCTGTTCTTTTTTGCAGCTGTGAGAAAATACAGACTTACATTACTTTTCTGCAATGACAGTTTCTTACCTGGTGTTCAATATCTAGTAGGTCCCTTGCAAATAGAGGAATTAATGAAACTAGGGATGATGCCTGCTGTTGCATGGCGTCACGCAGGACAAAGCGGGACCAAATAATGGCACAACTGCTTCATGAATGCGGGAAGTGGTAGTGACAATGCATACCCATGCGAGAACAATGCGCGTCCGGCATGCGACGTCGTACACCAGACGTACTTAAATGTAAATAAACATACACACACGTTTCAGTGATTTGTGGGTGGAGACTAAAAGAATGTCCTGTATTTTGTTATTCTTTACTTTAAAATAATTTGACAACATTGTAGTAGTAGCATGCAGTGGTATATACAGTAACTGCACTGCATCATACTACTGTAGAGCTGTTTATGAATGTGGTTATCTTGTTTGGTTACATAAGATGGAAAAAGTCATATATCGTTACTTAGCAAATATTATGGTGGGCCTAAATGTGTTTTTCAACCAGTATCATTTGGATATCTATGATAATGTATGATCTGACGACACTTTTGTAGTTTTAATCTATATCAATATTCATCTGACTGTTTTATGTAGAGCGACAAAGAAAAAGGCAGGAACAGGAAGACGTTAACATGGAGATGCCAGAAAATGTTGCCAATCCTCTGCACTGTCCTGTCAGACTCTATGAGTTCTATCTCTCAAGATGGTATGAAACACACACACACACACACACACACACACACACACACACACACACACACATATACACACAATTGAAATGTTATGGAATAGAATAGAAATGCTTAAAAATCCCTGAATCAGTGGGTAAAGGTGCAATGCGTAGTATAGGATGTTATGCCCATCTACAATACAACCTGACTGAAGACATCCCTAACGCCTTTAATGCAATGTGTATAATAAATAATTATTTGATCCCCCACTGACTTTGTAAGTTCACTTTCTTACAAAGATATGAACAGTCCGGATTTCCTAGATGTTTATTTTAAAAGTAAGAGACAAAAAAAAGTTCAGGAAAAAAAGGTATTTGATCCCCTAACAATCAGCAAGAACTCTGACCCCCACAGACTGGGAATGTGCCCATGAAGCAAACAAATTAGTCCTATCTCTTCAGCAAGATGCTTAGTGAGAAACTCAAGATCACAGGCAGTTACCCCCTCTCAGGAGCTCCATGCAAGATTTCATTGACCTGGTGGGGTAAGGATGATTCTGAGGAAGGTGAGAGATCAACCCAGAATCACATGGGAGGGTATTGCTACTGATCTCTAGGGAACTGGAGAAGAAAGCCATAGCAATCGTTGTAATGGATTGGGATCCTGCAGTGCCTGCAAGGTCCCTCTGCTCAAGACGGCTTCTAAAGTTTGCCAGGGAACACCTGAATGATTCACAGACAGATTAAGAGAACGTGTGGAAACATTCTGGTTTCCACACGTGGTCATGACTGGTCATGTCTTTGTAAGGGGGTAAGCTTACAAACCACTGGATATAAAACCCCATTTGCATGCCAACATGGGGAGTAGTATCCCATACTACTTGGCTACATGAAGATGACAATACTTATACCACAAAAAGCAGTAGGTTACATCATCTTCACGCTCCTGTTTTCCAACAGCCCAGCCACAGCATTGAAGAAGACTGACATGTTTTACCTCCAACCTGAACGCAACGTGCATACACACAGGTAAAAACTAGGTTTTTTTTCTGCCGTTGAAGTCCTCTCATTCACATGTTCTATGCAGCATTTTCCAATGACTGTATTTATACTGTATAACAAAACGTCATTTTGAATGGCTGTTTTATAATGTGAGAGTGGAGAGTCAAAGATTTTCACTCACACTAAAAAGAAAGTCACGTTTTTTTTATTAGTATCACTTTTTATATTATAATTGTATTTTTAGAGCCAATAAAAAAAATCACCTGTGGGCTGCAAATGGCCCTCGGGCCGCAATTTGGACACCCCTGCCTTAGCCGGTCACAAAGCTGAAGTGTTGAGTGCTGTCATGTACAAGGGAAGTTCAAATCACACAATTGTTTCCATTTTATTATACAAAGTAGGGATGTGCCGATCGATCGGCCACCCATCAATATGAATGATTTCCCTAAAATAAATGTGATCGGCGTATGCCGATAAATGCCTTTCAAAGCCTATCACAAAAACCGATCGGCGTGTGGCGGCAAATCCTACATGGTTGCGGTTAGTTCTGAGCTCGTTTTTGTCCCACGGGGAAGACACAAGTGGATATCATGTTCCTGGGACACTGAACAACTTTGCTATCTTGTTGTCATTATAGCCAAAAGGGGTGATTAGAGCCCAAAATAGCATAAAGACGGTGGCCACACTGTTTGAGTGGAGATGCTTGGTAAAAAAAAAAAAAAAGCAGTGTAGTGACGACAGTTGCAGACCCCTGCAACCTGGGCAATGAATGTATTCTCTTTTAAGTTGAGCGGGACAGATTGTTATTTAATAAAGATATTTATTCGTATTATTTTATTCTCTTCATTTTGTTATCTTGAGCAAAAAAAATAATTATTAAACAGTTTATTTCCCATTTATTTGTATTACTCCAAAACATGTATCAAATTCAAATAGTACAAAAGTTGTTTCACACAAATAAAGGCAATAAAAAAAACAATCCGCCCAAATGTTTTTAAATAATGACCTATTTGCCAGGGGCCCCTGACCAATACCACTTATCATAAATAAATTGAAAAATGTACAGTTTATCCATGCGATCGGTATCTCAATCATGCATGATTGGAATCGGCAGCATAAAACCCCGATCGGAGCACCCCTAATGTGAAGTCTACATTGAAATTGAAAATAAACATTTCGCTGATATAATTATTTAACTTTTGACTAATTGTTTGGCTTTCTCCCCCACAGTCCCCACTGGTATACTTCTCATCCATTGCATCACACCATCCTGCAGAGCATGCTCACTCGCATCTTGGCGGTCAAAGAGGTTCAACGGTAACAGGATCAGGATCGATTCGATTCCCAGTTTACAGTGACGAGCCTTTGTCATAACAGGAGAGTAGTGGTCACATCAACATGTAGACTAGCTCTTGGCTTGATGTGGAGAAGCAGAACGGCCACGCGGAGGTAGGACATAGACATTTTGTTGCAGAGAGGACAATTTGAGGAAGTCTTCGTTGGCTTACCCGAGTGGGCGCCTCCCTCTCCCAAAAACACATCATGAGTATACATGCATCTGGTACTATTTGATATGAAAATGGAGTGTTACAGACGATCTTATTTTGTATTTCCCATCGACGTCACACCAATTAGTCATGAAGCTGTGCAGTGCAAGCAGAAAATCCATTTTCCATGCATCAAACTGTGCTATCCTGCTGTTGTGGTCCTTGAATGCATCAGCAGTATGCGTTGCAGGTCAGTTCTTTTGCTTTTGGACTTTTGAAGCTACCACCTGAAGATGGCCCAAAAACGAAATGAGCTATTTGAAGCATAGTGTGGACGACTGAATCAACATGGAACATTAGGAATAGTGCTTTTTCATATTGTCAACCAAACCGGGTTGTAAAGGGATAGTGTGGATTTTTTGACATGAAGTTGTATGACTTAAGCAGTGTAGTGCATCAACAGTGACCCCCTACTTTGTCCCATGAGCCGAGTTCTGGTCGGATTTCAGTGATGAGGAACGTAGTTCTGGCTAGTTGGTGGGGCCACTTCAGTAAAGAGTTTGGCTTCTCAAAACAATATGCTTTCGAAAGAGTCAGACCTCACAATCGCTCGGCGTTACTTTCTCTCCTGTCGTATCACTGCGCGCTGTCGCCTGTCCATTGTTGTTTGTGTTCCACAGTGTTTACATGCACGGATGAAGACTGCTTTTGCGTTGCAGCAGTCTTCATCCGTTGTGGAACACATACACAACACCGCGCGCAGTGATACGACGGGCCAAGCGATTGCGAGGTCTGATTTTTTTTGTAGGAGGCATTTTTGTGATTCAAATGTATTACCCTTTTGAACACACTGTTTGGAGAAGTCGTTCCTCATCACCGAAATCTGACCAGAAGTTGGCTCACAGGACAAAGTGGGACACTGCTGTTAGACACTGAGTCATATAGCTTTCTGTCAAAAAAAATCAAACTTATCCCTTTATGACCAAAACCCAATTAGTCGACTGGGTCAACTCTGTAGTTGTTCAGCTCCTAGCTTTTTTATTCCTGTACGATGTTTTTAATATGTTTGTTTCAAGAACAAATACTTAAATGGTTATAGCAAGTACTTTTAAGATCATGTTCTCATACTAGATCCGGTTTTCTACTTATTTAATGAGCATTTTTAGTTTTAGTACGCACATTGACTCTTTTGACAACATTGGATCACTAAATCGCGGACAATTCATACATGTGTGGCGTGAATCTGTCGTTTGGGAATTATTGCTGTGTATGGGTCCCATAATACGGTTTGTTGACAATAAGAAAAGAAAGGTGCTGTCATGTCAGCAGTAGCGTGTTCGGTCCGTGTGTTGTACAAGGGGGTGTGATGATGGAGGAAACTTGCAGTGCCTCTCATCTTTTTATGAATGCACTATTTGACCTGTTACCATTTCTCCCTTGACCCTCATGTGGCCTTATTTTCTCTCCAATGATCCCATCAGTTCCACACCAAGTCTATTCAAGCCCTATTTTCTGTACCCTGTATATATACACACACACACACACACACACATCTATCCCTGTATTCATGTGGTGCTATTATTTTTTCCCCCTTTTCCTCTTCCATGTGTGTTTGCACTCTTATTAAAAAAATTGCAAGAGTTTTTGAGTATTTTAAGTAATGGTCTATGTGGTTTGAAATTATTTAAAAAAAAAAAAAAAAAAAAACAGGCAACCATTTTTTTGGTCTGTCCATAAAGTATGTACCATTTTTGTGTTTTTTACTTATTCCTATTCTGAACTAGAAGACAATAAATATTGGGGAAAAAAATTATGTCCAAACATGTAGTGGGTATAAAAAGCCACCATGCCCTTGTTACGAGTGTAATAAATTGACAGAAGGAAAAATTGTATTTTTTGTGGAAAAATGGTTGGAAACTTTCAGAAGAAAGAGTGAAACACCTTTCTTGTCCTGGAATTTTAAACAAACTGCAGTTTTTGTGCCCATTTGGCGTATTGAATTATATAAATTCTATAAAACATGTTTCTTCCATCACCATGTTTTTTTTTAAAGAGGCTTTTCTGAGCATGACTTATTGTAAAATACAAAAATCCTACTAGATTAATTTGCTCATTAGTCGTTATGTATCTGTATGTGAACTGAAAACTGCAATTTTTTATGTTTTCTATCCAATTAATTTTTTTACATGAAGACTTAAACCTATAGTGTGGACTTGGATGAGGGTTAACAACCAGGATGCAAGAATGCTAAGACATGTTTTCTACCGTGATGTTTTGTAATAAAAAGTCCGACACCATGTGGGGGAATCAGGGATCCTGTGTTCATTTGTTGTGCAATAATTGTTCATTCTACAGATTTGTAACGAGCCAAGGGTCAAAGGGACGCACCAGCGTAGAAGACTTAGAATTCATGTTTTGTCATCGGGGAAAAGGAACAGATATCACATGTACCGACCATGTTGTCACAGCAATGACATCGGATTTTTACATTGACCTCCAAAACGGGTTGTAGGATAATGGGGGTGGATGCAGACATTTTTCCACTATGGTGTTCATGAGACTTTTTATTTCAGACCCATCAACAGTACAGTATGATAAGACTACACAACTGTTAAAATCATGAACCAAGGTTGTCACGGGTAACATGACTCATGAAACGAGAGTGTTGGCTCTACTTCTGGGTGGGCATCATGTCATCAATAGATTCTTCCATCTCCAGCTTTTTCTCCATCCCCACCAGCAGCTTAACACCATCGACCACCATCTGCAGAAGCTGCACCTCTGAGACGCCCAGTCGGTCAGCGTTGGAGATGTCAAAGACAACGTCGGCATCAGTGTCTGCGCCACCTTAAGACAAACAACGGTCAACTTTGGAAGACAGACAGAACTGAGTTATAGATACTGGATGCTGTGTGTACCGGTTCTACGTTTCTCAAGCCTCAGCCTTTTCAGAACTTCATCAAAGTTAGGATGATTTCCCAGGTTTGGCAGTTTAATATGCACACCAGCACGCAGACCAGTGCCCAGGTTGGATGGGCAGGACATGATGAAGCCCAAGTGCTCATTCCACATGAATGCATGGCCTTTCTCCTTGAAAGCAGATTCCACCTAAAAACAATCAAAAGATTAACGAGCATCTGCTCCCGTCAACCATGTCATTTTTGATCAAACCTCTTGGATTCCGCCACAGAAGCGGGCAAACGCTGCCCGCATGTTGCCACCTTTCTCGATGGACATCACTTTGAGATGGTCCTCCTCATTCACCCACACAGAAAATGTCTTGCAGTCGTTGTGCCTTCAAAGCAAAGACAACATGAATTTCATTTTTAATGTGTCTAAACATTCTGACATCCTCACCAGATGCCTCTGCCGTCGGGCCAGTCACGGGCTATCCCAGAGGCCAGCAGCAGAGGACACACCGGCTTAGCAAACAGCAAGTTCTCATCCATCATCTGCTGCTGCTGCTCTTCTGACAGGTCCTTCAAGTGGTAGTATTTCCCTTGCAGGTCTCCACTAAGTGAATTCAGAACTGCAGGAAAGAGCCCGTATTATTTGTACACTACCAGGCAGCACAGTGGCAACTGGCTCGTGTGAAGCTCTTACCTTCGATGCAGAGCTTCTCCACAAGACGTCTTTCTCCACGAGTGCATTGTGCTGGGAAACAGAAGTCACGAATGCTGCGAACCGCTCTGACGCGGGAAATCAAAACATAGTTTGGGTCAAGGTCATCACCGCCCTGAGAGGAAAAATACATTGTTTATCTCCGGCACAAATCCACACCGTACGTCCCATCTAACTCATGGATGAACATTTGCTGTACCACCAGGCCGTCTGGGTTGAGGTCGGTCTTGTGCATGTCTGTTGGCTTATAGCCTCTATGTTTGTCTTCGATCACAAGGTCGAACAGCTCTTTGAACACCTCGTAAGACTCTTCATCTCCAGCGACACAGCCCATAGTCATGGTGAAAGGGTTACCTGCACGGACACATTGCGTTGATGTCCTCACCAAGTGAGTTAACTCCTGATGCTTATTACCTGGATTGTCAACACCTGACTGGATGACGCGGTCAATGGTGAAGCCAAAAGGGGTTTTTCGCTCCTTCAGTGTCTTGTATATGTCCAGTGTTAAGACCTTGGCCATGTGGCTGTTGTGCATACTGAGATCCGGCAGTTCTTTCTCAGCTGGAAGATTCTTCATCTTAAGTTTGCCTGGCATCAGTCTGTCGATGGAGCCACCCTTCTCCAGTTTTTTCTCCATCTCCACCAGCAGCTTTACGCCATCAACCACGATCTGGACCAGCTGCACCTCAGAGAAGCCCAGTCTGTCAGTGTTGGAGAGGTCAAAGACTCCATCCACAGCAGCTGTGTCCACACCACCTGGAGGACAAAATGTATTCAATTACATGTGCCCTGCATCAAAAAGAGAAGGTTATATGTACCAGTTCCACGCTTCTGGAGCCTCAGTTTCTTAAGAACCTCCTCGAACTTGGGGTGCTTGCTCATGAATGGTAGCTTCATGTGGACACCAGCACGCAGGCCAGTGCCCAGGTTGGATGGGCAAGTCAGGATGTAGCCTAGGTGCTCATTCCACATGAATGCTTCACCTTTCTCCTTGATGGCAGACTCAATCTGAAGAGAAACAGTAGATCAGGTGATTAAAATTGTTTTATTTTGTATGTTAATGATTTTGTTTGTGCATCTAAACTGCTCAAATTTATTTTGTTTGCAGATGATACTACTTTGGGGAAGACCTAATGAAGGTGTTGATGTGGTTAAACAAGAATTTAATATATTTTTGTGTAAAAAACAAACTTCATATTCAGTAACAGAGGGATAGACTCTGGTGCTTCAGTTAACATAGATGCTATTGAAATGAATACAGGAAGGGAAAGCAAGTTTGTCATTCTGGATGAGAAGCTGTGTTGGAAATCACGTATACAAAGGTACAAATATGCAAAATAGCATTGTTGCATAAAGATTCACTGCATAACAAAGCAATGTATATGTTGTACAACACCATAATTGTTACATATCTCACCCATTGCATTCAAGTATGGGGAAATGCTTGTAAAACAGTCAATATTTATTTTGCAAAAAAGAGCAATAAGAATAATCAGTAGAAAATAGAGAGCCAACTAATCCATTATTCCTTCAGTTAAAACTCATTTCATGAATTAGTAGATAATATTTTGCAAATTATGCTGAAAGCTTCTAAAAAAAACTTTAATAATCAGGAAAGATTTGAAAAAAGAGAAAGCAGGAATTTGTTAAAAGGTACAGTGATCTTCAAAAAAAAACAAAAGTCAGGACTAAAATGATGGAACATTGTGTTTCTATAAAAGGAGTCAGTTTATGGAGCAATCTGAAGAAACTCAAGAATCCAAGTCTGATATATTTTAAAAATGGTTAAAATAAGTATGTTGAGTAAATATGGAATATGTTAGTTATGATTGACTGTCATGCTCTGGTTATTTTATTGTGGGAAATGGCATTGGTTGAGTTGTAATTGAGGAGATGCGTAACCATCTGCGTGGCTGGCTGCTATATGTCTATATGTCTATATGTTTGTGGCTGAAAAAGGGGCAGAGATAATAAGACTTGTCTTTCTGCTCCCTTTCATTCTGGTTTGAAGAGTGTTTGTTTTTATGTCATATTGTTTTTGCTTTCTTCTTTCTTGAATGAAATAAATGTTTCAAATCAAATCAAACCTCGGTGAGTCCGGTGCAGAAGCGAGTGAACACTTCCTTCATGTTGCCGCCTTTCTCCATTGAGATCACTCGCAGATGGTCCTCTTCGTTCACCCACACCAGGAAGGTCTTATTGTCGTTGTGCCTTTGAAAGGAAAAGACAGTATTTATTTCCTTTTTAATGCAGCAGATTTGACCTTCTCACCAGATGCCTCTGCCGTCGGGCCAGTCACGGGCCATCCCTGAAGCCAGCAGCAGAGGGGACACCGGCTTGTCAAACAGAAAGTGGTCATTTATCAACTGCTGTTGCTCATCTTCAGTCATGTTCTTCAAGGCGTAGTATGTCCCTTGCAGGTCTCCAGTCAGTGATTCAAGAGCTGCAGAAACACCACAAGCTCAGTTTTTCCACTTGCGGCAATTAAAGATGTTTCCACTGGCTTCCACTATGGCTGTGTTTTTACCTCCGGTGCAGAGCTTCTCCAAAGCACGTCTCTCTCCACGACTACAGAGTGGCGGTAGACAGAAGCCACGAATGCTGCGTCCCGTTCGGACACGGGAGCTCAGAACATACTTAGGATCAAGATCGTCACCCCCCTGAGACGCAAGAGAGGTATTAGATTTAGGTCAACCAGGACGATGCTGGTGAAACGTAATTTTACCCTGAGGTGGTCTGGGTTGAGGTCAGTCTTGTGGATATCTATTGGTTTGTAACCTCCATGTCTGTCCTCAATCACAAGGTCCATCAGCTCTTTGAAGACCTCGTATGATTCCTCATCTCCAGCCACACAGCCCACCGTCATGATATAGGGGTGACCTGCACACACATTGTCAATGGTCATATCTTAAAAGACATTGAGGGTCGAACAGTGTCTACTCTCAAGCCAAATTCTTGTACCTGGATTATCCACGCCTGTCTGGATGACATCATCTATGGTGAAGCCATTTGGGGTGCACCGCTGCCTCAGCACCTTGTACATGTCCTTGGTTAAGAACTTTGAAATGTGGTTGTTGTGCTGACTGAGATCTGGGTACTCTTGCTCAGCTGAAAACACATTGAGTTCAAGGTTGGCTGGCATCAGGTCATCGATGGACTCCTCCTGCGCCAGCCTCTTCTCCATCTCCACCAGCAGCTTGACGCCGTTGACCACCATCTGCACCAGCTGCACCTCAGAGAAGCCCAGTCTGTCAGCATTTGAGATGTCAAAGACTCCATCAACGGCATCAGTGTCCACACCACCTGATGGACAGATGTATTTTGACTTCAAGGATTCAAGGATTTGGAAAAAAGAAAAACATTTGGACCATGTACCAGTTCCACGTTTCTGGAGCTTCAACCTCCTTAGAACTTCTTCAAACTCAGGGTGCCTGCTCACGCTTGGAAGCTTCACGTGGACACCAGCACGCAAGCCAGTCCCAAGGTTGGATGGGCAAGTCAGGATGTACCCCAGGTGCTCATTCCACATGAATGCTTCGCCTTTATTTGTAATCAGGGACTCAATCTACGAAAAACAAGTCATCATGAGATAAAATGGCTCAAACATCTTACTCCAGGTATTTCTACAAACCTCCGTGAGTCCTCTGCAGAAGCGGGTGAACACTTCCTTCATGTCATTGCCTTGCTGCATGGAGATCACTCGCATGTGGTCCTCCTCGTTCACCCACACCAGGAAAGTCTTGCTCTCGTTGTGCCTGTAAAGACAGCATGGGTTTAAGATGTTCTCAAAAAACGTGTGACCATTCACTGTCCTACCAGATGCCTCTGCCGTCGGGCCAGTCACGGGCCATCCCCGAGGCCAGCAGCAGAGGGGACACCGGCTTGTCAAACAGCAAGTGGTCATCAATCAGCTGCTGCTGCTCCTCCTCAGTCATGTTCTTCAAGGCGTAGTATGTCCCTTGCAGGTCTCCAGTCAGTGACTGCAGGGCTGAAATAACAGCAACAATTTGATTATTAAACTCCCTCTCATGATATTTTTAGTGTTTTTAGTGTGATTTTTACTTTCAGATAGGAGCTTCTCCAAAGCGCGTCTCTCTCCACGGCTGCAGAGCGGCGGGAGGCAAAAACCTCGAATGCTGCGGCCTGTTCGGACTCTGCAGCTCAGAACATATTCAGGATCCAGATCATCGCCACCCTTGGGGGCAAAACAAGTATTTGTTACCCTGCAGTACAAATATGAATGTACCTCTAGCACTGACAACACCTTCAGATTGTCTGGATTGAGGTCTGTCTTGTGATTGTTTTTGGCGTTGTAACCCTTATGTCTCGCCTCAATGACAGAGTTCAGCAGTTCACCAAAGACCTCATATGACTCCTCATCACCAGCAACACAGCCCACAGTCATGATGAAGGGGTGACCTGCACAGAGACACCCCCAAATCAAAGGCAAATTAATTGTAGATCTCAGGGTGAGCAAAGGGTCACGTACCTGGATTATCCACGCCTGTCTGGATGACATCGTCTATGGTGAAGCCATTGGGAGTCGAACGATCCTTGAGCTTTTTGTACATGTCCAGGGTTAAGACTTTGGCCATGTGGTTGTTGTGCTGACTGAGATCTGGGAACTCATCCTTCACCGTCAGCCCCTTCAATTCAACATTGCTGGGCATCAGGTCGTCGATGGACTCATCCATTTCCAGCCTCTTCTCCATCTCCACAAGGACCCTGATCCCATCAACCAGGATCTGGACCAGCCTGACCTCAGAGAAACCCAGTCTGTCGATGTTTGAGATGTCAAAGACTGCATCCACAACAGCAGTGTCCTCGCCACCTGGTGAGACATTCAATGACATTAGTGAACTACAGAGACTCAAAGTGTCTTTTACTTACAGCAAGAACACCACTTGGGCCAAATGTATGTACCCGTTCCACGTTTCTGGAGCCTCAGTCTCTTAAGAACCTCATCAAACTCCGGGTGCTTGTTCAAGTTTGGTAGCTTCACGTGGACACTAGCACGCAGTCCAGTGCCCAAAGTTGCTGGGGAAGTCAAGATGTAGCCCAGGTGCTCATTCCACATGAAAACATGACCTTTCTTCCTGAACAAGGACTCCATCTAAACCGGATGATGTAGAACAGGGCATCAAGGTTAACATGTAACTATGTGAATGCTCATGTTTCTTTTCTACAAACCTGAGTGACTCCGTTGCACAAGCGAGTGAACACTTCCTTCATGTTGCCTCCTTTCTGCATGGAGATCACTCTCAAATGGTCCTCCTCGTTCACCCACACCAAGAACGTCTTGTTTTCGTTATGCCTGGTTCAAAAATATGACAATTCACAAATTCTGTGTGCCGACAAAAGAGTAACTGTCTCACCAAAGGCCTCTGCCATCAGGCCAGTCACGGGCCATCCCAGTGGACAGCAGCAGAGGGGACGCTGGCTTGTCAAACATGAAGTGGTCAAAAATCAGCTGCTGCTGCTCAGCTTCTGTCATGTCTTTTACAGCAAAATATTTGCCCTGCAGGTCTCCAGTCATCGATTCCAGAACTGCAGCAGGACAGAAGTTCATACAAAGTTTCATTTAAAAACTGCATCATGTGTTGTGTTGTCATTACTCATTTTAAATGTGATCGGGAACGGGGGTAAACACTTGCACGCCACTATTTCGTTTTTACAATGAAATCATTACCTTCGACTGACAGCTTCTCCAATGCGCGTCTCTCTCCACGAGTGCAATGAGGCGGCAGGCAGAAGCCGCGAATGCTGCGACCGGTACGAACACGGGAGCTCAGAACATAGTTTGGGTCGAGGTCCTCGGCCCCCTGACAGGCAGAACAGACAACAGTCGGGATACATATCCAAAGGTTGGTTCTGTTCTGTTGTGGTCTGAGTGAATTGCTTATGTACCTTCAGTTTTTCTGGGTTGAGCTCAGTCTTTTGCTTGTCCGTTGGTTTGTATCCTCCATGCCTGTCCTGAATGACAAGGTCCATCAGGTCCTTGTAGACCTCGTATGACTCCTCATCTCCCGCCACACAGCCAACCTTCATGATAAAGGGGTGGCCTGCACGCATGTAGCATAGTAGAAAGTGAGAAGAGGAGGCAGCCAGATGAACATCTACAGATGGAATCGTATTTTTACCAGAATTGTCCACGCCTGTCTGGATGACATCATCTATGGTAAAGTCATTGGATGTAGTCCGCTCCCTCAGTTTTTTGTACATGTCCAGAGTTAAGAACTTGGCCATGTGGTTGTTGTGCTGACTCAGATCTGGGAACTCTTCCTCAGCTGTCAGCCTTTTTCGCTCAGGCTCAGACTCGATCGTTTCTGTTACGCTGAAAAGAACAGTGAAACTAGAACCTACTTCAAATGATGACAATTGGTTCATTGGTTCTACCTCTGGATGCTGGGCATGAGGTTATCAATAGGTTCGCTTATCTCCAGTCTCTTCTCCATCTCCACCAGAACCTTGACTCCATCGATCACCATCTGCACCAGCTCCACCTCGGAGTAGCCCAGTCTGTCCGCATTAGAGATGTCAAACACTCCATCCACAGCATCGGTATCCACACCACCTGTCAAGACAAAACATAAGCTTCAGTTTGCCATTTCTGCGACTCAAGATGAAAAAAGGTTTTATGTACCAGTTCCACGTTTCTGGAGCCTCAGCCTGCTAAGAATATCTTCAAACTCGGGATGCATTCCCAGGTTTGGCAGCTTCACGTGGACACCAGCACGCAAGCCAGTGCCCAGGTTGGATGGGCAAGTCAGGATGTAGCCCAGGTGCTCATTCCACATGAATGCTTCGCCTTTTTCCTTGAACAAGGCCTCAATCTTCAAAGCACCAGATCATGACACTCAATAAACCTCTTGTCTTCCCATTGTTCCCGGATATCTAAAACATTTTTCTCCAAACCTCAGTGAGTCCGGTGCAGAAGCGAGTGAACACTTCCTTCATGTTGCCGCCTTTCTGCATGGAGATCACTCGCAGATGGTCCTCCTCGTTCACCCACACTAGGAATGTCTTGTTGTCGTTGTGCCTTTAAAAGGGAAAGGTGTCATTTATTCATTTTACCAAACTTGATGCAGCTTTTAAGGTTAAATCATCTCACCAGATGCCTCTGCCGTCGGGCCAGTCACGGGCCATCCCCGAGGCCAGCAGCAGAGGGGACACCGGCTTGTCAAACAGCAAGTGGTCATCAATCAGCTGCTGCTGCTCCTCCTCAGTCATGTTCTTCAAGGCGTAGTATTTCCCTTGCAGGTCTCCAGTCAGTGAATCCAGGGCTGCAGGACAATATTCCATTATTATTCATGTATCAGACTGATATGAAGGCTTCTCAATACCTTCAACTGAGAGCCTCTCCACAGCACGTCTCTCCCCACGGCTGCAGTGTGGCGGCAGGCAGTAGCCACGAATGCTGCGGCCAGTTCGCACACGGGCGCTCAGAACGTAATTGTCGTCAAGGT
Organism: Dunckerocampus dactyliophorus; assembly: GCF_027744805.1. Taxonomy (NCBI): domain Eukaryota; kingdom Metazoa; phylum Chordata; class Actinopteri; order Syngnathiformes; family Syngnathidae; genus Dunckerocampus; species Dunckerocampus dactyliophorus. The sequence continues at coordinate 20,660,853 of NC_072831.1, read as the reverse complement.
CATCGCCACCCTTGAGAGGCACAACAAATATTTTACCAATCTCAACATCGACATCAAGGTCTGCGTGAAATGCTGCCGTACCTTCAGATTCTCAGGCATGAGGTCAGTCTTATGCATATCTGTCGGTGAGTAACCTCCATGGCGATCCTGAATCACAAGGTCCATCAAGTCCTTGAAGACCTCGTACGACTCCTCATCTCCAGCCACACAGCCCACAGTCATGATATAGGGGTGCCCTGCACACGTCAGTAAAACAGACCGTCAACAATGCAACAACTTCTCCCAAGTTGGGGTCAACATCACCAAAACCAAGTTATTGTACCTGGATTGTCCACGCCTGTCTGGATGACGTCGTCTATAGTAAAGCCATTGGGGGTGCAATGCTCCCTCAGTTTCTTGTACATGTCCAAGGTTAAGAACTTGGCCATGTAGTTGTTGTGCTGACTGAGATTGGGAAAGTCGTCCTTCACCGACCGCCCCCCGAGCTGGAGGTTGTCCATTTCTTCAGAGCTAGACAGTGAGGCCACAACTTGACTGACGTGCAATACAACTCATTTCTTCCAGCCAATCAGCAAAGATACAATTAAAAAATGTGTTACGGTATCAGCAAAGATACTATTAAAAATATTGTGGAAAATGATTGCATTGCATAATTATATTGATGCGATTTAACTTTTTTAACAGTATTTTTTGTGGGATTAGCGGTGAAGCATTTAAGTGTCAGCTCAACGGCTGTTTGAAATGTTTGTGGATGTCTTTATTGGCAGCAGTTACATCCTTAGGTTGCATAACTGTCTAGGCAACATCAACCACCAAGGTACTGACCTTACAGCTGGGTGACAATATTAGCAAATGCAAAATCCCTAACTTTCAACAATGCAAATTTTTGGTATCAATCAATACCAAATGAATACAGGACCAGTATTGTATTGGCGATACCAATTCTGATACCAATTCTGTACTTTTTACTTGGAATTTTTGAAAATCCTGAAATGATTCTGCCTTTAACTCGTAGATTATAGTGATTATAATCAAAATTTATTGGAATAAATGCCAGCGAAATAGTGCTAAATCACTAAACAAAAGCATAACTGGTATTGGCTTTCATTGAAATCCCTTTGGCGTTTTGTCCTCAAAGCCCTCAAGTGTTTAAAGATGTATTCCATGACTTTGTAAATACTCAACGTGTGCTTCGCTCGACCTTCGTTCATAAAATAGAGAGGAGCATTTTGTAAAAGAACTACTCGTGAAGGCAATGGTTCACCAAACAGACAAAACAATTCGCATTCAACCAAACTGTACATGAAAATGTCACAACACATTTTTGGAAGTGAGCGTCTACTTACACTTGTTCAATAATGTCTGCCATGACTCCGTGAGTTGTCAGGAAGCTTGGGAGTTTGATATGAATTTCGCACAGACGTTGCAGTCCTGCTGATTGTTTTCGCAAACAAAAAAAATTTTGCGTTTGTCTAAACTTATATAGGTGCGTCGTCACCGCTACGTACTCAATGTAAGCATGACGAATGCTACGCGGGCGACTCTTTTGGAAGAAGACGTAACGACCACGTTTGTCCACGCAAGAAAGTCTTCAAACCAAACGTTAAATAATTTGTGCGCACGACTGTAAAAACGCTTGTGACGAAAAAGACGGGTCAATACACTTCTCCAAAAATAAAATGGAAATACATCAACCACTGTGACTTAACCAATAGTTACTTTCTAATCACGTTGGTGTTATTTTGTAACTATTTAATGCTCGATGACTTTTTTTTTACATTAACGACCCCAATAGTTGCATATTAAAAAAAAAACAAGAACTGCGCCCCCTAAAACCTAGTCCAGATTTCCTCTCAAAATAAATGATAAAAAATATAGGCTTATGTAATGTTGGTTATGCTCTATGAACCACACGCCAATGTTTTTTATGTTACTAGGTTTTAGGGTTTTTTTTAATTAAAAAACAATGGAACCTTGGATGTTGAAAAACAACAGACTTTTGTTTTCTTAAGGAACATACGTATGCACGTGCATCTCGAGAAATATAGCAGTTCACTACAATATTGCGATTGCACATGCAATCGTGCAAGGATGTGCTGTATTTCTTAATTTAGTAACCATGCTGATGATTATATCTTATAGATGATAGCTTGTCAAACTATACAATTGTCAAAAAAATCATTTTGTAAACTACTGGTTTGTGCTCTATAATGTTATATTCTTGAGATGCGCCTGTGTAGATGTATAGTATGTGTGTGTCTTTGGAGTATTAGCTTGTTGGATTAAAGACGCCATTGGCATCATGATGATGTATAAAAGGCCAACTTTGTACACAAATAATAACCCATAATACAATATTAAAAGCAATCTGTCCTTGACTCAGAACTTTTACCACTCCTTTATCATAAAGTTTATAGAATTATTTGCATATTTAGCCTACTTATTTTGGACCTCTGCAAAGGTTTGAACAATAACAATATGAGCAATTTCAGACATTTCACTTTTAATCATAGTGCTTTTGTTGTGCAACCACTGAGTATGAGCTCCACAAAGTGGGCCTCCCATACTACATAGAAGTTTTCTAGAGCATATTTTCTGCTCATCCTTGACTTTGCTTCCTCTCACATTGTACAAAGTCAATATCAGTGCATTTCTGCCTTTAACATTAACAGCAAAGCAGGTTTAAAAAAAGCTTTTCTTTATTTTTACTAAGACGCTGCACCTCCTCTGAAGACAATCTGGCACCTCCCAAGAGGAGGCTTGTCTCGCACTATGTAAACCACGTGTCATTGGCTGACGCCGTTTAAGTCAAACCTTTCATTGGATAGAGCTTGGTTGTCATGGTAACAACACATGTCACTTTTCTTTGAAGATCATAAACATTTTGTCAACAAAACATTGGATTGGAACGCTGGACAACATAATGAATTAAATATCTTAATTAAGCATCCTGATTCGTATAGAAATTTAACAAAGTATAATGGTGATGTTACGAAGCATTTCATGCATTTACAGACAAGTGAAATGTTTATCACTTCATAATGTATTATGTGAAGTATAACTAAATAAATTCATAATTATAACTTGCATTTATTGTATACTTTTGTTTTACTTATTTTTAACTAAAGTCTAGTGCCAAATGTGTGAAAAGAAGTTAAAAATGCCTACTATGTTTGTGTTTCATGTATTAATGTTTTTATTATATACATGATCAATTTATTCTTGGTCGGAATATTTACAACATGTTTATTTGTTTAATTTAATGTATGCCTGTATTCTGTTTTTACTCAAATGTGCAACGCCATAATTATTGCAACCATTCATTCATTTTCTAGCACTCAAAGAAACAAATCTGGCGACTGCTTGCTGACGTCATTTTCCTGCGACTGTTTATGCCAGACAACAACATGGCGCTGTTTCCAGCTTTTGCACAAGTTTCCAATGACAAGGTTGACGATTCGTCCAACGGTAACAAACTTTTCCGATACACTTAATGCTGTTTTCAACAGCCTTTGTCGTCATTGGTTTATTGATAAGATTATCAGTTGTTAGGTGTAGAATCTGTGCCATGTTAGCATCTATAGTCACCCGTCAACATGACAATGTGGATCACGACATTTAAACGTCCATATATGGACAATAACCTCAATAGAGGATACTGTCAATTATTTTTCCCGCCCTATTGTCGCCTTTATCGTCTGTTCAGTGTATCTATATCACATGCTGTTGCATTAGGTGTTCATACCGGTGCTCGTATTTAATTAGCTGCTGGTTAGCCGCAACAATAGATGCTATCAGAAAAGTCAACTTTATATTTTAAAATGAAACATAATTTGTAAGGTTTCATATCGTTTCCGCCGTACAAGGTTATGAACAGTGAACCTGCCAAGCTGCTGTATTTACAATTATTTCTACTGCTTTGTGATACAACATTGCGAAAGAGTGTAAAAACTGGATGATTACACTCATAATGTATGAATAACGTGTTTTTTTTTGTTTTATTTCCTCATTTAGAATTGAACTGGCTCAACAATAAGAGTTTTCAGACCAGTGATGCCCTGTCTCTTCACAGTCGCTTTTTAGACAACAAAAGTGACGCGTTAGACAGGAAAGACTCAAGGTACAAAAATGACATTTACTACTTCTTGCATTCAATTTGATGTCAGTTTTTTAAAATGCATTTATATTACAGTGCAACCCGCTGAAGTTTGTTCCACTCTTGTCGCCAACCCATTTATGTCGACCACCTATCTAGTCCCTGTCCACCGTGTTGCGGTTGTTGCTAAAAGTACTGCCTTGAATCACAGCTCAGAACCATATAATTCTCCAGTCACTTCAATATAATTTAAAACAGAAGAATCAGGATAAAAATATGCACTGAAGGAGTATAATTGCTGTTGTCAATATCAGACTGAGGGACGTTGGGATAAGCAGGTTCCACTGTATAATGTTTTTTTTTGTTTTTTTGTCTCTGACTCTGCTGTTTTTGAAGTAATAGAATATTCAGTGAAATCCAAGAAGATGAAGACAGTGTTCCATCCAGAAAAAAGAAAAAGAAGCATGAAAAGCATGGAAAAAAGAAGAAAAAACACAAAGAAAAGAGTAAAAGGTATACAGATAGCAGTGGATCAGACTCTGAACCAATCTTCCCAAGTGATCTCACACGGAAACAAGAAGCTGACAGGTACACACAAGCAAGCTTGTCGATTTGGACATTTTTAATGGCTTCCCATCATTTAGAATTGCAACAATCTTCTAAACTGGCTGACTTCTTATCTCTGTTCATGGTTGTTGTGTATCGTCTCGTCTATACAGGCCACAGGTTGCTCCATTAGCGAGTTCTTTCTCATGGTTGGATGACCTTCAGTCTCCCACGGCACAGCCATTTTGTGTCGACTCTAAAGCCGACCCCGCCAACTGGACGTATAAGTCTCTGTACAGAGGACAAGTAGCAAGGTACAACATGCACCAACGTGCAACGTTTGCCAAGTGAATGCTAAAATGATCCACATAAATCAGATGTTACTTATATTGCAACATTGTGTGGAAACTGTGTTTACTATTACAGGTATAAGAGGAAAGGTAGGTCATCACTGGGTCTGGACCCTTGCAGACAAGAAGTAAGCTGGGAGGACTCCAGTAAGAAGAAGGACAAGAAGAAAGGAGCAGACAGATACTTCTCTACAGGGTGTCGTCAGTTACTCAGATCTGAGCTGCCTCTTCCGGTAGTTCCAAGAGTTCTAGAAGGCAGCGATGTCGCCAGTGCCAGCTTATTTCTTCCACTGGGTGATACTGAGCGGGAGAACAAAGGAAAGACCGGTAAGAGATTCAACTACCATATAAGAGAAACGTAACATGAGTCCGAATAGCAAAGGAATGGAAATGGAATGGAGTGGAACCTGAAATCACACAATTTGGAATTCAACCTATTTTTTGGGGAAAAAACACAACAGCACAAAACTTGACCTGCCATCTTGCATGATATAATGCATGTTACTGGCTTCAGCTTATCCCTGGAGCCTTTGTCTCTGAGCATAGAAAGGATTAACTTGTTGTCTTCAGGGATTTTATTTTGTGACGCTCCCATCACTACAAGGTGCCAGTGATGACAAACAGGAAACATGTCATGGCGACCATGGAGCACAAAAATGGAACTTATCAGAATGTTATTGTGATGTAGGAAAGTACTGCAGGCATCACAGCCCTGGCTGCTCAATACAATAAGCTAGCACTAACAAGAAAAGAAGGACATTTGCTCCATTTAGTCTTGGTCTTTTAGTTGTATCAGGGATTAAAATGAACCAGAAACTGAAGAAACAAGTGTGGTTAAATTTTTTTCCGTGACTGTAGGTTTTATGATGGTGACAATATGGATGATTTCTTTTTTTATTATTTCCTGTGTACAGTCGTCCCTCGTTTATTGTAGTTAATTGGTTCCAGACCCGACCGTGATAAGCGACTTGCGATTCACTTCAGTTGTTTTATTAACAAGCAACGAACAGGAGCAGCTGTTGGCTACCCTCTGCACAGCAGACCCACTGTTAGCACTCAGCTAACGGTCTATTCTGGCTCACACACGTCCCTTCCCAGGCCCCAATTGTTAAAGGCACACACAAGTCACAGATACTGTATTAAACATCATATCACGTCTTTTGAATGCTTTATATTTGTATTTTTGTTCATTTAGCCAATTTTATGCTGGAAAATGCTACATTTAGGCCACAAATACGTACGATTTGCTTAAACATGCATGCATTTTTTAAACTAATAATATACTATCTTCAACCACAAAATAACAATCATTTATTAATTTATTTTTTTCAAAAGATAGTGAGGGCACAATGTTCGAACCATGATGTAGCGAGGGACGACTGTATTCCAAATCTGGAGAAATCCTATGTTGAGCAGCATCCCAGAACGTATTGCGTTTGTCCTCAGAGGAAGCATTGTGTAATCAGAATGTTATTTCCATTACTGTACTGTACTGTACTGTAACAAATTATATTTTTGATATTGTAGCACAATAGGTCAATGATGCCTCCAGTTGCCCCCCAAAATAAAACATACATATGGTCAACTTGAGCAACAATATTTTCCTAATGTTTTTATTTATTTATTCTGTCTTTGTTTGACTTACTGTTGAATGTCTGCTGTATTTGTATGTGATAATCCAGGTGGCTGTGTACAGACATCATCAGTGAATCCGCTAGGTGTGTACGACTCCACTACTGCCCTCTGGCTGCAGGGGAAGGGAAAGCTGGAGCAGACCGATCGCCATGACAACAAGGTGGAGACAGGGCAAGAAGCTGGCCTTATGGTTGGCCAGACGGAAGAGTTTAACAGGCAACTTAGAGAGCAACCAGCGGACACGCAGCTCTGGTTGAAATTCATTAGGTACCAGGTAGGGAGACTCTTTTTAATTTGTGGTTTAAAGGATCAGGTACCTTTTTGTTTTGTTTGTCTTCACCAACGAAGACAAGAAAACATGTTAAAAAAAATGTGCCGTGTTCATTTTTAAATACAACTAAATGCAGTCACAGTGCAGTTGGACTCTTCTGTGTAATGCACCACTTCATACTGGCCTCTGTCATCCTATGCTGGTGTACGAGTGACATGATAATACAAGGTTGCAGAGGTAGCTGGGGTTTCTTTTCAATGCTCTATAAATGTCGAGGGATTATTCTATTTTAAAATAAGAATAGCAATTGCAACTGAAGTTTGGGGTGACAAGTTCCAACGTAGAGAAGAAAGAACAAACAGTGACACTCAATTTATAATAATACAAATACAAATATAAATATAAGGCATTCAAAAGATGCATTGATAGATGTTGACGCAGCATTCTACACTAGTCACGAGGTGTCGGTAATGTTACTGTTATGTTTGGTGAGATCCACAATCACCAGATTTGATTGTGGGAACAACAGGCTTTTATTGCAGGTTTGAATTATCTCACAGCAGGTGAAATAATCCCTAATAAAAACACAGAGTACTGTTGTGGCCGTAACCCACGGCAAGCTGAAACTCAACTCTAAACCCCTTACGTCATTTGCCATCTGCCATTTACTCTGCTCCCCTAGGGAACATACTTTGCATTTATAGCAACAAGAGCGAGCGTGAATTTTATTTATGTCTTAAATAGCTCTTATTATATCAACTATATTGGGTAATATGTGTGAAAGTGACTATGGGGTGATATGTCATGTGTATTTCATCGCTCTAATAATGTTAAAAAACATAATTAGAAGGTCACCTTAACTATGAAAATATTCAATTTATACATAAGGAATCCTACTTATGGAAGTTCATTAATTGTGGTTGGATCTGAAACCAATTAACAGCAATAAACGAGGGATTGCAGTACTTACATTCCATGCCATTTCTGCTCCTCATTAGGATGAGTTGAGTGCATCAGTGTTTGGAGTTGAAGAGGAGCAACGGGGAACAGATTTGTCAGAGCGGCGCAAGTCATCCTACAAAGCAGTGCTGGAGAAAAAGCTTAGCATTGCAGACCGTGCCGTGGCTACTAACCCCAGCTGTATAGCTCTGCAGCTGGAGAGGCTCAGGATCTGCCAAGAGCTTTGGGAACCATCACTTCTGGCTAAAGAATGGAAGAAGCTGGTTGGTTGACTGTCCTTGTGCTGCGTTAGAATTCACAGCGCTCACTTGAGAACATGTCTTGGAACACCTCCTTTTATGTGTTGTATTTTAGGTCTTCCTCCACCCAAATAGTGGCCCTTTGTGGAGGGAGTATCTTCTCTTCACCCAGAGTTATTTCAGCAACTTCAGCGTGTCAAAGGTCAACTCTGCTTACGGGAAGTGTCTCAGCACGCTCAGTGCCGTCAGGGATGGCAGCATGGTGTCTCACCCGGCCCTGCCAGGGATTGAGGAGGATATGCTGGGTAATGTTATGTTGTTTTTACCTTTACTCGCACATTTGGACTGATAACTACGGCCATGTGCAGCATGTTAGTCATGCCCCCATCAACAGCCAGAAATCACCTCACTTGAGGTAATTTTCGCTACAAATACTGTATTAAGGTTCTAATTAGTGGAGCAGGCATGAATGTGCACTAATAGTGGAGCAGATAGTGAAAAAGCGGATAGATAGGTTTGAATTTTATCACAAGATTTTTATGTGTTGGTTTCAAAACAATGCATGTTAGATTCATTAAATGAAATAGCTGCAAACCTGTGTTTGACTATAGATTCAACATTTTTGCTCATTTGTCATTGATGGTAATGAACCTATCCGTTGTCATCGCTCAGATATCTTCACCCAGCAGTGTCATTTCCTCCGTCAGTGTGGTCACTCAGAGAAGGCATTTTGCATCTTTCAAGCCATGATCGAATTTACGTTTTACAAACCGGACAGTGTACGAGGGCTGACCACAAAGCAACAGGTAAACACATGTACATCCGAATTTTTAAAGTTGGACTCTTCCCATGGCTGTTGGCAAGAATTGAGCTAATTTAGAATGGAATATAATACAGCTTCATTTTCACTGCACAGATGATGAAATGAAACGAATAAGGTGCAACCATTGCAGGAAGTAAAAAAAAAACAATAGGATTAAATAAAATACTGTAAATATCAATGAGGCACTGACTTCATCTGAGTTTTTTATGATAGTACAAGTTGCTCATTAAGAGGACAACAACAAACAACAGAGAATAATTCACTTCAAATTGTTTTCAAATACATCTTAGTCCCATTTTTTTTTATTATTAACGAAAAAACATTTGTGTTCTTACCTTTTTATTTGTATGTGAAGTACATGCGCCCTATTCTCCAGGAAGAGTTCTGATACTTGGTCTGATCACCTCCTGGTGAGCTTGGGTATATAATCCTCCATTTTGGCAGTCACACTCATTCAATCATTCAGCATAGCATAAAAATAGCTTGCACTTGACTTGCTGCTAAGGTGTGGCTTTTCCTGTTTATGGAAGGACAGCAGTGACAAGCACCTTCTAGCTCACGCATACCCCCACCACTTCAGGATGAGGAGAGCACTGGAAGTGCCTCCTGTGGGACATTTCTCTACATTTTATTGTCCGATTAGCAAGAATAATGATGTCATACTTAGTCATGGCCAAAAATATTGGAATGCCAAAAATGACAATGTTTTTGCTCATAAATTAGTAGTTATAAATTAGGCTGATTTGGTTGTAGTCCATACAGGCATGGGCAAAAATATTTATATTTGGACTTGACATGACAGGCTGTAGAAAGTCATGATGTGCAATAAATGTTTCTGCAACATTATAATATTGGCCACATGCTGACAAACAGAAACTGGCAGGTGTCATGATTTGTTTTTAACCATCAGGACGCCATGAGATTGTGAATAAGAATGGCATGAAAGCCAGTTTTTAGCACAGATTTTTTGCAACCATGTTGTGGAGACTGAAACTACCCAGGTGTCACTCTGCCATATTACATATGGTCTGGCATTAACTTTATTTTAAACTTTTTTCAACTAATTTTTGCCACCTAGTAAACCAATATTAAAGAATATTGTTTCCTGGATTTTAGGTTTAGGTTACAGTGGTATCATTTACTTTTGAGCCACTATGGTAAATACAAGTGATGCTAAAAACACAATTGCATGGGGCAAAATTGTTTATATTCCATATTAATTTACGTATTAATTAGGAGAAAGGAAAAAAAAATTATAGGTCTCGCAAGGGGAAATTAAATGTTCTACTTTTTGCCAATACACAATTACTGATGCACAAGCACAAATATGCAGTGTATATGTTCATGTGTGCAGGCTGAGTTCTTTGAGCCATTCTGGGACAGTGGGGAGGCAAGAGTTGGAGAGTGGGGCGCAAGAGGTTGGAAGGCATGGATGGTCCAACAAGAGCGAGGAGGTTGGGTGCAGCCCTGTCCAGGTACACACAACACAAAACATTGGAAAAAAAAATCTCCTTGCAAACTTGGTTTCAGTTCGTTTGCCACATCCATGAAACTGAGTGTGTCTTCTTGTTTGTCCAAAGAGGAAGAAGAGGAGGAGGAAGATGAAGAGGAGGAGGTGAAGGACCGGAAGCAGCCTCGATGGACAGTCTGGCTGGATGTGGAGACGTCTCGTGAAGCGGCTCATTGGTTGCCTTGGAGGCCTGATAAAGCTAAGGGCCAGTCGGAAGAGGACTGTGACGACCCAGAGAGACAGGTACGTAAAAAGAAGTTATTTTCCATTGAATGTTAATAACCAATTGAATTACATTTGAATTAAATAGCAGAATTTATGTGACAACTATTTTGAAATCCTTTTGTCTGTCCCTTCATCTTAGGTGTTGTTCGATGACATTGGCCCCTCTTTAATATGCTTGTCCTCGTCAGAGCTCCAGCTCCGCCTCCTTCTCAATTTCTTGTCATTCCTGGGGCTTCCGGTGGACTCTATGTTGTCAGCTGGCCCGTGTCAGCCTGGCCTGGTTCTAGAGGACCTTTCACTGCTCACTCAGGGTAAATACAACACAAAATGTATATGCAATAGACAGATATACATTAATAGTTGTTTGCCTGCCACATCCACTGCTGAGAATTTTGTTGGAAGCGCAGGTCACATTTTTTTTAACAGTATTTCAACAAGACGCCTCATGGGTGTGAGGTTTTCAGGGCACGTCTACTGGGTTGAGGCTCTGGGGAAGACCCAGGAGACTTTGGAGATAGGTCTCTCAACTGGCCCGGGAATGCCAGCACTTTTGGGATTTCCCATAAAAAGCTGGACAAGTCTCAGCCTCGCTGCTTGGGCTGCTGCCCCATCGACCTGACCAGGGATAAGTGGGAGAAGATGGATGATTGGATGTCTTTTTATAATATTGTATATAGTAATCCCTCGTTTATCACGGTTGATTGGTTCCAGACTTGACCGTGACAAGTGAATTCCTGCGTAGCAGAATTCCTTATTTATAAATCAAATATTTTCATAGTTAGAGCGTCGCAAACCTGTTTACAACCTTGTATGTTTTTTACCATTATTAGAGCCCTCTAAACATAACACAACAACCCTATAGTCACCTTTACATTATTTTTACCTAATATAGTAAACATAATAGAAAGTAAGACAAAACATAGAGAGAATATAGACTCACACGTTACCATTGGGAAAGTTCCTTGTTGTTGTTCCGGTTTCTGGACAGTTAGTTCTTCCTGCTGTGGCTATTGTCTCATCAATGTAACGTAGTGTAACATTACTGACACCTAGTGAACAGTGTAGTATACTACATATCACAACTTGTCTTTCAATGCGTTTTCTGAATGCTTATATTTGTATTTTAGTTTACATAGCCATTTCTATGCTTGAAAATGCTTAATTTAGGCAAAAATACATCAAATTTGCTTAAATATGTATATGTTTTGACTAATAATAGGGCGTATTCTACCACAAAACAGCAATGATTTATTAATATATTTTGAAAAGAACGTGATAGTGAAGCCGCGAAATTTGAAGCGCGCCGTGGTGCGGGACAACTGTATTGATCAACTTGATGGGTTGAATGGGAAAATAAATCTAACCTGTCTCCACTTAGGCAATGACCCCCGGCGACCTCTGACCTTCCACAGCCTCCCTAGCCATGGGGTGAACTCTGTGGGTCACATGACCACGCTCCAAGGAACCAGGAAGTGCGCAGGGCTTGGAAAGCAAGGTGAGAAGTTTGTGACCAACATGTTCAATATGCTGCAACCTGTCCTTCCGGTCCAACACCGAGCGGTTCTATCACTGAGTAGGATGCAGTATGAGAAACTTAAGGTAGGACTTTTATGTGTGACCCTGACTTCTATTGAAATTGTGGTAAAAGTGGATTCATTGCATTGCTGTGTTTGTGTGTACGTCAGGTTTTGCGTTGCATGCACAGCAACAAAAAGCGCCTCCGCTCGCAGAGCAAAAGTAGCAAGCGGATTGCCAAATCACTGCTCAAAGAACCAGACAACCGCTCGTCTTTGCCGATGTGGCGGGAGTTTGCCCACTTGGAGTGGATACTGGGTAACCTCGAAGAGGCTCGGAAAGTGTTCTCCACAGCCACAGCGCTGGTGGGGAACAAAAGGCTGTGCAACCCCACACTCTGTGAGTTGTGTCTGCTGTGGGCCCAGCTTGAGGTGGAGGATGGAGCAAGTGGGCCAGGTGGAGTGCTCAGTGATGGAGCTCCACCCCCAGCTGTGTGCCTGCTAACCATACTAGCAGAGGGGAACTCCTCATCACCTTTATCATCACAGTCTGTCACCCCGGTTGCCATCCTGAAAGCCAGAAAGTCGTATGAACAAACTCTGACTGCCAGTTTATCTGCATTGGATGAAGACGTCTGCAACCTTCAGGCCAACAGTAGAGGTTTGCGCTCTCAGTAAATTCCAAATATATATATAGATGCTTTCTACTGTACTGATAGAAAAACTCAACCCAGCTTTAACTTGCAACAAGTACATTAGGCACCACCACACAATTAGGGTATTCTTTTGAGTAGGTCATTATTTTGCAACTCTCTGCAATGAAATTGCAATGATCAGCGCTACAGCTTTGCCACTTTCTAAGTTATAAATATTAGTAACTCATTAACCATGTTATTATTTATCCATTTATTAAGGATTCATGCCAATTTGTTTATATAACCTCTATCACAATTAATGAACACTTAGAGTAATAAGTAAAACGAATCATCCCGATTTAAGCAGCTCAATGCAAAACGATTGTATTGAAAGCACGGTTCTCCATCCTTTACACTTAAAGACAAAAATCTAACACGGTGTGATTTTGTCCAAGCTCACATGAGGAAAAAACATATTTTTGGCCGCATTCACACTTGTAGTTTAGTACTCTGGTCCGGACTGAACATTAAGGAGGTTAGTTGGTGCACACTTTCATTCGTCTGTTCTGCGGTCACACTGGCATATTTGAAGATACATATGCATAGAGTAAGGACACAATTGGCAACTTATGTGATGTATTACATGTTCAAACTCAAATATTCCAAACAAAAATGCTGTCTTATGGTGTGAATGCATTCATTATTTTTATGCTAGATTATGTTCACCAGCTCATATGTGCTAGCGATTTAGCAGGATTTTCACGGTGGTCCCATGAAAAGTTTATGGCTGATGATGCCGGTGGTTGGTGGGGCCCATAGTGGCCGCCTATGTCGCGTAACGCCGCTGCTCAGATGTCGAAAAGCTTCTAAATTATACTTTTATAAAGAGCAGAGAGTGGTGCAGACAAAGTGCACTTCCAACACATTTTTTATGTTATATTTGTAATGTCTGCATGCTTTGTGTTGTAGTTTAACACTTGGCTCATTTCAGCTAAAGTGAAATGCACATAGCAGAATTCACTTTGGGTGGTAAGTCAGTTCAAAATGATCATACAAATATCTTTGTTCTTGTTAATGGAACCATCTATAAGGACCTTAAAAATCTTCCAGCTGCATCACTTCCTGTTTCTGTGCATAAAAACAAAATACATTTCTGTTGTTTCCCAATCCTGCTAATCAAAACAATACAGTGGTACCAACAACAATGTATGAACAAGATTGTAGCTAGTAGTAGGACTGAAAGCCAGGCAAAGTATAACAATTAGTTAAGAAATAGTAAAGTTAAATAAGTGTGCTGTTTGATGGGATTATTCCATGTATACACCACATAGGTCAAGATGGCGTCCGAGAAGAGAAGCTGAGTTTGAAAGGCCTGGTAGGCTGCTATGCTCTGTTCCAGTATCTCACCATGGGCATCCAAGCAGCGAGCACAGTCTACATCCAGGCCAGAGAACGAATGGATGGGCTGCACCAAACGCTAACATCAGACAACCTCTCTCATAATGATGCTCACCACTCCAGCAGCCAGCTGATTGTTAGCAGGTTGGCTACCGAGTGTCAGACGTTAGCGGTGCAGCAGGCGGCACTGCTGAAGTACCACATGAGCATCGGTGTGTTTCCACTGGCAACTCTGAGAGACACACTGACCTCTGTCCTTTCAAGCTGGCCTGGCAATGCCCGTCTCTGGAACATATATGTACAGGTAAAACCAATGACCAATGATTTGTTACACTCTCATGCCGCTACTTCTCTTTTTATCTGGCTTGATGATGCTCTTGGGACACATTTCAGGTGGAGAACCATTACCACAGTGCTGGTCGGGCACGTCGCTTCTTTCACGCTGTAACCAGGGCCAACAGCAGTGTTGTGCCACGGCTCTTTGCTATTGTTGCTGAACAACAAAGGAAGCAGCTGGTGGATGCTGCGCAAAGGTAAATGTGGGAAAGATGATGGGGTATTGTTCCCCTTCCCATAGTCTTGGAAATTCCCAATTGTCAGAACTATACTCAGCATTGTATCATCAGTGTCATCATATTTGCATCACTCCATATCATGTATACATGTCATTTATCATCATATTTGCAGTAGACCATATCATGTTTACCTATCATGGATCATCATATTTGCACCACTCCATGTCATGTTTACCTCATGTAGTATTGTATTTGCACCACTCCATGTCATGTTTCCATGTCATTTATCATGCATGGTACAACTAAAGGACCATTTGTTTGGACAAATATAATGATGATAACAAATATACTGTAGCTCATAAAAGCATAATTTAAGAGCTGATATCTAGCAACTTCCATGGTTTTCTTCATAATAACCAAACTCGCTTACGTTCCTATGGCATTGTACTGCCAAAAAATTGAACTCTTTGAGCTATTTTTGTTGTCATTGTTATATTTGTCCAAACATAGGTACCTTTTAGTTGTATCAGGCATTCAAATGACCAAGAAACTGAAGAAACAAAGGGGGTCTAATCATTTTTTCCATGACTGTGTTTGCACATATTGAAATTGACAGGAGTGTGTAATAGATTTGAAAGTGCTGAATGTGTCTTTTTAACTGACATTTATCTTTTTTTTTTTTTTTAACGCATGCTTACGTGTTACAATTTGTGCAGTCACCATAAAGAATGATTCTGTTCTATTGATCATGAAAGCATGTTTAAATAACATATTTTACACCGATAACAACCCTAGATCCTGTGACAAAAGCGCCGCCTTGAGTGTCCTGCCAGAGAATGGTCTCAGCAATCGTATCCGTGGGCTGTTTGAAAGTGCCATAGTGACCGAGATGGGTGCTCACTGTCCTTTACTTTGGAGGATGTACATTCACTACCTGGTGAGATAGCAAGTCATTCAAAAAGCCACCTACTGTACATGAAATGGAATGAGTCCTTATTGGTTTAATTTACTATTTATAGAGCAGTCGATGATTGACAGTGAAAAATCTTTTATCCAGTTTAGGATTGTGGCTATAGATTTTTTTTATAATTCAGTTAGAGTATATACTGGATGAATAGTAACATGTATATTGAGTAGACTTAAATATGTGCTCTATGCTGATTGTGGTTTGTATTTGTAGGTGTCAGAGGGCAACATGGATAAAGCCAAGGGACTTTTCTACAAAGCTTTACAGAATATTCCCTGGGTGAAGGTATGACACAGGCGGTGTTTCAATTCTCGCACTTCAAAATGTATACTTTGTACGCTGCGTACTTAGTTCCTGATGGCATGAATTTTGACAGTGTTGTGCTGTCCCAAATAGATTATTGTTGATAATGTCGATCATAATATTCATCCACTTCTTCTTCCACGTTTCTCCTTTTTAATTGTGAATTGCAACCACTCGATTTTGTCCCTCCTCCTCTACTACTTAGCCAAGATGGCGATGATTGACGGTGGTTTGAGTCCACCACTGCACACTGACCATTGGGGTTGTGTTGAGTACAACACCTGGCCGTCTGACTGCGACCTGCATTTTGCCATACTTCTAGTTGGAACACACTGCACTCAAATTGCAATTCAGTGCAGAAGTGCGTGAATTGAAACACAGCCACCACCTTTTCATGTATATGTGTGTATAAATACATGGATAATTTTGGATTTGCATTCATGCAGATGTGTGCTTGCATGTGTGTTTAACCAGGGCTTATATATGGATGCAGTGCAGCTGTTTCCTGAGAATCTACAAGAGTTTATAGATCTGATGACAGAGAAAGAACTGCGACTCAGGCTGCCATTAGAAGAACTCGATATACTACTGGAAGACTGAAACACTCACACATGGACATTGTTCAGCAGCAAAGAGACATTTGAGTGATTTCTAGCTATGATAATTTTGTGTATATGATGTTTAAAAATTGCCTCATTTTCACAGCTTTTTTTTTAACTAGCTGAAAATTACAATATAATTTGTTTAACATCTGTATAATTATGTGACTTTGAGGTTTTGATTATAAAATAAAGTATAATGCTTTTCTGGGGGGGGAAAGTTTTACAAAATGCCATTTTTTCTTCCATATTTTTTTATTTGTTCATTTTATTTGGCGTCCCACATGCTGGCAGGATTTATTACACTGCATTGGTTATGTAGTTGAGTGTAATATATGAAAAAGCAATCATCTGGCCACAATATCAATTCAGTAAGGCTAAATATTGATTTTACTTGTTACATGACTATATTAACACTTAGTTCAACAGTTCAGGTATGACAAACTACTGTTACTACGAGTATTACTATTTGTTGACGGTCCCTTCTTCCGCCAATACGGCGCCGTGGTTTGACGCATTGCAGATCAGTTACAGCCAATCAAAGGCCTCCGTATAGCGCGCACAATATTGCGGCTCCGCCTTGTCCAATCAGGGATCGCCTCTCAAAAGCACAATCACATCTTGTCAAAAGTATGTCAGCAACAATTTACGAAATGTATCCTTCCACCAACATAAAACACTTGGTAAAATAAAACAGTGCGTCACTGCAAACTGCGCACATTTTACAACTAGTTTAACTTACGTTGTACATAATCACGTTTTAAGGGTTAGCCTTTCTAAGAAAGCTTTGAATTAAGTAATAATTTACCAATATAGACTAAAATGACCAAATTCGCGGTAACACTTGTGTGAAGTTCGAAGAGGGACCGGTGCTGTCACCGTGCGGAGGAATACTTTGAGCTTGTACAGAAGTGCTTCGACACGGCTCCCCGCCTCCACGCACTCTTGTTCGCAACCCACCGACGTCCATTTCTTCTCAGCCTGTAGCGTTAGCAGACGACTACGCGCAAGTGAAGCAAATATGGTGAGTATTTTTAATTAACAATATATGCGCAATATCTACCAAATAATGCCACATTACGCAGTATTGGAGTATCAAAAAAGAAAGTTCAAAGTTTAGGTTAGGGTTTGCTTTGGACCTGTTGTTGAAATCGCCTCACTCGTATACGGCGGCTGCAGTAGAATCACTTGCAAGCGCTAGCATGCTAACTTGCGAGTTGATAACACTTGACGTAGATTGTCCACGAGATATGGTTTATATAGCATAGTAGTTAATAAATACTTTGTAACGTAAAACGAGATGTATGATTTTGACAGACGTCAAGAGGTTACGACGTAATGCTCTTTACGGAAACAGACATTTGTGACTGCCCAGCCGGCTACCAATGTTAGCATTGCAGCGAATGATAGCTCTAGCATCAGCCCGCCATTCATTTTGTCTTCGAGCGAATTATAAAGACATCATAGGCAACGAAAATATGCTTACTTTAAGCGTTCTCTTTCTTTTGTTGTTGTACCATATTCATTTCCTTTTCTCGTAACCGTGAAAGTACAAAGGCGTGCATTCCGATTTAAAATGGGATCGCTCGTGTTGCATGCCTTTTTCATATATTGATGCCATGCCTAACTGGAGTACTTGCGTTGCACAACTTGTAACCGTGTATTTCAAATACGTGGGCCACATTCTAGCACGTCTGAAACTCCTTGTGTAGAACTTTTTGTCAATTACAATGTGTTAACAGTTTGAATTTGGTTTTCATCAACATTGTCATGTTCCAAACGTTTAACACGCCCCAATTTCCAAAAACGGACGCCAGAAACCTGTTTAGTTAAAACGACACCATAAAATAAAGCTCGACAGTACCAAACTAGTTCTGTCAATGCCTCTGCAAAACCAGATGAACAAGTATTGCAAAATTACTTAACTGGACAGTTGCTATGCATTTATACAAATATAAACCAGAAAGACCTTGTCTCGACTTGACTAAAACCCATTTGACGTTTTTTGAGTGTAGCTAAACTGCTTCTTGTTTGTGATCGGTAGACACAATTTCCCTATAAAGGGGAAAAAAACTTGATTGATTTAGTTTTTACATGGTGAATACCAAGCAAACCTGTCTGTAATTTAGGTCTGATCTCAACCTCTCTGACTGGGTGTGTATATTGTTTTCAAGGTGTTGGATCAGTGTCATTGACAGGCAGGTTTGCAATTACTATATTGACCCGAATGTAAGACTCTATTTTTCTTTTTCTTTTCCCCCAAAACCCGTTTTTGGAAATATATTTTTTAAGATGAAATCAAATACAGTCCAGGGTGTACTCCGCCTCTTGTCCGAAGTCAGCTGGGATAGGCTTGAGCATACCCCCGCGATAAGAGGCATAGAAATGGATGGATGGAAGATGAAATCAAAGACCAACTGAATCATTTAAAAAATAATGTTAGTTGAATCATATTTCCATCATATTTTTTACTTTTTGGCGATGACAGTTTGACTGCTTTGTTGCTCATTTAGCGTCATAACTCTGTTGTTTAAGGCAAACTTTGGTACGCTGGTCAAGACTAAAAAACAAACAGCACTTGGATAATTTTTTTTTATAGCAATGACATATTTGACTTATGTGAAGAAACTGAAATATTTCAGACAAAATGCCGTCTGCTGAATTTAATATGTTGGCTAGCTTTATTTTCTATTTGTACCAGTTCAGATTTCACGAAAGCGTCTAAAATGATACTTTTCAGGAGTGTTGTTTCAAGCATATGTACATACAGTGTACAGTATCTCTCAAGTGATCCCTCACATCTTTTCAAAAGCGAATAACACTATACAAATGAATGGCTACACTTTAGAGTAGTCCGTGTACAGCAGTGACGTGTGGTGAGTTTCCTGACTTCTTTGGAGTCAGATTTACACATGCTCGTGCTTGAGGCGCGACAGACTACTTACTGTCTGCTTAATTTTTTCTCTCGGGTTTGTCCAATCGGCAAGACATTACACGTCATGGTGTATAACAGCAAATGTTTCTGCAAACATTATATTGGCTACATGCTGAGAAACAAAAATGGGCACACACCCCGTAACCCCAGTTTGTGGGGGATTGTGCATTCAGAGCTCAGCTCACAGTCGCTTCACCTCTGATTTCTGCCCTATATTTGACTGGGAAATATACAAATCCAGACATTTTGACTTCCATTGGAATTTTGGGAAAACGTGGCCATAAAATCAAGCATTAAGGCCACAGCAATCTCAGAAAAGGCCCACAAAATCCCGGGGGTAACGTAGATTCCCCGCTATATTTGCAGGGGGTTACGTGCCAAGGCTACCGGCAAACATGACTTAGCCAACACGAGTTATTGGGATGGGCATAAAAATGTCTATTTTTGACACTCTTAACAAAGCTTGGCTGATGGTGCGGCATCAAGGCGCCACTGGATGCTACACGTGCTCGCTCCTCCCCATCCAAGCCCATTTGTAAACTTGACATTGTCCTCTGATTTTGGATCAACATTTGCAATATAAGTGACTGCTGTAATTGTTGAGTAGATACCATTCTCGAAACCTCCTCATCTCTCTTCAAAGTCGACTGTCGAAGCTAGCGCCGCTGTAGCCGGTAGCCACACATGCAGCGCCGCCATCTTGCCAACGTCCCGTCATTACCTCATACATGTACTCTGTACATTTTATGCTGTACTAGCATGTATTTATCAATTATTACGGACCTGGGGTAAATGAGATGTGTGTTTGGCAGGAAAAAATGTCGTTTTTAAAGAAGGGGAAACTTAAAAAACAAATAAAATATATATATATATTTTACCAAAAATCTGAAATTGTGAAAAATAAAAACGCTCCAACAAAAAGCACGCACACATGCTGTTATGTAGTGTATTGTTAAACTAACATGGGTCGTGGCTCACTCTGTGGTGGCAGAGTAAAATGCAATGTTTTTGATGTCCACCAACACGTCGTCTTTCACTTGGTTATACAGTTCAGGAATTGCTGTTTGTGACATGTTGTACATGTGCGTGCTCCCAGGCAATTTGACTGTCAAGCAGTTTTAACATATCCCCAAATGTTGCATTTCTTTTGCAATGTAGCGTGCAACACTGACTGTCGGGACGAAGGCCCCTTTCCACCTTCGTTTTAGGTGTGCATACAAGTTGGTTGTACTCTACTGCTTCCTCGTCACTACTTTTGAACAAATGCGACATTTGAGTTCGTTGGCGTTAATGCGCTCACATTGTTCATTCTGTTTAAAACTGAAGTATTCCCACACTGGGGATGTGGCATTCGTCTTAGAAACTATCGCTTTTGTGGCATCATTCATGGTCGTGTATGCTATCTCACAAGGCTAATTTGGTGCTAGCCAAGGTAGCTGCGCCACCACGTACAGGGACAAAGAGGGGAGGAGACTCTCCGTTCATTCCACTGTAGCACCAACGTGCACAGACAGCTGCAGAGTGAACCCTCTTGTCATCCAGCCTGAAAGAGAGACGAGGAATGCAAACACAAATGCATGCACATGTCAATTTATGAAGGCCACTGAAAATGATCATTTAAAAAAAAAAAATTGTTCGATTTATCAATTATCGTAACAGGCCAACATACTCTCTTTAGGGCAACGATCAATAAATGCAATAAAAATGGACTATAGCTGCTAACAGTGTGATTTGACCAGCAGTACACTCATGATCCTGACAATGGGCACAAAAATAAATGGTACTAGATCAACATGCTTGCTGCGCAAGAAAATGGAGACTACCAGTATCAGTAACTTCTCTCATCTAATAGACAAAAGAGCCACAGTTTTACATTCAGTGTTTAAAAATGTGTATCCATCTCGCAGGAGAATTTGTGGGGGACCCACACAATGAACAGCAGCTAGTAGGCGCAAGTTGTTGGCGTTGTACATACCCTATGGTCTGTACACTGCAACCATATGACTGTTGGTATATGGGACAGGAGTGTTTATGATGTGATGAAATGGAGCGTGTCCACCTGTGTGTTGTTTCCTTCCGAAGGGGCCCATTAGTTGTGACTTATAATGCTGTCTGGCAGCTCAGATTACCCGCCAACTGATCCTCTCCAGGAGATGCAACTGTAGCTGTTAGACGGGGCATAGATTAACACACACTGATAGACAAGACCTCTGTGACCTCCCCCTCGTCTGGACATGATTACTCGCACACAATACAGTTCTTTCTTTTTGGTAACATTTTGGTGGTCTGTTCTGGAAAGACCGTCTCTCACACACATGCAACACATGCTGTTGAAATATTACTGGAGGTGGCAGCATCAGCTGTGTCTTCATCTTCTGGAGTGATGAAAAGCCTTTCACTGTCAAACCTTGACACACACACACAGGAAGTTTCCTCACGCTCAGATACAACCCACAACAGACAGTGTTTGGTCATTTCCACTCAACACAAGGACAGAAAGCAGTCTCAGTGTAGGCGGACACCTTATGGGACGGATAGATGGATGGATCAGGAGCTATTGATCACCAGCTAGGTCCTCTTGAAGGATTTTAACCAAAGTGTTGCAAGTATATGTTACCACTGCTGTTTTAATTGATGACCTACCTGGAAATTCTCTGTTTATGTACTTAAACGGATGAATTACTCTGATGCCCTGGAATCTTCTGTCTCATTTGGAGTGAGTGATAGTCTGGGCATCTCATTTTCACTTTTTGTTTCATTGAAATTCCTGCCCTTCAATGCTGCCCAAGAAGGTGACTTTGTACCCAATAAGGGATGAGGTGTTGAGTTTGTCCACTGTCTATGACTTATTGGATGAACAACAACACTTCTACAAGGAACTCCTCCAGCAGCAGGAGAGAAGCTACAGAGCTTTCCTCCAAATGCTCATGGACTGCTCTACCAGCCGAATGGACAGCTTGGTCAGAGAGATGCAGGACATGAGGAACTGCTTGAAAGCAACCAGAACTGAGCTAGCAGAGGCTAGAAAACAGGTGGTCCAGTCCGACAAGCGGGTTGGGTGCCTCGCAGAGAGCCTGGTGGTGGTGCGGGGAGAGCTGGATGCCCTTGGCACCAAAAGTGGAGGTCCTGGGGGAGGCACAGGAGGAAGAGGTGTGGATCAGAAGCAGCGTAGAGGAGGGGCGTTACGGTTGGATGGAAGACAAGGTGGTATTGGGAAAGTTGGTGCTGTGAAAAAAAGAACTGAGCCGAAAGCTCTGAAGCTGGTTACGGACCTTACAGATATTCACTTTGACGGATTAAAGGTTGGGCACGAAATTGTACTCTGAGAGAAATGGAAAAAGTACTAGTTTACTTTTTGTTGATTTTTTTTTTTTAGGTGTCTGGTTTGAGTACTATGACTGCAGCCTCTTTTACACTGCCTGCAAAAGTTGGCATTTTCTATCTTTTTCTGCTGCATCTGTTCTGCATAAAAGGCAGTAACTTGCACTGAAGTGTCAAAGTTGGCCTTGCAGTTTTTTTTGTTTTTTAAACCTTGCGTGGTAGCATCAGCTGTAACATGCATGATGCGGACTGTTAAGGCTGGGAGTGTGGTGTAAAGTTTTAACACTTGCCAATTGTCTTGCCAATTGTCCTGCCCTTGTGTTGAATCAATTGTTGCTGTTACACCAGACTCTGTCGCTGAAAATAAATGCCAGGTCTGTGATGCAGCTTTTGTTTCCTCTCACATGCCAGTGTTATAAGCACAAAAGCTACTTACAGGACCGTGTTCTATTATTTTTATGTGCTGCCTTAACATGTTCTCAGCATTTACATGGAAATGGTGACGCTGTTTCCCCCACTCCTATTTCATTGTCTCCAAAACTCTTCTGTCAAGTAAACAAATTTCCAAAATGAGACAATTTTTAGTGAAAAAGGATCTTGTGTAAACACCCACTGAAGTTAGAATACAGTCTAGTTTTGCCCCTTCAAAATGTAAATGTTTGCCACCATCATGTTAGTTCCAGAAGATCCCTACTCTAGGCTTGTAAATATTTGCTGAGTTCACTGAAGTGGAGTACAGACTCATATTTCCAACATTGCTTCTTTGTCTCAGGCTGACCAACTAACAGAGGAGCAGATTGCTGGTAAGATAACACTTTATGAATTCATGATAATGCACTGATTTTTCTTTGGAATTTATTTATTTTGTGTGGCAAGTAGTCGTCTAATTTTTCCTTGGCATCTGTGCAGAGTTCAAGGAGGCATTCTCCCTGTTTGACAAGGATGGCGATGGCACCATCACCACAAAGGAACTGGGCACAGTCATGAGATCACTGGGTCAAAACCCTACAGAGGCTGAACTCCAGGACATGATCAATGAGGTGGATGCAGATGGTATGCTGGCTTCTATCCACAATCCTACTTGTGCACTGAGTTTTGTGTTTTTGTGCACTGAGTTTCTCTTGGAGATTAATAAAGTATCTTTTCTTTGTTGTTTTTTTTTTTGGAAAGTTGTATGATCTTGTCCTTTTCACCTAGGCAACGGGACTATTGACTTTCCTGAGTTCTTGACAATGATGGCCAGGAAGATGAAAGACACTGACAGCGAGGAGGAGATTAGGGAGGCATTCAGGGTCTTCGATAAGGTGAGTTTAACGTCAGTCAAACCGGACAACTTTCTTCCAATGCAAAGTGAATCATTGTTATGGTGTTCTTATTAAATGTTTGAGTGAACTGTGGTGTCTTTGATAGGATGGCAATGGGTTCATTAGTGCTGCAGAGCTGCGTCATGTGATGACTAATCTGGGAGAGAAGCTGACAGATGAGGAAGTGGATGAGATGATCAGAGAAGCAGACATCGACGGAGATGGTCAGGTCAACTATGAAGGTACTGGACGAGCTGAACGTTTTCTTTGATATACTGACCCAGACATGTCCTGATGTCTTTTCTTTCTTTCTTTCTTTTTTTTTGGTGCTCCACAGAATTTGTTCAGATGATGACTTGCAAATGAACCGGGCTCACATAAGACCAAGAATCAGTCAAATGTTTCACTTACCTCTTATTGCAAAAATCTACATTTATTCATCCTGTTCTGTATAGACAACTTACAATGAATGTTGGAAAACTGAAACTCTGTCCGTATTAACAAGCTCAAAAAAAAGCTAAAAAGACAAAAAAATGAAACGAATGCATGTACTGGCTCGTATTCCTGCTGCCCAGTGGTGAGCTGACCAATCAGATCTCGACTCATTAGCCAAGCGGCCTCTTTGCAGCTGGCTCATTCTGGCCGCTGCCCCTCTGCTTCCTGGTTCCATCTGCCTGATGTCATCAATTCTTTGGGCTGGCCAGTCGCCTTTCTTCTACCACTTCCTGTTTCCTTTCTTTCTGTTCTTTATGCATGCCGCTTTGGACTAGTTACTGTTGAGAATGGGGTGCCTGTGGCAGGAAGTAGGAGGGACCCGTTGGCCGGGGGAGGTATTAGTTGTCACATGGGCGTGAGCAAGTCAGCCTGCATCAAGACATTTGAAACGGAATAAATAAGACTTCATATTAGATGGTGTTTCTGGCATGGCAGGAGATTTGCTTTATCCTTTTGTGTGTTTACCTTTTCTGAGGGAGAAACTTGGGGGGGGGGTGTCAAGAGGCAGGTGTGTCCTCATGCCGTGAGGGCTTTTCCAGGTGTGTGATTTGTGGTGAAAGGTCGGCAGGTCTCAACAGGAAAGCTGTAAAGATTCAGTAGAACTTGAATGAAAGCTGGTATTCCTCACTGAAGCATGTTGGGGTACATTCTATTGGCTCTGATGTTGTGTATGTATCACTTCTGTGGGGATGTTCATTTCAGTTTAGTGGGGACCGGGTCGGTGCTTTGCGGCATTTCTAGCGTGCGTGCGCGTGTGTGTGTGTGTGTGTGTGCGTGTGTGTTTTGGCGGGTGGGTGCTTGCGGTGAGGCCCGGCCCAGTCCAACTGTTCTGTTTAGTTCAGTTGATCTGCATTCCAAGTTGTACATGCTAGTCTTTACATTTTGTTTTTCCAATAAAAGATCATAAACTCAACTTTGGTGCTGTTCTCTCATTGGCTGTGATGTCTCCTGAGCAACCTTCTCGCAGACAAAAGAAAAGCGTACGCATTCATGGATCACTACTCCACAGTAGAAAGTGTTCCAGGGGGCTGACGCAGGAGGCAGGAGGGAATTCAAGGCACTTGGAGCACCGAAGAATGATGGCGTCTTGACGGAACAAAGTCAGCTAAATTGACATTTTTATTCAATTTGAGCAATAACTGCTTTTAGAAGCAATACGACATTAAACGGAAAGACTACTCAACAGCAGAAGCTTGTACAGTATGCCTTTTATTACAATATTACGCTATTTACTGAAGTCATTGATCAGGTTTATTACACATTCTTTCACTGCTGTAAAAACAACCCATTGCCACACTTTCTATGGCTGACACCTGAACATTCTTCAATGACATAAAAGCATACGAGTGATGGTGTGACCATATTGATGATGTAACACGGTGGGAATGAATTGTCTAATTGACATGGAGAAGGGATCACACTAAAGATAAGCATGGCTTCCACCTCCTTTTCGGGCATGTTGTCGTGCAAATGTAAAAGTGATGTTCCGTATTGTAACTTTGAAACAAAGCATACCAACGAGAACTGCATTCATCAACACAAAATGTAAAGAAAACAGTTTAGTAGATACCTCAAGTCAGCAGACCCCAGCATCCATCACTGAGATGTCCCCATGATGTCCGCCTAGGAGGTGTTGCTAGGCAACAGAAGCATGCATGGGTTGTGTGAAAGAGGGAGCAGAAATCTGTGGGAGTGCATGAGAGGAGTTTGCAAGACAATAATAGCAACCCAAGACAGGAGGAAGAGAGTCGGACTGAAATGGTTGAATTTGTGCATCTCAAAAGCAGCAGCGATATTTCACACCCATGACTTACTGACAACATCACACGCACTTCCCTCATACACGGGAGGTCAAAGTGCAACGGCAGCACACGCTGTACTCATGTTTCACGTCTAAAACTCCACTGCGGCAAAGAAGACATTCAAAGTAAATCGCTTGCTAGAAGGAAGGGAGAGCAAGGACAAATAAGAACAGTGTGGGATGTGTTTGATTCATCCATCCATCCGTATATCACACACGCGCGCACGCGGGGCAAATAAGCACAGTTATACAGTAAGAGTCTGAGGCATCTTAATGTTATATATGGATATATTCACCCCCTCCCCCCTCCCAAATGAGAATTTTTATGATTGATTAAAGTTTTATTCTTAATAGTCCACTATATACTGTACTACTATATCCTTATTGTGCTAGTCTTAAACTTGATTATGCTAGCTTAAAGAAGAGCAGGGTCGGACACACGTGCGTTTTATGGAGTTGTTTTGGGAGTTTGTGTGTGTCGCTCCCACACTGAAACACCAAAGCCACAACGTGATCAAAGCTAAGTCCACGTCGAACACCAGTGACTGCACGGCCAAATGTCTCTCGTGCGCTACGGTGTCAAAAAGCCACCAATAAACAAAAAGATCAGTGTTTGTTCAAGGGATTAACTAACATTGACAGTAGCTAACATGTTATACACGTAAAACCACTGCGTGGTGACACGACGAAAACGTCGTGCGTGTGCGATGTTGTCGAGAAAGTTCAAATGTTAAAACAGTAAACGCTTACGACAAATAAAACATAAAACATTCTTGTCACACAGACGTAACAAGAAGATACTCATTCTAAAACATCACCGTGTCGCGAGAGGTTTTGTGGATCCTACATCAAAAAAAGCAAAAGAAATGGTGAACTTGCACGCAAGTGGAAAAAGAGAGTAACCGCTGTAAAACACAAATACGAGACATGGCGTTTTTATGGAGCTGTTTTGGGAGTTTGGGTGTGTTGCGGACATGTTGGTTCCCGGACCGCCATCGCTCGGAAACACCACAGAAAAAAACAAAGCCGCCAACTCATCAAAGGTAAGTTATCATCAAAGGTGAGTTTATGAATAAGTACTGATGACAAACACCAACAACTGCACAGCCATTTCAATGTCTTGCATATGCTGTGGTGTCAAAAAAGCCAAAGATAAACCCAAAAAAATATTTTAAAAACAGTCAAATAGTTCACATTCTTACTTGTCACACGAGTGCGAAAAGAAGTTAACCACCGTAGAATGCAAACAACTGCATAATGAGATGTCAAAAAGAAATAGTTAAGAAATGTTAACCAGAAGGGTCATTCTCCTAAATTACATCGAAATTAGAAAACAAAAAAAATAAGCAAAATGTGTATCCCGTTTACAAAAAAACGGATGTCGTTATTTTTAAAATATTAAAATTTTAATTATTGTGTGTGTTTTTTTTAATTATTTTTTTTTTATCATTGCACCTGAATGGTTCCCGCGGCCCGGGGGTTGGGGACCCCTTGCCTTACAGCATACTTGGGGCTACCGTGTGCTCTTTTACACATCTGAAAATACAGTAAGAATGACACTTTGACAATTGTTTGATTTTATACTCTAAGATGAACATTTTTAAATGATTTTCCAACCATTTTATATGTTAAAATAAAGCATGAGTTGTTCTGTTTCAGTTTATGAAGAAAAACGAGCAAGAATAAGTATTATATAAGTATTATAAATACGTCATATTATCCCACACATTGCTTCTTTTAACCCCCTGGTTCAACATTATGTATAACTAAACATGTTTTATCTGCTTCGTGCACACATTTGATCTGTAATAAAGAAAATAAAAGCAGTAAAAGCTGAGTTAGTACTATCATGGGCGCTATTATTGTTGGCCTAAAATCTTTGCCCTTTGTTTTATTCTAATAATTAAAAAAAAAATCACAAAATCATTCAATGAGCTGGGGAAAAAAAATTGGTATCTGTGATAATGGCCTTGGATATACTTGGTATCAGATCGATAACAAAATTTGCAGTACCCAATACTTCTACTGCACGCATTGGGTTTACATTCAGTATAATGCTGCAAAAGTGTGCATGATAGCGCAAAAGTCTCAGGACAACACTAACAATATTGTCTTCATGAACTTTTTCACGGTATTTTCTCTATGATTCCGATCATTTTGAACATTTTCTCATGTAAAAATCGCTGAATGTCGCCAATGTTTGCAGAAAGATCGTCATGGAAGTGGGAGATATCATTATTCTTGCTGATGGGGGAGCTGTGTTGTGTTTCATTGAATCTCCAGGACACAAAGGATAAATAACACACAAGAGGACACACACAAACACACAAACACACACCCACACCACCATGCTGGTAACATGAATGTACGGTACTTTTATTATCATCCTCAGTTCAGTCATTTACAGCATAAAGGAAAGCACATATCATCTCTTGTAAGCACATGACACAATCCAATGAACATACAAGCATTAAACATCTGAACCGGAGCTGTGTTTGAAGAAATAACCTATTTTTTGGTGGTTTGTAGACGAATTAACATCCACCACACCTAAAACACAGCAATTAGCCTTGCTTTCAATTCAACTCCATTCTAATCGAAGGGCTATTTCTGGCAAATATGCTTCATTACACGACTTTGCGCGACAAAATACTGCTTTTGCATCCAGCTGGGGATATGAACCTAAGGTGAGTTCACGTGTAGCATGGCTGCTCTTTTGCTCAAACCGGTTTGTCGAGTCAGCCCGGGAACCACAATACCAAAACACACAAGGAACATTTCAATAATACGAGACGTGGCCGTGTGGTTACGTAACAGGAACTTGTACATACGCATTCAACGCACTTCAATTTCAACCTGCACACAGGAAAGTGGGTGTGTGCAGATAGAAGTGCGTATTTTGGCAATCAGAGGAGTAGTTTGGCGTCGGGGTTTAGCTACATTTGTTGTACACTGCTTCCTCCCAGGGCTTCTGTAAACTCTTCGTGGAGGAAGTTGGAACTCCAATTGCATCACAAGAAAACCACACACACATCTATATATTTATATATATATATTTATATATACACAAGCATATACAAAAACATCTGTCCAAAGTGTGTGTGTGTGTGTCTGAGCATGCACCAGTGTTGTGCAGCTCGTGGCATGCAGACATGCTGTTTATGTACTTCTGCAGTACTTATAGTGCTCTTGGAATGATGGTGAAGGGCAGGATGGGGCTGCTGGCCTCCAGCTCCAAAGCAGTGAGGAAACACTCAGTGGCGGCAGCGGCGTTCCCTTGAGCCTGCAACACCTCGCCGAGACTGTTCCACACGTCATGAGCCGTACTGTGGAAATACACACACACATGAGATCGTAATGAGGTAGGTCTTTAGCTCCCCCAAAAAGAGACTTCCATGACATCCTTTCAATTTGTATGTCAACTCAGTACCGCTTGTTTTGTGTTTTTCGGAGGGTAAGAATTGTGTATCTAAAACCAAAGACGGGCAGCGATTAACACATTTTTTGGGTTTTCCGGGGAGCTAAAGACCTGCGTCACGGCCGCTGCTCCCCCCTCTGCTGTCGCCACATGTTTCGCTGCCCAATTCTCCAATATTCATCCGATTCTTTTTTACCGTTTGCTGGTAACATTTAGCACGTAGCCAGTTGAGCGGGGCGTGTCTCTGTGCAGCTCTGAGCGGTGGCCGACTCCGACCCTTGACCAATCGCAACAGAGTAGGCATCGTCGAGGAGGAAGCTGCGGAATCCGAGCGTATTGGTCAAGAATGCAGAGTTACCTTACACGCAACTTGCTATCGATGGAGTATTTGATTAAAATGACTACAGTGCCCGACTGGGATCCTAAACCCCCCCCCTGGAATGAGCAGGATAGGACCCCTCAATTCATTTGCATTTGAAAGCTTTTGATACCTAATCAATGACTTAGTACGTGGCGAAACCCATGTTGGCAAGCACGGAGGTCAGAACAAATCATACAAGGGACGCATTACGCTGATGAGAGAAGACGAGAGTAACTGAGGTCAAGGTGACACCGCACATCTTGCAGCTTTTTCGGATAGCGGCTGTTTGTTCAAGCTCGTTGCACTGCCCTCAAGTTTGAGCCAGCCCTTTTTCAAGTCTTTTTGTTTCCTGAACCAAAAATAAGTACAAGAAACGACACCATTTTGTTTCAGAGGCGTAGCGGCATATCATGGAATGTCACTACTAATCCGGCATAGTCAACGTATTGAACTGAACCACACACATTTTTGGTGAAAATCAATCCAGATGATTAAAAAAAGGGGGGTAACTAAGAGTCTGTAGAGATCAACACATTTGAGCCGCAGAGTCTGTTAAATTACAGTAGGATTATACTGGCTAACACACACACACACACACACACACACACACACACACCTGTTGACCTGCACAGCGTCCCTCAGCACTTTTTCTGACAAACTGTAGCGCTGCAGCTGATGGAGAATGAGACCCTGCGGACGGAAGAATGCACAAGAAAATATTAAACTAAACTCCAAAGTACATTTTTATGAAAAAAACAAACAAATAAACAAAAAAAACATCTAAATATTGTGGGTATGATATCCGTATATGCAGTGCATCTGGAATGTATTGATTACAAACTAGGTTTCCTGCTCCAGTAGCTTATAAGGAAAGATGTGTGCCATTTCAAATCAACTTAGATTTACCTGCAGAAACAACAGTATTTGTTTTTATTTTTTAGTAAGTGTGGAAACATTTCCAAAAATGTTTTTTCATGTCCTCATTATGGGATGTTATGTGTAGAATTTTTGAGCAGAAAAATCAATTTATTCCATTTTGGAATAAGGCTGCAACGTGTGGAAAAAGTAAAGCGCCGAGCGGTAGTGGTAGCCATGTTCAGAAGCACTGATCTGGTATTCAACTGGCGTGGAAGTCACTACTACCACCACTACCACCACTACTACTACTACTACTGCTACTACTGCTACTGCATGCAGTATACATACAAACCAAAATCAATTTCTGTCTACAGTGGCTTCAAACAGAAATTTGACCAACTAATGCAGCATAGTAGAGTAGAGCGGTGGTCTGCTGCAGTATGAAGGTTCCTGGTTTGACTCCCGCCCGAGTCCTGTCCAAGTATCTCAAGTTCGGAACTCTCACTCAGTCCCAGCACCGTCAGCGTAGCGTGAAGACGCTGGTTCTTTCATCATTGCGTGAATGAGGCAATGTTTTAACAGTACTTCCAGTACCTTAACGGTAGAAAGCCCAATTATGTCCGATGTTTAATCAGTCTGTCTCACAGGACTCAGGCTAATTACATGAGGCCCTGCAGACTCTTCAGGCAGAAAGAGGACATATTTGAACGGAGGAGGAAGGCAAGATCACGATGTGTGTGTGTGTGTGTGTGTGTGGAGGTGTATTACCAATCTCTGCATGGTTTTGACGTGCGTCGGGTTGATGGACAGGGCTTCTTCGTACCAGCGTTTTGCCTCATCAATGCTACCCCGGAGCTCCGCTATCTGGCCCCTCATGAACAGCACATTGTGGGACGTGGGGAAGAGGTTGGCGGCTTCTTGTGTGCAGGCCGACGCCTCAGCAGGCTTCGACATGCCAGTGTAAACCTCAGCTGTCAAGAGACGCGGACAGGAAGGAAGACAACGGTGATGATTTTGCAAGTCGATTATCATTTCGATCCAATTCTCTGATCTCTTGTCATTTGTCTAAGGCGCGCCTTTAGGAATTTTAACTTTCCTTGTCACACCTGCCAGTTTGACTAGTACCAATGTAACCGTCCTGGTTGTTCAGAGAAAAAAATAGCCCCACCCCGTCCATTCTTAACATCTGACATCATCGTCCATGAAGCAGGAAGTAGGAAATCTTGCCACAAACAACGGCAGCGCGACGGTAATCTAATACACTCTTTGTTTCACGGTCGAGATGGAAAGATGGAGTCCATGGCTGTTACAGGAAATGAGTTTGAAGCCCGTCTGTGCTGTGCTTGATCATATTAGTTCCTCTCCATTGGTTTGGCTCGCTTCTTGAAACACAAATTACATTTTCAAAACTCTTAAGATCATTCGTCCAAACTTGTCTTACAGTTCAGCACAAAGCCACAGCTCGCTCGCAAAAGCTCACATCTCTCCCAAAGCTGTTCGCTCGTGTTTCAAAGCTTATTGCTTCCTTTCCCTTTTGACCAGTCAGTCCCAGCAAAATGCAAGCGTCCTTCTCAACTGCTTTGGCTTTGGAATTTCTCAACACTCTTGTTTTTTTTTTGTTTTTTTTTAGCAAAACAAATTTGGATGCTTCAACACAGCACCATGGTTCACCTGCAAAGGCTCACATAGTATCTCCCAAAACACTTTACTCATGTCAAAACCAAGTTCCTTTCCCATATAAATTGTCAGTGCCACCAAAATGCATCGTGCCTTTGCCATTTTGTAAGGTTTGGATGTTTTGTCACTATGGCAGATGGATGACCATTGAAATATCCCTCATGTTCCCCTCCCACTTAGCCCGGTCCTTCACTCATAATGGTAACTGTACTCGTTTTTTTCTCTAGCTAATACAATTGTGTATAAAACTGAAAAAAAAATAGGACTTTAGATTTTAGGACAACAGTGACATCACACATTGCACGTGTACGGCCCAGGAAATTGTAATTATTCGTATTTACATACATGGGAGTAATAAGAAAATGTGTTCAGTAAGACATACTGTAATATAAACACCAGGGCTGTCAAATGATTACAAATTGTAATCAGATTAATCATGGTTTTTAAATTAATTAATCATGATTAATCAGCATTCGCAATTATGTCTGAAATATGCTCATTTTTAACTGTATTTAATGAACACAAAGATAAATGACAGGACAGGATTATATATATTTGTATGTATTAACAGCTCCAAATGAACCAAATTTGTCAATCAAGCTGAAAGATATCACACGAGTCTAAATATCTAACACTTGTCTCTTTACCAGCAGCAGAACATTTGAAGCCCGCTTTAAACCGTGTTGTTGTGGGCAATGCGGTGTTGTGTTCAAAGACATCACACAATCGAAGGTCCAATGTACTTGTTTTCAGTGTATTTTCCAGCATGCTTACCGTAAATGTAGCAAATTGCACATCCTAATTAAGAGTTACGAAGTGACTGATAAGAATATCCACTTCATGTTTTTCTTGATCTTCCTGTTTATTTACACATACGCGCGCACGCACACACATTATTATTTTTGTGATGTTCGGAGTGGCACTGAATGCATCTCGCGTTCTTTGTCATGAGAACGAGGAAGTGTCCTTCCCAGGATGGACGGGCTAGAGGCGTGTGTGAGTTGGAGATACATGCAGCATACGGTGTTGGAATTGTACTGCTGTTAATGTGTTCACGTCAGAATGAAGTTATAAACGAGCGTCAGACTCCGTGTGTGTGTGTGTGTGTGTGGGGGGGGGGGGGGGGGGGGGGGGGGGGGGGGGGGGGGGGGGGGAACGCTCCACTTCGCTTACGTCTGCCGTCATAACAGGGAGGCGTGCTTGCTCTGGTGCACATTACATTAAAAAAAACGAACGTAATTAATGAAATAAGTTAGTTACCGCCGTTATGGCGTTACTTTTGAGAGCCCAAATAAACACAAAAGAGAAATGATGTCGCCTACAGTGCTCTAAATAAAGCTGGAGTTTCACAACTGACGCCCTCCTGGGCGTCCACACACACACGCACACACACATTGAATAGACTATTGTGCACGTGATGACTTATAGATGAAATGGTGCCGACCTGTTTTGGAGAGAACAACCATTAGACCTGAGCATTGACCTGACAATCAGTTTAGATGAACAAGGTTTATTCAATTGGAAATTGTGCTACATGTAGGTTAACTGTGCTAACTGTAGCTACGTGGACAGAATCATTTGCAAAGATGTACCTACACATTGATCTACATCTAAATGTAGAAATAAGAAGGACTCAAGTGTCCTTGAGGGGGAATCAAATCCAATTTGTTTAAACGCAGCCTTGTGCGATAACCACTGTACACACAGGCGGGTGGAAGATAGTGTGTGACATCATGGGAGGCGGCACCATTGCATCAATCATGTATAAATGGTCCTGCTGGTCAGTTCATGGTGATGGTGCGTTGTCGGTATGCGTGGGTGGGGAGGTACTGATAACTGAATTTCACTGAGCGGCAATCAAAACCCAGGGTTAAAACGTGCAAACTTGATATATGTTATCTGGTTTAAATAGCAATAAGCACATTTTGGTCTAAAATCATCCCTCGGTTATCACGGTTGATTAGTTACAGACTCGTCTGTGATAAATGAATTTCTGCAAAGTAGGATTCAATATTAATAAAGGGAATATTTTCATCGTAAGGCCATGGAAAACGTCTTTACAACCTTCTAAATATGATTTCGGAGCCTCTAGACATGAAATAACACCCCTATCTTCACCTTTACATTTGTATTACCCAATTCACAAAAAACGCATTGTCCGTAATGGAGGTTTTCTTCTGGATCTAGCTCCATAGCTTTTGAAGATACAACAGATACAGATGGCTAATGGTGTTTGTTGCATGTTTATAGCTTCTTTTGTTGACTTCCTATGATGAAAATTCCAAAAGGTCCCCTATTTTTTCATATTCTAGATCCTAGTATCCGGAATTATTCCATTATCTGGATCAGTCTTTGATATTTTGGAGAACCTGTTGGAAACTTGTCCTGTATTTTTTTCCCCCCAAGTGCTCTGACCATTTTTTGTGGAGTTATATGCACAAATGCCGAAAATGCTCCTATCTCGCAATGTTAAAGAATCGTTTAAAAAAGTTCCTGGATCCAGACGGTGATCCGGATCAGCCCCAAGATTGAATCAGTTCTTCCATATCCCACTTCCAACAATTCCTGCAAATGTCATCCAAATCAATTCTGAACTTTTCAAGACAAACAAAAAAAACCCAGATAAACGCGGGCAAAAACATAACCTCTGCGCTTGTGCTTGGCGGAGGTAATTATGCACTAGTGTGACGGTGTCAGCATGAGCGTCGCAGGCTGGCTCCTCCCCCTCCTCAAACAAAATTGCAAAAATTTACTTCATACACTTGTTATCCACCTTCTTCGTATTTGATTTCATTAATAGATGTAAAATAAGAAAAAACATTCTTATTTTTGCTTTAGTTTAAAAAAGGAATATGAAAAAAGACAGTTATCCATTTTTTTAGTGTTGGTTTTTAAATGAAAAAACTGATACACAAATTGTGGAACCTCAGTTTTTGGAGGATTCAGTTTTCGGTGAAAAGAATTTTTATACGTTTTGGTTTTTGTGTGGCCAAACAGTGCCCAAACACAGCATTTTCACATTCCACACAGGGAATCCTTTAATGATCTTTATCGTGTGTGTGGTTTATTTGTTCATAGAACGCACACAGAACGATGAACAACTCAATTTCTGTCTCTTTTCTTTCTCTTACTAAGCACTGTGCCGTGCGCTGATGCAACCTGAGTTGTATTGTCCCCTGACGTAGCTCTTGTATTGGCTCTTTTTTAAAGAGTGATGTAATAAATTCACCATTTCTATTTGGCTGACTGAACAACATGCAGATTGCATAAAGACTGACAGAATGTACACCCTTCATTTTAGTGGATGACTTGCAAAATGTAGCGTAGTGCGCCAAGTTTTTGACTCATCTTGTTGATAAACAGGCAGGATGAAACCACTTGCCAGTACTCATTAGGCTGATTGCGGTCAGAAAGGAAACAAACTCATTATATAATCCTGAAACTAATTGACTAATGGGAGACGTCTAGCAATTCCTTCCTTCCATGCTCTTGATGGTTAATGCCTAATTCTTAGAGACCTACAACCTGCATAATTAAAAAACAATCCAATGCAAAGAAAGGTGATGTACAATACAATTCTAAATATACAATGCTGGTTCCTTAAGTGGGCACACCCTTAAAAAAAAGGGAGAAAAAAAATGATAATGGCTGTTTTGTGGTTGACCATGGTCCATTATTAGTAAAAAATGATTGAAATACACGTTATATGTAGTATTCTGGCCACTAGCCGTCATTAATGACACAAGACATTGATGAGTCACGGACATTACATCACAATACTGTCACACTGCATGTAATCTACCATGGCACGTCCAACATTATAGAGTGAAAAGAAGTTCTTCTCCTATTCTGTGTGGAAGTGATACGTTTTTGGCTTCTTACTTTGTCTTTCTTCCCCACTGTGTTTGAAACCCTCTCTTAAGTTTGAGTAAATTTGAGGCGAACAAGTTAGATCGCTAGCATGCTATGCATCCGTGGCCGTCTCGTGTCCCTGCAGTGATCCCGTAGCCTGTGCATTAGCTATGTGGCGTAAACAACGAATAGGAGTGTAAAGGTGATCATAGGGGTGTTAGTTCATGTCTACAGGTCTCTAATAATGGTAAAAAAAAAAAAAAAAAACGTATTTAGAAACAGGTTTTTATAACATTTAGAACAGGTTTTCTAGGCTCTAACTAAGAAAATAATCAATTTACCGTATTAATATTGAATTCTACTTCCCTGTAATTAACTTACTGCGGTTGGGTCTGGAACCAATTGACCGCAATAAACGAGGGACGACTGTAGATATATATTTATTCCAATATATATATTTCAAGTACTCTCAGCAATATTTGGTTAAGACAACGCTTTATGTTATTATTAGTGATTAGTAGCAGTATTTCAGCTTTTATTCTTCTTGCTGTTTTGTTCCCCATTTTTCATGGTTTTATTTGTTAAATGTTGTTTCTACAATGTAGCATGGACCAAGAAAATGCATGCCACGGGCCGCAGATCGCCCCAGGGCTGCACTTTGGACACCCCTGATACACACTCATGGAAAAAATGATTAGACCACCCTTGTTTCTTCAGTTTATTGATCCATTTTAATGCCTGGTACAACTAAAGGTACATTTGTGTGGACAAATATAATGATGATAACAAATATAGCTCATAAGAGTTTCATTTAAGAGCTGATATCCAGCAACTTCCATGGTTTTCTTGATAATAACCAAAATCACTTAAGTTCTTACCTGAATAGCTATCGCATTGTACTACCAAACAATGTAACTCTTATGAGCTATATTTGTTGTCATTGTTATATTTGTCCAAACAAAGGTACCATTAGTTGTATCAGGCATTCAAATGAACAAGAAACTGAAGAAACAAGGGTGGTCTAATCAGTTTTTCCATGACTGTAAGTTGTGCAGCACCCTTTGTTTTAGTCACAGCAAGGTCTTGTCACCATCTTGATTTGACAATATTTGCCCAGTCTTCATTACAGAAACATTCCAAAAGTCACATTGTCAAGGCATTTCTTGTGCCCTTCAAGTCACTGCACTGATTTTCAACAGGATTTAGGCCTGGGCTCCAGCTGAGTGATTTAAAAAAAAACAAATTCACACAAAAAAGGCAAAAAGAAAAAAAATACATATTCATTGCCGTCTCGGTTTTGACAAGACCAAGTATTTCAAATGTCAGTTATTAATTGCCCTGCGGTGTATTTAGTGTAATGGAAATACCTGCATGCAGCCAAATCTGGGCCAGTGTCATCCAGGGGTGCAGGGGTCCGTGCTTGGGTGCACTGCTCTGCAGGGAAGACGCCACCTCCGACAGAGCCTGCTCCACGCGACTGGCTGCTATTGATGTAGCATGTACAGAACCTGTAGACAGATGAGGAAACTATTATCACCTAACACGGTGTCGTAAAAGTGCTACGGGGAAACAACATAGAGTCTTGTGGGTAAGGTTAAGCAGCCATGTGCCAAGGTGTTGTCTTGATTCCAACCAAACTGTACTGCTACAGGTTTAATTTACCCAAACTTTAAAGAGAAAATGGAAATCTTGTCTCAGACTGTCTGCTCACCATGGCACAGTTTCCTATTATTGAACTAAAAGCCTTTAATCAGTCCACACACTGCAACACACACAGTGTTAAGAGCCTGGATTAACCAGGTTAAAGTGAACTAATCTGTGCACCGCCATGCAGACACACTCAATCACTCTGTACACTGATTAGTAGGTGAAAGAAGTGCCCCTTTGTTAGAGCATGTGAGGTTATTTCAGGCACACAAAGGAGCCGGCTCACTGCACTGCACCTCCATATAGCATTGTTAGTCATGTAATGAATAATAACACACGTTGATAATGGTTTGGGCAGCAGGGTGGCATAGTGCTTACATCGTCAGCCTCACAGGTGGGAGAATCTTAGGGTTTGAATCTTAGTGTGCCGTTTGCACATATGTTAGGCTAACTAGAGACTGTAAATTGTCCATAGATGTGAATGTGTGTGTGTGTGTGTGCGTGTGAATGCTTGTTTGTCTAGATGTGCCCTGTGATTGACTGGCGAACAGAACACTATGTACCCTGCTGTCACTCATAGTCAGCTGAGATAAGCTCCAGCTCACCTGCGACCCAAATGAGGATGAGCGGTCAAGAAAATGGATGTCTGGATAATGATTTGATGCATTTTTTTTCTACAAATTGAAACTAAAACTAAAAATGATAAAAACTGCTACTAATCATTTACATTGATGTGTTGTAATGTAAAGACACATGTAAATTAGACTGCAGATTGCAGTAGATTAGTTTTGTTTAATCTTAAAAAAAAACATAAAACAACTACAGTTCCCATGATGCTTCCGATGAGTGCAGTATCAGAAGTAGTGAAATTCCGAATTAGACGCTCGTATCACATGTTATGATAGAAGTCATATGCAGTTTTGATCTGACAAATCTTACGCAGCTTTGATCAAATGTACAATTTTTACAGCTCCTGCGTGGACATTAACACTACGGCAGCTGTTGAACTCCGATGAAAAAAAAACATACGAGCAACGCTGGGAACGCCAAGCGCTGGTAGGATTGCATGGTTTACAGCAGGGGTGTCAAACTCGTGCCATGGAGGGCCGAGACACTGCAGGTTTTCTTTCCAGCCAGTCACTAAAGCAGGTGATTTTAACGATCAACACCTTCAGTTTGAGGGAAGGAGCTCATCAATTAAATCACCTGCTGAAGAAACTGGTTGGAGAGAAAACCTGCAGCTTCTCGGCCCTCCAGGGCACGAGTTTGACACATGTGGTTTACAGTGTGCATAAAGCACTTAACGTACGGTTCCAATCCTGCCTTGCACACTGCCACTTCCATATTATGCCTATTGTGCCATAGTTCACAGTGTGATAGACTTCTGGCTGCCCTCTTCCTGCGAGACAGCGTTTCTCTAAACGAGAAATATCGGCACGCGAGATCTAGCGACACCACTACCAACTTCACATCCACACTGTCAAAAAAGTACAGGGGACTTGTGCTGGGTAAATTCTGACTGTAGCTTATGCTATTATTTTAAATAGAAGTAACACTGACATATTTTTAAGACCTTTTAAAGTCATATGTGACACATTTAGTGAGGTTTTGAGGTATTTTAAACATTTTCGGGCATTACATTCAAATTGTTTGATTTTAGACTTTTTAGGAGGGATACCCTGATTAGTTGTTAGTTGTCTGCAGCGCACAATTGAACGATAAGCAGGTATTCTCTTCACATCTTACACAGTGGATATCAACACTTTCAGAAGACTTCTGAATGCTAATATTGTTTGGTAAAGGAATATAGTGCAATACACAGAGACAAAATTAAAATGGGCTTTTGTGTGTGCGAGTGCCCGTGCGTTAATTCCCAATTCAATTCATGGAAGCTGTGTGCTTTCCTTTGTAATGAATACAAGACATGTCTGTGTGTTTCAGTTGCCTGTATACAGTAAACCATACATTCACTAAAGTTCAAGATGAAAAGTCTGGCGCTGTGTACTTTCACTTGCTATTGCCATTTTCAAACTTGCAGAATGCTGAACAGTCTCATATTTCCAGACAAAGACACTTAATTTGCAGCACTGTCTTGCACGAAAATGTTTACAGCTGACACAACACATGCACAAGCTGTTAACTGAATTAAAGGAATACACTGACAAAGAAATGCATTTAAAGTTG
Organism: Dunckerocampus dactyliophorus; assembly: GCF_027744805.1. Lineage (NCBI taxonomy): Eukaryota > Metazoa > Chordata > Actinopteri > Syngnathiformes > Syngnathidae > Dunckerocampus > Dunckerocampus dactyliophorus. Next base: position 20,620,414 of record NC_072831.1, on the reverse strand, counting down.
TTGTCCAGTATAATGCATTTCTTACAAGTTAAGCAAAAAACAACAAAAACTGTATTAGATGGACTTTCAAATCATTGGGGGGGAGGGCGTCATATTATGGATATATTTTACAGAATTGTTAGAAATGAAGTCACGGTTAATGTTAGGCTGTCGTTTCAGGAAGTATGTGTTTCTACTAAAGAAACGTAGCAAATTTCTTCAAATCAAGCCCCACTACCACATCATTGAAGTAACAACAGTATTGTAGTTTTAAGTCATAATTTCTTGACAATGATCTGCTTCAGAGTCATGAAGTCACTGTATTCCTTTAAAACACATGTAGAACCAACAACATCAACTTCATCTACGCAATCCTCCTCGTAGCTGCCCGCAGCCATCTAGTAAAAGCTGATGGTGTGCACTCACCAGCCACTTTATTCGGTGCACAAACTCAACCTCAGGTTCAAACAAATCATGCAATAATTTAACTGGTGCAAGTTTGAGAAAAAAAAGCATCCTTAACTACTACAGTGGAACCTCGGTTAGCGTCCGCCCCGGTTAGCATGTTTTTCGGTTAACAAACTGTTGCCTCAGTTTGCGTACATTTTCCGCAAAGTGTACAATATGGCGCGTTATTAATGCACTGCGTGTGTTCTTAAGGTATATTTTATCACAAACATCCTTGTTAGCAGGGCCGCACGGTCAGGAAATCAGGAAGATCTGGGTTCAAATCTCCGTTGGGCATTTCTGTGTGAAGTTTGCACGTTCTCTCCATCCGTGGGTTTTCTCCGGCTACTCCGGTTTCCTCCCACATTCCAAAAACATGCATGTTAGTTTAACTGGCGACTCTAAATTGTCCATAGGTATGAATGTGAGTGTGAATGGTTGTTTGTCTATATGTGCCCTGCGATTGGCTGGCGACCAGTCCAGGGTGTTCCCCGCCTCTCACCCGAAGCCAGCTGGGATAGGCTCCAGCATACTCGTGACCCTAGTGAGGATAAGCGGCATAGAAGATGGATGGATGGATCCTTGTTAGTATATCTTGCTATCAGAATTGCAACCGGAAGTCTAGAGCCATTGCCTGTCTATGATGCCGTTAGTGGTTGACTCCCAAAAATGTTTTTATAGGTTTACATGCATAAAACTATTATAAATGCATATAAATGTTTTTTCATGAGTTATTTATTTAATTCAGTAGCTTTTCTCACCTTATTTATCAAAATGATGGCAACTGCAATTTTCTATGACTCCATTTTGAGCTATTGAAGTGAAGAACACTATTGAATTCAAAAAGTAATCCATGGCAAAACAGGAAGATGGTGTCCGTGTGGTGTCTCCCTGCCACATTGTGTTTTTGGGAAGAGTCACGTCAAGAATCACATCTTCAGTGAAGGTAAAAGTAACCTCAAATGTTCATTTATCCCTTTCAATCATCATTTACGTGTATTTATATGCATTTGAAGTTGTTTACTGCATGGGAAAAATTGATTCGGTTAGCGTCCGTTTCCGTTCCCTTCTGGAAGAAATTAATGACGCTAACCAAGGTTCCACTCTACTTATACCCATTACCCATGCTTTGGTAGAACCTTGAAGCTGTTAAACTTAAGTGTCTGTTCTAACATTCAGATGGGAATATACTGTAGATGGAAAACTGAAGGTGAGATGGAGGTTAGGTGGCTACTTACAAACAGAAAACATGGAAGAAAAACCAAGAGTGTTAGCGTCCTGAAGGCCGCCTTAAAAAAACGAAGGGATGAGAAAAAAAACAGAAAGTCGGTTGTTACTGATTGAAAGGGAAGAACAGAGAAAGAGGTCAAATATAAACAAATCATTGTGACAGCAAAAGAATAGAAAAAAGTGTAACAGAGCTTTATGATGCTTGAATATCTATTTTTCCAAAAATGAATGATAACCAAACAGCCATTATTTCTTATGTAAAAAAACAAACAAACATCAGACTAAATGGCAAAGACACAGGGAATTAGTAATATAATAACAACCAAAAGTAACTCTTCTAGACTGTGTTATAACTGAAGCCTGTGTCTGGTTCCGACAGTAGTTTAAGGTGTCAGGGCTCACCAGAGCAAATGATTTGAGTCTGAACAAAGCAAAGAAGCAACAGTTCATCAAAGCAAACCTGCACTAACCTCAGGCATCCATGTGCCTATAAACAGCGCCATTGCAAACGTGCAATTACTACACAGGGGTTAGTCCTTTCAACACGTTAGGCATGCTTTGTGAGCTTTAAACACGCTGTCACCTTCAAGATTCACTTGGTGATCTCTTTGGAGCACATCAAGTTTTAAATGACTAAAAATAGATTTACACCAGGCAAACCTGGCATGTGGCCACCTGGGTTGCGTTCTATTTCGTTTTCAAAACTTTTCAGGTCACCATTGTTTAACGTTAAGCAGCTTTAGCTCTGGAATGTTCCACGCCGCACACGGCAGCACTTGGTCTTTAAACCCCTTTGTGAACTTCAGCTTTAGAGATGCCATGTCTGCTTTGCAGGCGGTGTGTGCCGACATCTACCGCGACACAAGGTGGTATCGTAGTAAAGCTGGAGTGTCCAAAGTGTGGCCCGGGTGACTTTTTTGGCTCCCTGCATATTCTTAAAATAAAATGAATTCAATATTAATGAAATATATGAACTTTTTTTGTCACCGTTCATAAAGCTACGAAGCTGATGTCTTCTGACAGCTTAGCATATATTAACCTACACTGGATTGGTTTTAGCATCTTTAATGCACAAAATGTCTGAAAGTCGACCCCCCCGGCATCCTTCAATTTTTCTGTATGCAACCCTCGCTAGAAAAAGTTTGGACACCGCTGTAATAAAGGTTAATTACAGCCACGTAGCGGCACCGCCTGGCTTTTTTTTTCTTCCTTAGAGGAAAAAATGCGGTAATTAATTAGGGCGTGGCTTCTATTACAGCAAAGGTCTATATTTGAGGACTTATGGTACTTTGAATAAACGGGACAACAGCAAAGCCATAAGCCACCATGTCAGGGGTGTCCAAAATGCGGCCCGGGGGCCATTTGCAACCCAAGGCTGTTTTTTATCGGCCTGCGGCACATTCTAATAATATAATTTAACAAGAAAACTAAAAAAAATAACCAACAGCAAAAATGGAAACATCACCAGTAACTTTGGAAGAATAAAAGTCAAAGAGAAAGAAGTTGTAAACTAACGAAAAAAAGTCGTGATTTAAAGAGGATAACGTTGTAAAATTATGAAGAAAAGTAATGTCATTGTAGTGGAATAATGTTGGAAAAAAAAGATTTAAAAACACTATTAGAAACAAAGAAACCAATTAAATGAAGTTGTAATTTTGGGATAATTGGGTTGCGGAAAAATGTAATTAAGAGTAAAGTCAAAATTACGAAAAGAAAATTTACGAGAAGGAAGCAGAAATAGCTGGAAAATTAATAAAAAAAACAACAGCAGAAATAAATAAAAAGGAGCTGTAATTTTATGAGAATAAAGTCCAAATATTAAGAAAGTCAAAATTTTAAAAGAATAAACTCAATATTATGGGGAAAATTAAGTCAAAAATAGTTTTTTTAAAAGCCGTAATATGAGACACAAACAAAACAAAATAAAGTCATAATATTCTGAAAGAATTTGAAGAATTTCTGAAAGAAGATTATTTAAGAAGACAGCCAAAATATTTGAAAAAAAAAGCAGCAAAAATGGGAAAAAAAGAGCAAAGACCAAAGTTCATACTAATAATAGGCTTCTCCACCTATACCACAAAGCTGAGATGCAGTTTTTTTCTTGAAATATATAGAATTTACGGCATATCTTTACAAAATATTAAAGTGCCCTTGCATCCTTTCATTTTTCACTATGTGGCCCTCTGTGGAAAACGTCTAAACACCCCTGCAGTATGTATTTCTACTGGGAGTGGCAATGCCATTAAATCGAGTGGTATTAATTAACTAACAATTACATCAGCTTTAGGGGGCCTTCATCTGTAAATTCCTACCCCAATATTCTTATAACACACTAACAGAGCACTGGAGAAAGTTGAAAAACCACGCTCTCAAAAACTCAATGTGCTCTTTTTGGCCATAACTCTCCAAACCATGCTACAAGCTGAGTGGACCTAGTGGCACGTTGGAGTTGGAGGAGAGTTGGCGAACAGGGACGTGGTTGCAAATGGAGTGAGGCCTTGCTTTGGTGGTCATCAGGGGAGGAGGAGGTGCAGGTGGAGGAGGAGCAGGGGGCAAGAAAGAAGACTTTTTGGAGGGAGGAGAAGGCTGAGGAATGAAAACGGGAGAGGACGGGGAGGAGAGCGGGGAGGACAGCGTGGATATGGAGGAGGGGGAGGTGGGGGACACTGGTTCAGACCCAGTATGAGAAGAGGAAGAACCTGAGGCTAAAACAGAAACAGGACAACAAATGAACAAACTAAGCAAAATAGTAAAGGAAAGGAAGAGGAAATACTTGTCAATCGCCAGACAACCACCAAACTGAAATTGAAAACAGAAATAATGACATAGTTTGGGTTTGGTATTAATGGGTAGATGCAGAAATAAAGTAATTTAGGAAAAATATGAAAACCACTGAAAAAAAGACAGTCAACTTCAGGAAGTACAGAAGGTGGATCCTAGATTGTACGTTAGACTTAAGACTGTCAAATATTCAGTTGTCATGAGTTTACTTACTATAGTAGTACGAACAAACAAGGAGCCCAATCCAGATTTGCTCAGTACTATTTGACTCAGATTATGACTAATTTAAAGAATTCATTCGGAGTAAAAGATTTAAAGTGCTTCTATTTTAGGATTTTGCAAACGGTAGCTTTTGCATGTTTATCAATGTAAAAATCCAGAATCTTTCCTGATGTCTGCTGTAGTTTCATGCCGAATGGATAAACTGTCTGTACTGTATAAGAAGAGAAAATAATAATGGTCTATTAAACACAACAGTATTCTATTTGGTTGGATGACTACATGAAAAAAAGAGTTTTATTCGTCCAGTAATATTGTGACATTAAAAATAATTGTGAATCCATCCATTGTGAATTAATTAATAATACATTCAATACAGCATGATTCAATCAAGAATTGCATCTTGAACATTATCATTGTCAATGACACACCAGATACTACCTGTAAAAGAATGACTACAACTGGATTCATATGAGCTGTACTGTGCGTGTCAGTGTGTGAACCTACCGGTTTCTGGGTCACTGAAGTCTGGCAGAGTCATGGCGTTGAGCTGTCGTCGGTCCGCTACAGTTCTATCCAACAAACTGCTGCCTCGCCCTGAATCACTGTCACATACATGCATTGATTTGTGCACTTGGAGCACAGGCACACACTCAGCGAGATACATGGCAAACAATACAATTGCATGTGCCATCTGACTTCAGTACCTACCAGCCGGGTTCTTTTGGCCTTGTGTGTGTATATACCTGGGGTTTGTAAGGTTGTAAAAGCTCTTCCAGATCTGCAACATGTGTTTACAGGTGAGCAAAGATTCCTCTGGTCCTCTGCACATGCTCTCCAACTTCACCTTGGTATATAGCAAGCTAGAGAATGCACAACACAGTGTCTGTTTGCATTTTAAATGGGCTGTTGTTTGTGTATGTGTGTGTGAGTGTGTGAGTCTTACTTGAAGTTCTCAGGATATTCAGAAAGGGCCATCTCTATAATATTGAGAGCATCATGGTAGTGTTTCTGTGCTGACAGCAGCAGGGCCAGTAGGTGGAGGGAGTGAACGTCATCCCCTTGAAGCTGTAATGCCTGTCGAACGTAGCCCAACGCCTCGGGAATCTATATTAGGGTTGGGCGGGAGGGACCCTTAGCATTTATCACAATATGACAATATAAATTCAATTCAGCGGAGTCTTGTATAAAAAGCTACAAACCTTAACCAAAATAATTAAATACACTTGTCTCGAACTCTAAAGCACATTTATCGATTCATTGGTAACAAACTGTGCAATAGAGCAAGTGCATTTAATGTCTACCAAACTAGATCAGTGCAAAGTTTTCAGAATTCAAGTATACAGTTTAGTAGCAACTGCAAATTGCAAAACAGTAATACAGCTAAATATTGCCGTTTTCGACTGAGTATAAAGGCATCATGTCTAAATTGGCTAAATAATATGACACCGCATCATTCAGGTCATGCCATCATTTACTTTTCTTGTCATAAGGAACGCCATGAGCAAAATCGTTTTGGATTTTGTATTGCACGCTTGAGATGGTAGAACAAATTTGATGTGTTCCTACCTCTTGCCGTCACGGCTGTTTTGCAAACTTTGCATATTATGGTCTCTTGCTTCACATCTGTTCTGTCGAAACCAAACCACTTCCATATTACAGAGGTACCTCCCTGTTTAGCAACAATTTCTTTGTCTATCGTCTTCGCTGCTTCTCTGCCTTCAGCCATGTTCATTTTCTCGCTTTTGCCACCAATGGACCATGTCGTGGTCCACATGAGGCGCCAATGCGTCAATACAGTGTGCCACAGCGCGCAGTCGCAGGAAAAACACATCATCAACTCTGCTTTTCTGTGTTTAAAATGATCATTTATAGCGGTATAAGTCATTTTCTTATCATTGGAAGAGTTTATACCGGTATAAATTTCATTAAAAGTTATCGTCCAACACTAATCTATATACACACAGAGATATAAATACAGACATAGGTTTTCTCTCCTCAAACTCTGTAAAGTGATGTTCTTTCTTTGCTGAGCTTCAATGTCTGGCATTCATAATCAACTATCCTGACATGAAGAGTATGACTTTTTGTTGTGGTATTACCTGTCTGGACACAGCGAGCTGCAGTGCAAGGTAGAAGGCTGCTAAATGGTCCGTTGGAGACAGACTTTGTGCTCTGCCAAAATGAAGAGTATATTTTGGTATCAATAAAATCAATAGCTGTCAAAAAAAGAAAGAAATTGAGTATTATGCTGGTTAATTCATGTATGTACTGTATGTATATTAGATAGGGGTCAGTTCACGACATAAGATGATACTGTACATGAGATTGGGTCTACGAGAACGAGACAAGATTTTAACATCGCTTTTGAGAAAAGTACACTGACAAAATATCAAAAATATGTGACAATACATTGCAATCTACTAATACAATTTCTACTGTGCGTATGCTACCGGCTCCGCCTCCACTCGCCAAAACAAAGAGACTATATGACTGACAAAAGGGCTCACTCTGTTCATGCTCGCGCCAACGTGCTGAAACCAATGCACAGAGTGAACTCTCTTCCTGCCTGTTAGGAGGCGAGAGATGAGGAAAACGGACAGTCATGCACGTGGCAATATATCGAGGCCGGCCAAATTATGAAGTTCTTTTTCATTTATTGTGTGATTACTTCATTCATTTATTATCGCCCCAGGCCTAGTGCCCACAAGACATTTTTTTTTCGGAACGAGAAATCTTGTCACGTTTTAATCTCACGAGATCTTGTGACACTCTTAATATGTAAATACTGTATATATCTATATCTATATAAATATATATATATAGATATAGATATATACGTAGTGGGAATCACTTGAATCATGAGTGAGCAGAAAAGAGAAGGAGAAAGCAGGCACCAAACCTCTGAAAGGCTCCCAAAGCTTTCCTCTGATATTCTTCTTGTGTGCTTCGCAGTGATGCTATTGAGAGGGCGGGAGAATAAAGGTATGCTATGAATATACAATAGACCTGAACACACATGCATGCCCTTACCATCAGTGGCTTTCAGGCTATAAACCAATCCAATGGCCAAATAGCCCTTGGCTCTGAACTCCGCTGCCTTCTCCCCCATGTCAATCACCATCTTGGCAAAGCACTCACTCTCATCCAACTAGATTGAGTAGACATGTATATAATTAAAATTCTTACATACACTCATCATGGGAATGAATGTCATATTCATTTGGAGCGCTTAAGGATTTATTTGAATATGTACATTAAGGCTGCAACTAACGATTATTTTCTTGGTCCATTATTGTGAAGTTTGTTGTTCCCATTAATCGAGTTATCAGTTACACCCTAGATGGATTAAATCAATATGAACAAAACACAAACAATAAGACATTCATTGTCCATGATAACTTTATGTAAACTTCTGCGTGCGACTGTGATTTTAGCTGTATTTGAGAGCACGGTGGTTACCCAGTGCAGGGGTCCGATGCACAGTTTGACAGCCAGCAGTGGGATGGTGGGGTCATCAGGCTTTAGACGAATACACTCCTTTAGAACTTTAACAGCACGAGCGGATTTTCCAGCAGCCATTAAAGACAGGGCGAGTTGGTACCACAAATGGAACTCCTCAAAGGCAAATTTCATGGCTCGCTCCAAACACTAGAGATAATAAAAGAGGGAGATTTCATTGGTGACATTGCTAGTGTAGTCGTTCACATTGCTGACTTTCATGCGGCTAGTGTGGGCTCAATTCCCGATCAATGCTCAAATCATAATTGCCTTGTGACTGACTAGCAACCAGTCCGGTTGTATTCTGCACATGGAGGCATGTTTCCTCAGTGTGATTTAATACAGTTCTACACTACTGCAAACTACAACTACAATAATAAACATCTCACTATATTAATACCTTTCAAAATTGAGTATTGATCTTTGTAGCCTAATTTCTGTTACAATTCTTCCACTAGATCTCATTCATTTATTAGCAGTGTCTAATGAAGTGTCCTATAAGTATATGTGTTTCCACAATCCCTGTTATTGTGACTTTATCATTCAGGGACTACACTGCAGACTAAGGTATGACTCACCTCAGATAGCATCTCATACTGTCCCCTCCTGCCAAGTGCTATTGTAAGCAGGTCATACACCACAGAGGCGGACTGTAAACTGATGATTCGATCATTATTGTGTTCAGGGATCCTGCTCAGGACAGCATCGCGATTAGCCTGGAATGAAAACACTGAATGCAGGACTACTTCTTCTGGATTATGGCGAGAAGTTTTGCTTTAGAGAGCTGGATGCTACTGCCTACCATGGACTCACTGATGAGGAGCAGCAATAACGCTTCCTCTGTGTTCTCCTGAGGGCAAAACAGACTGAGGGAGAAAAGTATGCAAAGAGATTCCAAAAGATGGAATTTAAAAGGATGAGAGCAAAGAGGGGAAAATGAGGACAGGTAGTAGATGAGCAACATAAGAAACATCACAATGGCAACTGATAATCTTTGAGGTATGTTGCCATTTTTCCACTTTTTCCCTACATTAACAACATTATTGCTTACTTCTCTCCTGAGTACACCCGTGGGCGTCGGCTTAAGCTGTACTTCTTGCTTTGGATGTGTCCTTGCCGCGTGGGATCGTCCAGCGGCGACACGGTTGGCGGGTCTTCCACCGGAGACCAGTAACTCTGTTCACACATTCCTCGGAGCAAGATCTCTGCAAGCTGTCTTGCTATGGTCTACACACACACACACACACACACACACACACACACACACACGCACACACACAGACACTTATATTTTGGCACCAACACAGTAATCTGTTTATTTAAATTTGTTTCTTATTTAGTTTGTAAAATGTTCTAGTAGCACCAAATACCACTAAACAGCCTGCAGTAATCCCTCGCCATTTTGCACCTCAAATTTCGAGGCTTCACAATGTTACGTTTTTTCCAAAATATATTAATAAAAAAAAAATCATGCTGTTTCGTGGTTGGATATGGCCTATTAGTAGTAAAAAAATGCATATTTAAGCAAATGTGACATAATTTGCCTAAATTAAGCATTTTGAAGCATAAAAATAGCTAAATTAACTAAAAGACAAATATAAGGCATTCGGAAGATGCATTAAAAGACATTCTGATAATATGTAGCATTCTAGACTGGTCACTAGGTTTCAGTAATGTTCCTGTAATGTTCAGTGAGACACACAAGCACCAGACTTGATTGCTGGAACAACAGGCAGGTTTGATTGATCTCAAAACAGGCACAACAATCAATAATAAAAATCCCTAATAAAACACTGGCTACTGTTGCGGCCGTAACCCACGCCAAACTGAAAGTCAGCTCTGACTCCCGACGTCATTTCCTGTCTGTCTACTCAACTCCCCTACGAGCACATCCATAGCAACATACAAGGCACATTTTTTTTTGTATTTATGTCTTAAATGGCTTATTTTTTGTTATTATGTCTACTATATTGGGTAATATGAGTGTAAAGGTGAATATAGGGGTGTTATTTCATGTTTTGAGGGCTCTAATAATGTTAAAAATTGTATTTAGAAGAACGTAAACAGGTTTTCCATGCTCTAACTACGAAATTATTTGATTTTTAAACACAGAATCACACAGAAAGTCAGAAATTCACAGAAATTCGCAGAAATTCACTTATGCCAGTTGGGTCTGGAAACAATTAACCACAATAAATGAGGGATTACTGCAATCTTATCCCTTCTTACAAACTACTAAATACTACTAAAGCAAAGTAGAAATAGCTATTATTCAGGGAAATAATAATAATAATAATAATAATAATAATAATAATAATAATAATAATAACAATAATAATTCCTTACCATTCGCAAGTTCTGCGTTGTCCTGGTCTCAACAGCGCGAAGAATTTCTCGAAATCGTCCAACACCATGTGTCAGATTTCTACAGCATTTAAGGTAAAAAGGCATAATGCAATCTCAGTCAAAACCTATTCAAACAATATCTTTACGAGAGTTAACATATGAATAAATATTATTCTCACTATCTTTCCTTTAAACCAGTTTTTAAGATGACACACTGAACACTCACTCATTTTTTGCTGAAGTGAGAAGTATTTAAATACTAGTTTAACTGCTATTTTTTAAAAATATTTGAAAGCATGATATGTATATAAATTAATATGAGTCCACTAAATCTCAAGTTTGATTTAATCATGTGCAATTAATAACATTAATAACATCAACATACAATATGGTAGTATCTCACCCATTCTTGAAGTGAATGACATGAGCCCTCTGCAGGCCTGTCTCAAGGAAGTAACCCAGTTCCTGCTCCTGGGAAGCTGGGCCAGGCTTTGGGCTGCGGTTCTGAATTCCAGCTGACAATGCCTGAGACAAAAATGTTATTTTACACAATTACAGGGTATACCATAATGCAAAGTACATGACTAGATTTGTCTAAATAAATAATAATAATAAAATAACTAGGGCTGTCAAAGTTAACAAGTTAATAACGCCTTAACAAAACGTTCCTTTAACAGACCTATTTTTTTTTATGTGCGCATGTCCTGTTTGACCCTCGGCCCACACCGTAGTTTGAGGAAACGCAGCGGTGTGGCAGTTGATGTGGAGCCACAGGCAGGAACAAATATTGAGAAGATATTGGCAAAGAAAAATTATTATTATTATTATTATTCTTGAGCGATTTATTTGTGTTTGTGCTTGAACTGCTCTGTTTGCAAAAGATGACAGAATACAAGTTGCATGTTGAAAGACCCGCGGTGTCATACTTCCACGTCGTTGAAGCCGCCAGACTAATGTAAGTGTGATAAAGCGTGTTGAAAAGAGGGTGTGTGTATGTCTCTGTAAAAGAGTGTTTGGACGTGAAGTATAAGCTATAGCCCGACTGTACTACAGTATAAGGGCGCCGTCCTAGTCTGTAGACTGACTGTTCTTGAGCGTTCTATTTTTTGTAAGTTGTCAATATTTATTTTTCTAACACCCCGTTTTCATTTCACTTACGTAGTTGTTGGGTGTTTTTCCAAGCCTTTATTTGTAATGTTAGTCACAATTATGTTTTGTAAGATTATTGCCTTGAAGATAATGATACTGTATGTGAGTAATGGGACATTTTACCTTACCAATGTCTGCTTGTTGTAAATTGTGTCTGTTTTTTATAACTTGCGATACATTTTATGTTGAGCTGGAAAAACCCACAGAATGTTTAATAAACAAAATTTGCATAAAGCAATGATATTATCCAGTCTCATGCTGATGCATTAAAAACTTTTAAATGATCTTTCAAAAGGTACACTTATTATAGATACAAACTTCTTTCTATCTGCAATTAATTATGAGTTAACTATGGGTAAAATACAATTAATCCGGATTAAATTTTAATCCATTGTCTTCAACAATGTTATGATTATGATAAAATACTGATCTTTTCCAGTTTTGTCTGCTCAGTTTTCACACTGCCTGATAAATAAATAAGTTTTTTTGAATATGCATGCAGGTTACAATGGAATACATCATTTCACAGAAGAAGCAAAGCTTATTTAATCCTACCCCCCATCCGTTCCACATCTTGTGCAGTGCATACTATTCACTTCCTGTATTCCATGGAATATTATTCCATATAATAATCAGTGTAATAATAAATAAGTAAAAAAAAAAAAATACAAACAAGCGTGACAGAACAATAAATATAACAATCAAGACTCGTGTGCCTTATATTCAGCAAACATCAACTGCTTGTATTGTTTTTTGAATTTGCTCGTCTTGGTACATTGTTTGCGTGTTCCTTGCTCAATCTGTTCCATAATTTAATTCCGGAAAAGATTTATTGGCCTGTTGACTGCAAAGTGCAGGGAGACTAGCAAGACTATCAGCAGATTATTTCACTCTAATAAACTGTATTGCACAAACACACCTTTTCAGCCTCCTGCAGGTAGAGTAGAGCAATATCTCCAGATTTTTCATAACAGGTGATGATTTCCTGCTCTCGCTCAGGTCTGCTCCTATTGCTGGAGGGAGACCCGGCATTCTGGTTGGACAGCAATGGAGAGGCGGCTGGGACTTTCTCGAGGCACAAGCCTGCAGAAGAGAGTGGAGTCAGCGTCACGCGGGGGGGATAAAACAATCACACAATAAAAATAGTTTCTTCAGTTTCTTCAACTTCACCCCAATCAATTTACAGATCACATACCATACATACCGCAGTAAAATTCCTTTTACACCGCCCCACCAATCTCAATCATTTCTCACAAAGCTCAGGAACTACCTCATGATCCCCCCGCCACACACACATTGACGCCATTATTTGTTTCCATCGGGGCCACAGGGCTTCAACTAGGGATGTTTTGGACAAGGTTTGGTCCCCGCTACCATAGCAGCATGAAATAAACAGCTCAGGAAATAGTGCATGTCCAGCATGACATTATGAATGGTCATTGGTGCACATGAATGCAGTTGAATGCAGTAGATATGAGAATATTTAGTGTATTTAGTGTTCTATACTACACTTAACTATGAACTATAAAGAGTGACTTTAACAACTAATGTTGTAACACGTTACAACTAATGTAACAAGATTGTTCAATTAAAATGAACAATAAATCTCAATGTACACATGCCTAATTTTAACAGAAAATCTTATTTAAGATTGTTTTTTCAGTATAACTGCCAATCAAATGTATTCACCAGTGGTGTACTGCCACCATGTGGTGAAAAGCATCAGTAGAGATTAACAAGAGTTGATTGCGTCACCAGTCAAACCATACATGTGGATGTGTTCGATTATACTATATGTGTGTGTGTGTGTGTGTGTACCTTTAGTGGCATAGGCCTCTGCTATCATGGAGAGCCTGTACACTGGAGCCCCAGCCAGCTGCATGTCATCCAGATTCACCCTGTTGTACTGACCTGTAAATAATCAACACTGTTATTTCACACATTTCATGTAACCTCACACCAAAACACATAAAAATTGCATTTTAAATTCAATAACTGTCTTAGTTGGAACAATATACGACAATGTAAAGCAGCTTATAGTCCTACTTGCCTATGGTTTTTATCTTCCATTTTCACAGTTATATTAACATTGGACATAAACAAAATTTGCTGTGGAACACACATGTAAAGAAGATGCCATTCTTGATGTACTACACTGCTGATGTGGCTGTCATACAGCTTCATGTCAAAAAATCCGAACTACCCCTTTAAATACGCATAGCTTTTTTGGTTACTAATAATAGGCAGTATTCAGCGTGATCTTTTTAATTCATATATTTTTGAAAAACTGGGATAGAGTGACACTGCAAAACTCAAAAGCGCAAAGTGACGAGGGATTACTGCAGTAGTTAGTCCTCATGTCCACCACAGACGACATTAGAAATTTCAATGTATTAAAATGTATTGTATGCTACAAAAAACACCTCAGACAATTGATTCAACACGTGTGCTTAATAACATCTAATAACTATCTTGAAAAACATAATAACTGGGTAAATTTAACAACCTGCTGGCCGGTCTATTGTCATTTTGGAAAGCCACACTTTCTATTTTATTGGAGAAACCCCATACAGCACTAGGACTACACAACTAGCAGTAGGTTTTATCCTTGTTAAGTACTGTGAAATGCTTTCCCCTAACAGAGGACAAAAATCAATTGGCGGGTCCCAGGGGGACAGTTTTGATAATAAAAACACTCAAAGGTGGGTTTTTTGTTTGTTTTTTTTTACATTTTAGTTCAAAAGTTATTATGAAACCTATGCCGAAATGGGTACAGTAAACAGTATAGTAATACCACTGATCATCGATACCATAAATGCGCCAATTAACGCCTCTATTCAAATGAATGCTGAGTCTCCTATAGTCACTGAGTGCTTGGTGCCAGGTGGAAATACATTGATTGATATGAACAGCTGTGGTTGTCGGTAACTACCTGATGTGGGTTTTATTAACTCCACAAGATGTCAGTCGCTGCATCTGCAGTACCATGAGAGGTCGGCATCTAGCAGCTTTAGCTGTGAATTTCTCTTGGAGATTAATAAGGTATCTACTCTATCTATCTGCATGCGCTTTTAAATGCGAGTTGCGCTTCAGCTGTTGGTGTTAAGCTACTGCATGTCATTATTGTATTGTATTGTATTGTTAGAGTTTTCTCTTTACCCATATTACAAGACTGGTTCTTTTGCTGCTGTGTTGTGCAACATACTTGTTAAGAAATCACCACGTGGTCAAAGAGGGCGATGTTTTCCTTTCCACTTTGTCATGCACTCCAAATCATTATTAAAGCTGACTTAATTTTGTATTAAGTTATAAAAGGCTATAGTCAGAAAATGTACGGTATCCAGCATTTAGAACAAGACAGTGTGTTACCTAAAGCATCTCTGTATTCTGCCTCCACATAGCTGAGCTTGGCCATGAGAAGACTCGCCTCCTGGAGGTAATGTGCCTGGAAAGCAGAAAATGTACATTTAAAAAGTTCAATCATCAATTAATTGTGCTCATGTGCAGTAATATCTAAACATATACACATTCGCGAAATTCACACGCACCTTGAGGTTTCCTCTGTCCAGAGCAGCAGTGAGGTGCTTCCTGACCTCTACCAGTTTTGGTCGTGGGCCCCTAGGGCTGGAACCCTGTTTGATTGGATTCTCCTTCAAGTACGTCTGAAGCTTACATTCCCCCAGCAACAGCTCCCCTAAGTCGTCTGAACACATGAAATAATTTTTTAGGGCAATTACAAAGCTACAGTGAATCACTACAAAGCTTCAAGCAAACAAAATATTGATAGTCTGAAATTAAGACAAGGTCATTCTGCAACCAATCTCAGGTAAATTATTATAACTATAATAATCATCATGATCATCATCGATTATGCTGATGGAAACACAACCAATTTAAAATGAATGATTGATTACAGACTTTTAATACCTGCATTTTAACAACCTTTCCATGGCAAGTATGCCCACTTTAAGGATTAACTGACATGCATGACAGCATCTCATCTACTGTGGTTATAAACATTCCAGAAAGAATTATGCATCATGCTCCCTAAACAGGGTCATTTGTTTCAAGGTACAAATCTTGAAATGACCAGTAATCCCAGTCAGTAACCAGTGTTCATTATTCTTATTAGAAAATTGCATTCCACAATGGCAAGACATCTATACTATGTCATCTTAAATGTAATGATCTATTAACATCTGTGTTAATTTTCTTTTTACCGAAGTTAAATATAATAAATATGCCTATATTGCATGTGTAAAAGTAATTACGATACATGCTTGAAAAGATGGTAGTTGATCATTTCGTCTGTTGAATATATTTGCACGTAAATGTGATGCATTTGTGGAGAGGAACATAATCAAGCTAGACCCACACGACCTCATGGGACCGTGTGGATGTATAGACTGCTTCATTTTATTCGCAGAACTAAAGTTGAATGAAATGTCTGGCACTTGCATAGTTTAGCTCATAAAGTCATTGTTCCTATATCATCAAAGGTTCCATAAGATGAGCCTTCCTGTCTGCAGTGGAGATAACCAACAAACGCCTACGATAACTTTGACAGCTAGCATGTAGCCGTCACGAAGATGCGAAATCGTGTTGTGAAATCTGTCACGTCTGAATGTGTTGCTGTTTTAGCAAGTATGTAAATTTTATACAGTGACGAAAAAAATGGATATAATAACTCGAGGGTTGTTTTGAATTCGGCGCCACAATATCGCGATGTGTTGATTTTACGTCAGTCAAAATTAAACTGAAGTGACTAGAGACTCTCAATGACATTGTTTTGGGTAAAAAGTAGAGAGGTGGCTGTCTCTGTCAGGAAGTACCGAGGATTCCGACGGGGAGGAAGGCCTTGTAAGATTGACAGAATAAAATGTATCTTACCATTTGATATCAGTTTAGCCGAGAGTTGCCGAACTAACTCCGGTATTTTATCCCATTGTCCTTCTGAACGGCACCGCTCTATCTCGGTTTCCAGTCGTGAGCCAGACTTCTTAGCGGTCATATTGCTCAGTAGGGTCGGCTTGGACCAAAACCACCAGAGCCTCTCTCTGGATGAGGCGTCAAACTCCTGTACGCACGCAGCAAAGCTTCCGGTTGTCTCTTTCAATGTAATGCAACTGCAACAACTACAACTACAACGATTTTACAGTAGAGGCTCTGTGGTTGGCACTGCGACCAAGTAAAGCTAACATTATTAAGGGAAGCTCAAAACAGCATATTTACTCGTGTTCAACAGATGGCGGTATTGAACACTAGCGGGTGAATGGCAACAACGAAAAGCAAAACGAAGTAGAATGACGAGCCAACGGGACACTAGGAAGTTTCATCAAGGAGTCAAAACAATATCGCCGATTGTTTTAGGAAGCTGTGTCGATATGGCAGACCTGTCATTGTATTTAAACAATATTAACATTTCATTGGGACAAACTATGGAAACCGATAAAGTAAGTCTGTGCAACTTTTTATATCGTACATTTGGTGACTGATGTATTGAGTTTGGTTTGAGCCATTCACTTCCCTAGCTTCGTTAGCACGGTGACGTTGCCTTAATGTTTATTGTTCGTATTAATGGAGTTACATAATATAAACTGTTCGCGTCCTTACAGTAACATATCATAAGAAGCTAAGCATACTTGTTTGTTGCAAGTTTTTGAAGTACAGTACAATTTCGCAGCTTCACTTCATAACGGTTTTTCAAAAATACACAAAGTAATAAATTATGCTGCTTTTGTCGTTTAATATGGTCTGTTATCAGTCAAAACGCATTCATATTTAACGTACGTACACATGTTACGTACTTTTTGCCTAAATTAAGCATTTCAAGCATAAAAATGGCTAAATTAAGGTAAGTAAAATACAGATATGAGGCATTTCAAAGACACGTTCAAGACGTTGATGATGTAGTGTTCTACACTGGTCACTAGGTGTCAGTAATTTTACTGTAATTTTTGGAGGGACACACAAGCACCAGACTTGATGACCGGAACAACCGGCTTTCATTGCAGGTCTGAATTATCTCACAACAGGCACAATAATCTCTAAAAATCCCTCATAAAAATAATAACCCACACCAAGGTGAAACTCAACTCTGAAACCCCAGATGTCACTTCATGTCCGCATTTCACTCCGCTCCCCGAGGGAACACATTAATAGCAACACACACGTGCACAAATCGTATTTATTTATGTCTTACATTGCGTATGTACTCTTATTATGTCTACTATATTGAGCAATACGAGCGGAAAGGTGACGATAGGGGTGTTATATCATGTGGAAAGGTGACGATAGGGGTGTTATATCATGTCTAGAGGGCGCTAATAATGTTAAAAACATACTTAGAAGGTTGCAAACAGGTTTTTATGCTCTTAACTAAGGGAATGTTCAATTTATAAATAAGGAATCCTACATTACGGAAATTCACTTATCATTGTCGTGTCTGGAACCAATTAACCGCGATAAAGGTGGGATTACTGTGTGGCACTGCTCCACACTTCAGCCCAATAGGTGACAGTTGACAATGCGCAAATGAGGTAGTTTGGCCATCGACATTAACTCCAAAAGAAGAAGAAAGGCGACGAACGTCATAGAAAAAGAAGGCAGGCTGATGTGTGCGAGCTGGGGGCCAATGGCCACTGTGATTGGCTTGTGTGGAAAAGAGGGCAGTATTGGAGTTCTAATGTACCAAAGAGGCCTTCTAGAAGCTAGGGACAGAAACAGGGTGGTTAGACAAGACAGTTGCCATTTATTGGTCAAGTATTTATCAGTAATACAGCGAAAATGAGAGGAAATGTGAATATTTACTTGGCAAGTCTATTTCGGTGTCCGCCCCAAAATATTCTGCTTGAGCTCCTAAAATTTTAAGCTACAGGCCACCGTACTCATAGTAAAAAAAAAAAAAAAAAGTTAGTCTGGAGCCCTGACAGAGCTCGACAATAACTACAGATCTGTTTGCTGACACCACTGACTTGAATACCGTCTGGCGTGAAAAAGTAACTCGTCGCAAAAACAAGTTACAATTGCTGGTAATAGCTTGCAAGACAAGCTAACCGTCGTGAACACCTAAACTTCAAATTTGTTAGGGAGAAAAATGGCTTCTGTCGCATCAAATGCAGAGGATGATGATGAGGAAGACAGCCCCAAACCAGGTACACTACGGTAGATAATGGTGATGTTGATTGACCTGAGATAGGAAGGAATGATAAGGCATCACTTTGTAATCAAATTGATAGGCTGGAAGAGCAAAGCTTTAAAAGCCAATGATGAAAAAGATCATATTTTATTGAAAATCATGTGCTAGATTGATGATTTGGAGAAGAACACAAAACAGTGGGATAGTGCCTGGGCTTCACATTACATGCCGGCTTTATGCCTGTGCAGATGATAACAGGGGAGGAGAACAAGATGATGTTGCTTCAACAGAGCAACGGGTGGCCAACTTTCTGCAATCAAAGCAAGTGGATGTCAACAAAACGGATACGTTCATTCCAATGTCTGACGAAAATAACAGCATCACAGCTTTCATCAAAAAGTTCACCAACAAAAGTAAAAACAAGGTGGCATTGTTGAGGCAGAGAAGCAAGCTGAAAGGAACAAACGTCTACATCTATGAACACCAAGAAACATTGGCATTTTATACTTGTATATGTATACACTAAGTATTTGCTATGCATGAATACAGGTTTGTATGCATGTGTCTGTTTCCAGAGTCCAGTAGGAGAGGCCACAGACTTGGAGAGCGGGAGGATGGGCGACTCAATGGAGAGGCAGGTGAGGGTCAAAGTTCCCCGAAGGACTATCTACTTTGCAAGTGGTGACACCATGGAAGAGTACAGCACTGAGGAGGAGGAGGAGGAAGAGGATGCGCCAGGGAAGAACAAGGTTGCTGCTGTGGATACGGTAAGATCAGGTTTAAAAAGCCACTGTTATGAAACAAGCAGCATTTGACAGGTATTACTGTTAAAAAAAAGACAAAAATGTAAATCTGTGAACATCCGAAGACCTGTGAGTAAATTCTCAAAGTATACTGCACTTAATTCTTCAAAGGTCTAAACTGTTGCGGTATGTGAGGTGCGCCTGAAAAGTAACAAGACTGGTGTCACAAACAATTTATTTCAAGTCCAAACAACAGTTTACATAGTTTCACCTTCAAAGTAATCCCCCTCAAGTCTAATGCCCTTTTCCATCCTTCTCTGCCACGCTTCTATGCACTGCTGGAAGGATTCTTCTGGAATGCTCCTTAGCTCCGTCGTTACTTTCTCTGTAGACGATGTAGACGGTGGACGATGCCTCTCACATCAACATGACTTTGACTTTTGACTGTGTTGCTATGAGATGAGTTGTATACAAAAGCATGTAAAAAAAATGTAAAGGTTGCAGAAAGCTGAGACTACAGTTACACACTCCCAAGATATCATGTTAGATGATAACACAATTTGCTAATCCCTCTTCTTTTGACTATAGCTCATAGAGCACACCTAGCCCCGTTACTTTTCAGACACACCTCGTATATTAAGAATAGCTTTATATTAATCAGCACTAGTCCTCTAGTTAAATAAAGTGTCAGTTTTTCTTTACTGTATGTTTTTAGTCAGTTTGTTCTAAGTGTGTGCCCCCTATTTGTGTTCTAGTCTAAAATGACCTGGGGACCATACTTTTGGTTCCACCTGTGGAAAATGACCACCTCTACTATCTCAGGTAATGCACCATTTCAGGACTGTCAATATGGACCTTAAAATCTGACTACCGTATCAGCTAAATTATATTTTTGGCTTCTCACCGATCAGCGAGATCCTCAAACCCTTCTGAGACACAGTGATTTGTATTCATTTAGCACTGTCGGCAACAAAAATTATGTAATTATTATTATTATTATTATATGTTGAATGTGCTCAAAATGTTTAAAATGTACCGATACACACACTGAAGTTTATTAACAAAGTTTTATTAAAAAGAAAAAAAAATCACAAATAACACACACAATATACTGTCCTTGGCAGATGATGACGTAGCTGTGGCAGCTGTAGTTCTGGAGTTGCTGCTGCACGCCCACTCTGTAAATAAGGGAAAAGCAAATATTATTATTGTTATTATTAATATTATAATCTGCCAAACACACACACACTAACGTTACTCCTGTAAAACCACAACACGTGTTTCTGCTAGGATTTGTTTTTAACTGGATCTATGTCAGCCTTTCGGTCTACCCAAATTTGGAAGCAGTGTACGGTAGGCAGTACTGAAGTAGCAGTGGTCGTACACAGCAGAAAACCCACAGAAACAACAACACAGTTTGCTCTGCTCCGGCATATGCCGTGTGCAGAGACATACCTGTCGTGTACACACATTTTTTTTTTTACAGGAGTAACATCCGCTAACACTTAACATAGGTTTCCTTGGGAAGGGCACCGTGAGGATCATGTTCTTTGATTTCTCCAGTGCCTTTAACACCATCCAACCCTTTCTGACGAGTGACAAGCTGCTCAGGATGGGTGTCAGCTCATCCACTGTCTCCTGGATTACTGATTACTTGTCTGTCAGGCCCCAGTTTGTGCAGCTGGGGAGCTCCTCGTCTGATGCTGTGGTCAGTACCGTAGTACTGCAGTGGTTGGGTGTATGAGAGATGGACAGCAGGCGGAGTAAAGGACAGTGATCGCTGACTGTGTAGAGTGGTCACAGGCAAATCACCTGCTCCTGAATGTGGACAAGACCAAAGAGCTGGTGATCGACTTCAGGAGGAAGGTGACTCCTTGGAGCCCATCACCATTCAGGGCCGGGAGGTGGCAGCAGTGGACAACTACAAATACTTGGGAGTCCACATGGATAACAGACTGGACTGGAAGGACAACAACAATGCTGTCTACAAGAAGGGCATGAGCAGACTCCACTTCCTGAGGAAGCTTAGGTCCCCTAATGTGTGCAGCAAGCTGCTGGAGATCTTCTACCGGTCTGTGGTTGCCAGTACCCTGTACTGTGGTTTGTTGGGGGAGCAGCACCAGCAAAAAGGAAATTAACCGGATGGAAAAACTGATCTGTAAAGCCAAAGAAGTTATCGGCACTCAGGTGGAGGCGTTTGTAACAGTGAGAGACAGGAGGACACTGGACAAGCTGCTCTCTCCGTCATGGACAACCCCACCCACCCACTCCATCGGACAATAGAGGGGCAGGGGAGCTCATTCTCCAGCAGACTCCTCCAGCTACGTTCCCACAGTAAACGCTACAGGACTACACACATCGTCCAGTTGTACAATACATCAATAAAGTCTAATACTCAAAGTGTAATACTCACTAAAAAAGTTGTGGATGGTGGTCACGGACATGGCTCATCATCTTGGAAGTGTTATCCCCGTTCGCAGACACTTTTTTTCTGCATTTTAGAGGTTGATTGTCTTCAGTTATTTTCCTCTCTGAATCCTTTGCTAATCCAAAATATGTCCAAACTTCAGATCTTGTTCTTTTACTGGGGAGGAAAATCTGAGGAGCGCTGTTTTAGGGGGTGCCGTCCGCCATTGGAAACAATGCAAACTGCTTCTCCAGAAAATGAGCATTGTCACTGGTCTGTGGACGGATACGGATATTTTACTACGGCTGTTTTGGCGCGGTTGGTCTGTTCGTTTTGATGAAGTGACAATTGATCAACCACCTTCTTGTCATCCTCTCAACATCTGGGCAAAAGCTGCAGTATTTTATATCGACACAAAAACATCACAGTCGGCGAGATGTGTAACCCGCAAGAGTTTGCAGCTGTGGAACGGGCAGATTACACATTTCCCAGCATGCCTTGCTGTAGTTGATCGCTTTTGACTGTCTTATGCCTCTTTAAGGAGTTATTTTGTACAGATAACAGGTAAAGTGGTGTAATTTGTAGTCCTGTACAGTGCTGCTTCATACTATATATAATACTGTGGACACTTTGAACCTTGTCATGTCGGAGTACCAGCTGGTACTGAAAGAAATACTAGATTATGCAGATTGTTACACACTGTTTGTTGACGTCAACTTAATCCTATTTTCCAGACACTTCTGAGTTTTGAGTTCTGGCCTGAGTTTGACACACATGGTATCAAGCTTTTTAGTGCTTTTTATGGGGGTGAATTATCACGCATCATCATTCCACTACGGTCACATAACTGTTTAACAAAAATCAGTGAGGGCCCAATATTTGTAATGCATTCAAGCCTATGATGAGTGTTTCTAAACATCTGACCAAAACTGTATGTCCTGCAGCATGTGACTACATGGGAGAGAAACTCGCCACTCTGTTTGGCATCACTACTCCTAAATACCAGTATGCCATCGATGAGTACTACCGTATGAAGAAAGAGGTTGGTCGTGTGCACACGTCAGACTCTTACATCACATAAATCCTGTTCTGTAGCTTTATTAAATGCACTGCGGTCATCCTGCAGGAGGAGGAGGAACAAGAGGAGAACCGTCTGGCTGATGAGGCGGAGCGTCAATTTGCAGAGCAGCGCAGGAGTGGCAAGCAGGATTGTGCTGCCGCTGCTGCTGATCCGCCAGGAGCAGGCACTTCCTTTGTAAATGTCTCCTTTGAGCACGAGCCTGACGCTCGTCTAAACAGCCCTGACAACGTAGTGCCTTGTCCTCTACCGGACTGAGAACCAACACCCACAGACTCAAAACCTGATAAAAATCCCAGACTTGTAGCAACTGAGATGAACGCTAACATACTTACTTGTAAAGATTGCTAATACTTTTTCTATGTTTTTATTTGCCAAACGAGGATTTATACTGCAGCGAATGGAGGTGTGCTTGTTATTGCATTGGTATATCTTACACCGCTCTAGTGTTTTTTCTGTTGTCTACATTATTTATCACTATTGTTCTATTTCCTAATCTTTGGATGCATTTTGACTTATGATGTCATCCATCCGCAGTAAGTTTGTTTGGTTTTTGTTTCAAAGTAGTCCACCTGCCTTTCATACGAGAGCTTCACTTCTTCGTATATAATGACTACATATCCCCCACATGAATGTAGACTGGATTCAGATAATATTCTCATCCTTTACTGTATACTGTGTAGAATTCTGCTTGACTACACTTTATTCAGGTACTCGAGTCTAAAGAAGACTGTAATTTATACTAATTTAATAAAGTTATTTTCTTTTTTCAAATCCTTTTCAAATTTTGAAGTGTTCCTTTCCACCAACATCTTGGTTTGAGCGAGGGCAGATTGAACGAGGAAAAATTCACACGTGAAGCAGCCTGATGGAACTGACATATTGCAAGTGTTTGAGCATTTTTTAAAAATTGAGCCTGTCAGAGTCCTTGAGAGGGTCAGGATCTGCAGAGCTAGTCTGCCTGCAGAGATGTACTGTATGTAGCTGTCATAAACTCTTACCATCTTCCCCTCTCGCTGCCCCAAATTTCCGTAAGAGTTGCATCATAATAAAGGAGATACATGGATGCAGACACTGAAAATTTGAAAGCACCAATTGAACAACCTTCACACCTTTAGTAAATATATATATTTTTAAAGAATTAATACTGCTCATCTTTGTTTGTTGCATAACACATCTGTCAGTCCATTCACGCAAGTCCTTCGTCGTTTCAAGTCATTACAGGCATGGATGGGTTTCACTTTTGGGTTTGCTGCCGCAAAGGTTTGCAGAAGAAATAAAAGCAAATATTAAAAGAAATCCGACCAAAAAAACATGGGTGCCCTCACAGGCTTTGAAGCGAGATGGCCTACAAACATGCACACACCTGCTGTCAAGTGTATTGTGCGCGTAGCATGCAATGCTTGTGTGTGAGGCGGGAAATGAGTTCCTGTGAACTCTTGTTACTTAAAGGAAATTGTCAACCACATTTTCACACCTAAATCAGCGCAATGTGTGTGCGTGTGGGCTTTTAAAATGTGAGCGCTCGCCAACAAGTCATCACTTCAGTTTCGTGCACCTCAGGGCCCGAGCAGGGAATCAAACCTGCGACCGGCCTTCACACGGGAAGCTGTGGAGACAATGGTTACCACGCCGATGGCCAGAACCATGCTCTGTGTGTGTGTCTTCCTCTTTGCCTCTCGAGTCACAGCCTCTCATATCCCATCAAAGATGAACAGAGCCATCCAGAACCTGCTGCAGCACTATGTGAGTACGCGGTACAACTACACTGATGGAGTGTGTGTGTGTGCGTGTGTAAGTGTGTTCATGTTGCGTTTACTTGTAGAAGATTCCGGTCAAAGAACGTTTTAACGGCCGACCCGTCTTCTCCAGAGAACTTCTCGGCACCAGATTGGAGGTAAGACTTTTTCAAATGCTGGTTGTTAGCTTGGCTTATGAGTCTTGGTTGTCTTCATTGCATGTGTTTTGCAGGCCAAGGGGGTGCTGATATCGGCGGTGCTGCAGACCTACAACGAGCTGATAGAGCGCATGTTGAAGGAACTTCCTGCCCAGACAGCCTCCACCTCTGGCGTGCGCTCGGAGCTGAGCTACATCCTGAAGCGCGTGCAGGAGCTGAGGAGATTCCGCTTCCAGGAGCAGGACACACTGCTGAAGGGCCTTGAGGGGTTCCGACACATCCAGGTACAGTAGACCTAGCTTTTGACCTCTAGAGGTATGCTCTTGCTGACCCCCCGTACACCTTCCCTCCTTGCAGATGGACAACGCACTTATCCAGAGCAAAGCATTGTGGGAGCTGCCATGGCTCTACCAGGAGGCTAGCTCCTTGGCTGACAAGCGATGTCAACGGCGGCACAGACAAGCAAAGTGGCTCAGAAGCTTCTGCACCAGAAGCAAAGCTCACTGACGATTTTATTTATTTCAAACTGACCATCACTCCTATTTATTCGCTATTTAAAGTCATAATTTAACACGTGGTGCTGGTATTGCCTTAATTTATTGATTCTTGTATTTACTGATTGCTGCACAATAAAAACTGGCATGTGTCACGTGACCTGACAAAAAGCACCGCGGGGAAGCACACTCGGACTTCTTAGAAGCGCATTGTGGGAAAGGAGCATCTTCCTGTCAGCGACTGATTTGCTAGAAGCAGCCACAGGAAGTGACATTGGAGGCTCTTCAGTGGTCAGAGGTCAAGCTGCTGCTGCTCAAAGCTCAATTTTATGTGGTGGACCAGAAACTCAAGTCGGGTAGAATTTGTTAGAACTTCTGCTTTAACCACAGTGTGTGTGTGCGGTGGGGGCGATGGTGACGGAAACCATGACAACATGGAGAGAAACAGTGTTCACCCCTACTCACCCCACCTTTTGTCACTGTGTGTGTGTGTGTGTGTGTGTGTCTATTTGAGCCCAGGTGGAAAAAGGAAACTTGCTGTGCATGTCTAAAAATGCCAGCAAAGTCACAGATGTCATCTGCTAAAACCAACAAAAAGCAACAATCATAGCCGCTAATATGGTGACTTGTGTGTATGTGTAAAATGATGTGGAGGAAACGCCCACATTGATTTCTGAATGCCCTGATCTCAGTCTCAAATTAGAATTCAGGTGAGGAAAACACTCATGTGGAAAGTTGAGCGTCTGTGTTTCCATGACGAGAAGATAATGTTCCTCAGCAGGTCACACGCCAGAAAACCCTCAAAAATGCCGCCTCTTTTTCTTCACTTAGCAGGTATGAGTAAAAGATGCACGGACGTGATTTGGTGGGAGGAACATGGGGACATGTCCCATGCTCTTTTTCAAAAGTTTTGGTACCCTGTAGTTTTTAGCGTCCAACGACAATGCTATATTACAGTTTTTCCTGCATTGGTTGGGCTCATTTCTTGAAACAGAAATTACATTCTCAAAATAACATGGACAAACCTCCCAACAACTTGCCAGTTCTTCACAACAGAACTAACTCAGTCAATTCTCAGGTCTAATGATTGTTCTCTCCAAAACATGTCAGAATTATTCCATTTTATGGCCCATCACACGCACAATTGTCTGTTCAATTGCTAAAATTAGTCATAAATATACGGGAATATCAGTTGTGAAACTCCAGCTTTATTTACAGTATGCGTAGGCGACATGCAAGGTTCCTAGTGTTTTGTTTGTGTCTTTATATTACAGCATGTTATGCTAAACACATTTTCTCATTACTCTGATGTATGGAAGTTATTTTATGTTTCTAAGTATAAGTGCAATGTGTGACGTCAAACCTCGGATGTTATTGTTACCGTAAAATTTAAAATGGGTTTTGTTTCTCCAGTTTTGTTGTATTCTGTCATATAGACAAAAACCCCCGAGTGCAATAACCGTCAATGAAGGACTAGGCTAAGACTGAGAGGACATGAGCAGTGTTCCCCCAAATTTAAGCTTCACAAAAACGACCTGAGCATTCTTTGGGCCTCTGTGAGCTATTCTATAGTGATTATGAAATATTCACTTCAGTCAAGCTTGAAGGTGTTGATGATGGCGCTTCGTATTTGGACAAAGTTAGGCACGTGAGAAGGGCATTAACGTATTTACAGAATTATATGCATAGTTCTGTACAAAATAAAAGGAGGGACACAGATGAAGAGGAGCACAAATGTTGCTCAGTGCTGCTGTTTGAGGAGTGAAAACTTTAACTCCCTGGTCATCTTGCTTAGGAGTCGTCTATGTTGGCTGCATTGCTGCCGTCGCTGTCGTTGGCGACCGGCACCTCTCTGTTCTCGTAAGTCCAGAAGCCATTGAGGTCAATCAGGATGCTGGTGACCGTGTCACCCTGGCAACTGTTTACCAAGTCTTGGAGTGTGATCTTTTCGGGGTCTTTAGGCTTCACCATGTCAAAGATCTCATCCTGGGGAGACAGACATTGTACACACGCCCTTTACACTTAGCAATGCATTACATGAGCAAAATGTATGGGTTGGATGTGAGAGAATGAGCTTGCCTTAACATCCTGGAAGGAGACGGGGACTTGACAGTGCACTTTCATCTGCTCCTGAATGGCCTAGCAACAAAACAAATTATTAATGAATTTATAATACATGTGCACGTTTTCTTTTTTTTAATGCTATTCACTATTTAGCGCAACTGCCAGTTGACAATCTGCAAGGCGTCTTTTTCTTACACTGCACACTTTCAGATGGTTTGTCTCCTTATACTGTACAGTTCCCACTCCTGTTTCTGTCTTAGTTAGAGTTTGTGCTTCTCTCTCAAGGGTGTACTTGCATTTAAATTCTGGTAAACTTTCAAATGCATTCAAAAGCATCATA
Organism: Dunckerocampus dactyliophorus; assembly: GCF_027744805.1. Classification (NCBI taxonomy): domain Eukaryota; kingdom Metazoa; phylum Chordata; class Actinopteri; order Syngnathiformes; family Syngnathidae; genus Dunckerocampus; species Dunckerocampus dactyliophorus. The sequence goes on along the minus strand of NC_072831.1, from coordinate 20,592,601 downwards.
TCCTGCCGTCTTCCTGTTCCAAAATTGGAAGCCACGGCCCACGTAACATTACACCCACACGTATTACTTTTGTTTCTTGTCAGCTAATGATAGCAATGTGGCTACTAACGTTAGCTATCCTTGAATGTATAGCCCATTGTAACCACACAGTGACCCCAAATTTTCGTTCCCTTTTCTGAGAATGAGCGCCAATCATTTTATTTTGGGGTGAACGGAATTATAACAAAGGTTAACTTCAAAGTGTGACAAATGTATATATTGTTGAATCTGTTCTTTTAAACCACTATTGGGGTTATTTCACTGGCGTACTTTCAAACAAAGTACGCTGGCAAAATAACCCGCCAAGAGGGTTTGGGAAGTCGCCAGATTCAGCGAGAACGTTGCCGAGTTGGCAACACTGGGCAAGCAACACCGATAAGCAGAAATGTGAACTCTGTTGGGCTTTTTTATGTTAAAGTTGGCTACACTTTGTTTTAGTTTTACACAAATATGAGCATCACTCAAAAAGGCTTACAGAGTTCAGCGTTTTAATTATTTCAGAGTAGGTCTACGCATGCACGCTGCACTTCTGTTTGTTGAATTTTGTTGTAACATTTAAAAAGATGACAATTTTTACAAGTTTATAAGCTGTGTAATGTTTTGCAGCTCCAGACTGGAAGAGGAGGCAAAATGGTTCTTTGGTCGGTAAAGGTTGCCGACCCTGCTTTGGTGGAAAGACCAGAATTTCCCTTATTTTCAAATGAAAAAGCCTAAAAGTATGTTTGGAAGACAAAGAAGTGATCCCAAACTTTTGGGCGTTCATGTAACTTAAAAATGTGAGTTAAAGGCATGACTAAGGTAAACAAAAACAACAATAGAAATACGTACTAACAGAATAAATATTTGTGTTTGCATGCGGTGCTTGTTACCCTGAAGAAGTAGTTGAGGTAGAAGGCATTGAGGTATCCTTTATTGTCCATGTCCAAAAGTTTAAATATGTACTGCAACGCTGCTGGCTCCTTCTTGTTTTCCAAGGCCAACACAAAGTCTAAATACGTTTTATAATCCTGGAAAAGAAAAAAGAAAAACAAAATGAAATCCAATTGCCTTTTTCACACAGTATCAGTATTCAGTATGAAGAATAGTGTCAACAAGGGCATCTTAATGAATTTAACTATCTTTGAAAAGTGACTTTAATTCAGTAATTCAATTCCAAGTTAAACTTGCTTGCGTCTTCAATGCAAGCTTTTTAGACTGAATAATGATGGCTTAGTGTGGCATCATTCCAGCGTGACAAACATTTGATGTTCTTTCTTGTTGTTATTATAGCTGGTTATTACAAGATGTTCTTTCTTGTTGTTATTATAGCTGCTTATTACAAGATGTTGACAAAGGTCTGTTTTCTGCGCTTTCTATTCTTTTCCTGTTGTGGCGTGGACAATTCCACCAACTGACAGTGTGGCTAGGTCCACTCTATCTCACGTACTGTGCCAGCAAAGAGTGGGGCCACTGCACGGCCAGTGAGATGTGGCGCCGTTTTTTTCTCAATATCATAAATACAATAAATGTACCATTTCACCGTCGTAAGTGAGGCACTCTTGAAACACTCGGTCCAGGAAGACTGAGGTTAGAGTGGCTGTGCCATAGCGGGACAGCTCCTCCTTGCTCAACATGCCATTGTGGTCCTTGTCAAGATTGAGGTACTGGCCTGTTGTACAAAGACAAGAATGTTGAAAACATAAGCACGATCGTCAGGCTAGTATGTTTACAGAGCTGACTAAACCTTAAAAACACACCAAGTATTTGTTTTGTAAAGCTTTTTTTCCGAATGTATGGTATGCATACACGTTTCAATATACATGTTCCCTCGTTTATCGCGGGGGAAAGGTTCCCAAAATAGCCCGGAATAAGTGAAATCCTCAAAGTAGCCAACTTGATTATTTTTACAATGATTATATATGTTTTAAGGCTGTAAAACGCCTCGTCATACGCTTTATACACTTTTCTCAGACAGGCGTTAATATTTTCTCACATTTCTCTCTTGTTTAAACACTCTCAAAGTTCCAATTTTTCGTCAAATGTTAATGATCAACCTACTAGGTTGGACGCAAGCAATTAAGTTACTTGAGCGTATTTCACTCCTCTGACCTTGACTCTTCAACCTGGCGCCGTTTTTCGCTGGAGCGTTTTTGTATCCTTGTTAAAACATATTGCTCCTTTTGTCTCATTTTCCTTCTCCTCGTCCTCCTCCTTGAGCCGAAGATTCATTTATTCCGTAATGTCGCCCTACAGCCGGTTAGCTTCTTCTTCTATTGTTTATTGGCAGTTAGCAAGCAGTTCACGCAGTTAACTAGTTTGCTAGCAATGACAACCACAACAGGAAACGGCACGAAGGAGATTGATTGACAATGGTCTACAGCCAATCGGGACGCAGAAGACAATGGGCGGTGCAGACAGAAGAGAGGGAAGATGCACTAAAATTGCACCAAAAGAAAATCCGCGAAACAGCGAGTCCGCGAAAGGTGTACCGCGATAGAGTGAGGGAACACTGTAGTAGTACATATAAATATGTAAATAATGTCCACAAGATATTTTAACACTGGAAATAGGTAACGATACTGTGCCTGAAGACTGTTTGATGTGAATATGACTGAGATATAGCGACTCACCATACACTCGGAGAGCTGACGGTGCTGAAAACCAGTTGGATTCCTGACTCTCTTTCGACAACTCTTCATCTCTTAACTGAGAAGACAGGTGGAAAGCAAGGAAAGATTAAAATACTAACTTAAAATAACTACTGTATAAAAATGAAAGAATGAATTGGCTTGGGGGGAAAGGGAAGAGTAACTTCAGTTAGCAGTGGGTTTAATATTGTAATTCTGTCATTTTAAAGGGGTGACTACGCAACAATCTAAACAGCTTGGATAATCTTTAATATTTTAAACATTCATCAATGGAATCTGATACAAGGACAAGACAATGTACCTCTAATAAATCATCGAGAAAACTGCAGGCCAAAATGTCTTGGATTTTAATCTTTCCTGAAAAAGAAAGAAAGCCTTGAGTATGGTTATAGTCAGTTAATATGAATTTTAATATACATTTGGACTCAATGGAAACCTCACACACTGCAATAGTTACACTGAAAATGTAGCTTTGGGAACCAAGATACTTTTCATGATTTTGTTTTAAAAACATTGCTTATCATCTCCACATCAGTAAAGCTTTGTTTTAATCAACCTTATCAAACAATGTTCTTTGTATATTCATAAGCGCTGCAATTAATCAATGAATCGATTGTTAGCAATTAGCGAATTAATCTACAACTATTTTGGTATTCATTATCTTTCTATTTAGGCAAAACAAGATATTCACACACATCAGCTTTGACTTTGGAAAACAGTGATGGCCTCTTTTCTGATATGTTGCGGACCAAACCCCTAACTGTTTGTGTTTGGTTCATATCGATTTCGTCCATCTACGGCCGAACCGATTACGCTACTAACTGAAACAACAAGCCTCCGATGAATCAACTAAGTAAATAATTGTAATAAATTATTTAATTAATAATTAATTATTTAATTTATTTTATATATATATATATATATATATATATATATATATATATCAATAAAATCGATTATCGCCGGTAATTTATAGCACGATTATCGACTACCAACTATGCAATGATAGTTTCTCGGGGACTACACACTTATTTGAAAGCTTGACCGATAACTCGACATTTTACTTATGAGTCGTAGAGGAGAGCTGAGTCTCACCTGTCCGGAGTGGGTCAAGGAAGAAGAAAAACTTGCGAACGGCAGTGCAGACATAGAAAGAGTAAAATGACTTCTCTAGTCCGTCCAGTTGAGGCAGCGTGGGGATTAACTCCAAGATGTAGTTCTCCAAATCCTACGGAGGACAATAATCATCATGTTCATATCTTAGAGGCAATCACCTGCTGTATCACAAAGGAAACACAATGGATACAATACTTACAGACTCTCTGAGGTAGCCCTGTCCCGCCACATCATACAGACTCAGGCCTATCCGGGTCTGATGCAGCCACACTGGACACACAAAAAACATTCAGTTACGGTAGATATATGATATTTATATGATGGGTGTGCTCTATTTCTTATTAATCATAGCATGTGACACCAGTCAAAACACATGTCAACACCTTTCCTCATGACGTAATTGAAGAACTGCATGATAGAGATCCTGCCGTAAGGGTCGCTGTGGAGCAGCTTGGCATACACTCTGGCTGTAAAGAACTTTCTGATAAAAAACAAAAAAGTAAATGATTACTATTCAGTGCATACATATACTGCTAAATGTTTAACTGGAGCTAATTATGACTAATTACTAACAAATGCCCACGCTGCTTCTGGTACCTCTACAAGGTGAGTAAACAACGACAAGCTTGGCTTACATGAGCAGATACACTCCAAAACTTTTTTTTTTTTTTTTAATTCTTGGGGTCTACGGCTTCTTCTTTAACTTACTTGCACTTGGGCCCAGCCATGTCGCCGACCTGCAGGAAGGCTTCATAGCTGATCATGGCCTCTTCACTATTCACTGGTGGCACCTGGTGCTTGTCAAGTAGAAACCACAGATTCTACAGAAAAAAAGAAGATAGGTAGGTCGAGGACATACACAAATGATTAGCGCTCTGACAGCCTTATATAAAGACAAATGTGTAGGTATGCTACCTGGAGCTCCTCATTATCCAGCAGCTCTCGGCTCTTCCTCTGCAGAAAGACAGCTCTGGATTCTTCTCTCAGCTTCTGGAGTAAAACTTCATCTTCTGTTGGTAGCTGTCAAATAACATCAGACCCTTTTTATTTTAAAAAAAAACAAAAAACAGGGCGCACATTTTTCTGCACGTACTTAAACTACCGATACTGCAACACTGGATGACAGTGAGCATCGTAATGAATTATTTAAGCGCTCATGTTCATATTCCTGAATACAACGTGCAGTTAAATGTCAAATGTCAAGCAATTAGTCAATAACATATGGACTGCGCTCATGTTCATATTCCTGAATACAACGTGCAGTTAAATGTCAAATGTCAAGCAATTAGTCAATAACATATGGACTGTAGTGTTCGGTGAGTCAATACCTTGAAGTAGAATCGAGGAATGCTCTTGTAGGACTTATTTTTGTGGCCACCCCCCTTCCATTCAGAGTAATATTTGGTAAATAACTCAATTTCTTCGGCTTTCTTTTCTTCTTCGCTCCTCTCATCTGGACAACAACATAAAATTCTTCAGTAAAATACAGTATTACCGTTGACTGGTTTTACATGAGAAACGTCTGCCTCCATAAGCTAGCGTTATCACTTACCTCTGGTTGTGTTTGCTAACCTTCGTTTTAACGTATTCGACCAGTCAGCCCGGGTTTCATTGGCCATTCTCGCAAAATGACATCAGTATCCTTTTTAACAACCCACTTATCGTAGATAGGAGGGAAATTTCATTCAGATGAACACAGCATTTATGCGTCTATGTGTGTTGATTTTAGCTAGCAAGAAGTTCTTTCACAGATGCTTCCGGTTAAATTAAACATTTTTTCAAAATAAACACAAAGTTTGGCAGGGAAATGAAACACATATCGACATTTAAGTATAGCATGTTTTACAGGAAAAACTAAATTCAAATCGAACTACGATCGTTGTGTTTTTACTCTTCCATGCTAAAACACAGACTACTTATTTTGAAATTATTTTTGAAAAGTTCCGGTTACAGAACTGAATTGTCGGATTTTGATTGCGTCACATAACGACGTAAATGACCTCTTATGACAGTACGCCGACGGTGACAAAATACATTACAGCTGTTTGTATGTGGGTAATCAATAAACAGTACAACATTTGAACAAATGTCACTATAAACATACTGTCCAGAGGCACTATTATAATTATACCAATTTAGAACTTACTTAAACTCTGAAATTCACTCATAATTGTATTTATGCACCTATTATCATCATTGTATTAGAGGTTCCGTGGCGGTCAATATTTTTTATCTCGATGTAACTCACAAATAAAACGCAACAATTACTGTTTCATTTTAGTATAAAACGGTAAACAATCTCTTTATTTGCAACTAAATGTACAATTCACAAAATGAGTAAAACAAATGCGGTAAATGCGGATCAGCTTAAAAAAAACTGGCGCGGTCGCGATTGACGTCACTTCCTCTACAGGGCGATTGTCTCAGTGGAGTTGCCGTAGTATTTCCGCCGCTGATTTAGTCGCCAGAGTACTAGTTTACAAAAAGGTGAGGAGAACTTTACGTTGTGATTCGGTTAAGGGCAATTTAGCGACATACTTATCTTGCAAGACTCATTTCCAGGTCATGAAAAAACAATGTCTTCCAAATTTGGTGAGATAATGTGGGGAGTTGCTACTCATACAATTTCTTTACAGTAAACAATTTTTAATTGTTGGAAATACCACAAAACCGAATTTGAAGAACAGGATAATATATAATAATTTCAGACAACTGCAAAGGTGCGACTTATGCCATGGGGTCCACCGTTATATTCCAACTAAAGAAGTGCCTGATGACAGCTTTACCAGTTATCAATCAAGGCTCTTCAGTTGCCCCTGTGTTGCCTTATGCCACACACATTCTGTGCTACAGGGGCTTTTACTCCAACCGTGGATGGAGACGGCCGAGCAAAGGTAACACTATACAGGCCAATGTGCATGGTGGATTGAAAAACAGCACAATTAGACAGAGGACAGTAGAGTTAAGGGGAGAGGTCACAGATGGAAGAGGAAAGAACTATATTCCCCAGCAAAATGCTTCCATCCCCAAGTCTGTGTTTGCTGCTGGGACGGCAAAGAAGACAGCGGAGATGCTGAAGAGGAAAGCGGGTTCGTCCTCAGAAGAAGATCAGCGTCCTGCTGAGCTTGCAAGGAGGATGAACAGAGGAGATGGTAGGACAAAGTACAGCTGACTACTATGTTATGCTGTATTACAACTGTACTATACTGCTACAGTTTGATAAAAACACTAGAAAACGCAAATGCATGAAGGCGCAATCTTATCTTTTGGGCTTGTGCAATACATTCTGGAATGAGCCACTTTCAGTTACGTTTTTGTAAAGTTTTATGACCTTTGAGAGAATCTAAACATGAAAATGAACGAATGAGTGTTCCTCTCTAAAGTGGTGGCTTTTGGACAGGAAAGCTGTCGCCTCCCGATAAGCCACTGTCTGTTGAGGAGTGGAAGAAACTGAAGGAGTCTTTGGGAAGTCCAGCACGATTTGACATCCAGATGTTATCTGCACTGTTGCATAATGCGGCAGAGTTGGATATTGCAAAGTAAGACGACCTAGTGGTTTTGTACATTTTTGGTCCTTTCCCAATCTTCACGTTTTCTGCTTGTCTTTAGATCCCTGCTGACATTTGCAGCCACAGAATCAGGAACTCTATCCTATGAGTTGCTGCTACGGTACCTGACACTTTGTGTGAACGGCAATCACGACACGGAAGTATTTGATGTCTATGACATCATGCGAGTGAGTTTCCCCTCTCTGGATACGGGAGCTTGTAGTCTTTTTATCAGGTCTTTCAGCCGCACTGCAAGGTGGAAAGAAGCCCTCAGCATAGTACATTACCTCAAGAAAGTGAGCAATCGTTTTCTCTGATAAAATATGTATGTAGTATCATCTGTACTGCAATTAGCACTATCGGAGTATTATCATCTAGTTTTACTCTCAACTCTACAGGTTGTTACCCCATCACCGGGCAATTATGGCCATATAATTGCTGCAGCAATGCTAAACGGTGACCTAATCACGGCATGGGCTCTTTATGATGAATTAATGGCGAAGGGGCTCAACCCACAACAAGGCACTTGGGCCTGTTTGTTTAAGAGAGTGTGCACAGAGGAAGTAGCGACCATGTCGCTTAGCCAGCAGCAGGAGAGGCTGCTGGGAATTCTGCTGTACCTGAGAAACAATCAGGTTTACCCGCAGCGGAGCCTTGCGAGCAGCATCAAGACATGGTTTGAAAGGTAGGAGAGAACATCTACACAAAATGCCTTTTCATTGCTCGTGAATGTCATTCCCAGTGTCCTCACACTGAAAGAAGAAAATAAAACATTAAACTTTGTTAGTGTTTACACATTTGTGGCTAACTTAAGATGTTAGGATGAGGCAGAGGGGTTCCTATTTGCTTTCTGGACCTAGGAGAACTGTTCGATTAGGAGGTTTTGAGAGTGTGCGTGCTTCGTGTTGATTGCTGAATTACTGTATCTCGAAGCAACTGATACTACTTAGCAACCAGCAGAGGCACTGTTGATTCAGTCTGATCTTATTTTCAGTCTAAAGGACCTCAACATGACATCAGTTTTGACAGTGTTTCCCAACAATTACTGATCCGAGGCACATATTTCACATTAGAAACATCTCACAGCACACCACCAAACAAAAATGTTGCATTAACTGCAACAGGTGGCTACATACAGGGGTGTGAAAAAGTGTTTGCCCCTTTCCTGATTTCTTATTTTTCTGCATGTTTGTCGCACTGAAATGTTTCAGATCATCAAACAAATTAAAATATTAGTCAATGACAGCACAACTGAATACAAAATGCAGTTTTTAAATAAAATGTAAACCTAATAACTGGTTGGTAGCAGTAACAACTGCAATCAAGCGTTTGCGATCACTTGCAGTGAGTGTCTTACAGCGCTGTGCTTTTGGCTTCATTTGTTTTTTCTTTAGCCATTCAGAGGCGGACTTGCTGGTGTGTTTTGGATCATTGTGCTGCTGCAGAACCCAAGTTGGTTTCAGCCCGAGGTCACAAACAGATGGCTGAACATTCACCTTTAGGAATTTTTGGTAGACAGCAGAATTCATGGTTCCATTTATCACAGCAAGTCTTCCGGGTCCTGAAGCAGGAGAATAATCCCAGACCAATACACTACTACCATCATATTTTACCGATGTGTATGATGTTCTTTTTCTGAAATTCTGCGTTACTTTTACACCAGATGTAATGTGACACACACCTTCCAAAAAGTTCAACTTTTGTCTCATCAGACCACAGATTATTTTCCCAAAGGTCTTGGGGATCATCAGGATGTTTTCTGGCAAAATTGAGACGAGCCTTAATGTTCTTTTTGTTCAGCAGTGGTTTTGGTCTGGGAAGTCTGCCATGCAGGCCGTTTTTGTCCAATGTCTTTCTTGTGGTGGAGTCCTGAACACTGACCTTAACTGAGGGAAGTGAGGCCTGCAGTTCTTTGTTGTGGGGTCTTTTGTGACCTCTTGGATGAGTCGTTGCTGCGCTTTTGGGGTAATTTTGGTTGGCCGGCCACTCCTGGGAAGGTTCACCATTGTTCCATGTTTTTGCCATTTGTGGACAATGGCTGTCAGTGTGGTTCGCTGGAGTCCCAAAGCTTTAGAAATGGCTTTATAGCCTTTTCCAGACTGATAGATCTCAATGAATCTCAGTTAAGTTATGTTTTAACAGGGGGGCAATCACAATTTCACACAGGGCATGAAGGTTTGGACTTTTTTCTCCCTTTAATAATAAAAGGTTTAATTTAAAAACTGCATTTTGTGTTCAGTTGTGTTGTCATTGACTAATATTTAAATTAGTTTGATGATCTGAAACATTTAAGTGTGACAAACATGAAAAAAAAAAAAAAACACTTTCACACCACTGTATGTACAGTAAGGGAAATGGGACATTATGTCCCGGGAGAGCTTTTCGCCAGCTTGGACAGGCACGTGTGTGCGCACACACACATTGCAAAAACATATTGAAAAACTGTCGGTCCATAAGGTGGATTGTCCCGTGTAGGGCACACTGAACAGGATGCAGTTTTATGATGTACTTTGCATCCCTAATACAAACATGCATCTTTACCATATTGAAATGAAGAAATATTATGCACTGAAAACTATTGTCAATCGGGAAAGTAATTTCATAAATAAATAATCAAGTTTGGTATAAATCTGTCATATATCCAATATAAATGATTTAGAGTCATATCAAACCTCATATTTTATGCTTTATACTCACAAAAGGATGAATTCTCTGTGACTTTGTTTCCAGTATTCCAGGGCAGCATTGGCGAGGAACTTGGAGCAGTGCTTCTCCAAAGTAACTGCAACACTGACTTGATCATACCGTATAAGACAATTTAACTCTCACGTTTTCAAAAGTAAAGTCTTTTGTTCGTGTGTGCTTAGGGGCATGTGCAAGAGTTGTGGAACAGAGTTAGAATCCATTCAGCTGACTGCCGAGGAGTACCAAGAGTTGAGAGAGAGAGTCATGACTGATATCATCCAGGGACAAGACGTTTTTAACAAGACAACACCAGAGGTCAGTTTTATGGGTTGTATGTCTTTTTTTTTTTTTTATCGGTACCAACAATTACAGGTATTGGCATTAATCTTTAATCAGTGTCCTGACACTTCAAAATGAAACAAACCAATAGAGCAACTCTCTTGCTTGCTTCTGCTAGATGGCGTCATTTGCACGCATATACTACCTGCAGTTGGTTGAAGTATATCTGTGAGGAAGAACAGGCTTCCGGCTTATCATATATTGTAGTTGTGAAGTGTAAGATGTATCAAAGGTGCATAATATTGAATAATATTATTGATGGATGTGGAAATATTACACATGAGTACCAAAAGTTGAGCAGTTCCAAAAATGCATGGTCTATGCATGCTTAATTATCAAAATCATGAGTGAATCACATGAGTGAGTTTATTTGAATCTTTTTTTTCACTAGAGTATAATTTTGTTGGGGTGCCTTTGCTTTATTGTTTTTTCCCCCCTCATTTGCATACATACGGCACATACCACTTGTATAGTGCTGTACAGTCTAGTGCTTGTTTTGCAGAGCAAGATTTATGTATGCAAGTGCAGATGTATTCAGGGTTCTGTCCAGGAGCACGTGTGTTGGAGTCATATTACCCGCAGCAGCACAATGAGCTGGTCTCACATATCAGCTCTGGAAAGTCCCTGGATAATTACACCAGACGTAGACTCCCTGTCGCGCGTCTTCCCTCCTCTGTCCTTGCTACTTCCCTTTTTAGTTGACATTTTTCCACAAAATATATAAGATGAGATGTTTGGACCGTTCTTTTTCATGGGAGGAATGATTATACAATGTACATTGTCAGTGATTTAAAAAAAAAAAAAGAGGAAGAATAGTGTTTACAAGTTTTTAATTCTAATTTACACACGGTCAAAATGATAGGTGCAGGTTCACATACGTATACACTGTACGTATACTCCCACCAATACAAGCAAGTTTTAGCAAGTTTCACCTTCACAAGATGCATTTTGTCGGCAACAGCAGTCCTCTGGCATAATTCAGTCTGGATATTTGTCCACTCTTCTTGGCAGAATTGGTTGGTTTCCTGGCACGGACTTGGCTTTTAAGCATAAACCACAAATGTTCAATAGGATTGAGATCAGGGATTTAAGAAGGCCACTCCAGACTCTTAATTTTCATTCATTCATTCATTTTATGTGCAGCGTAATCCTCATTAGGGTGTATAGATGCTTAACTTTAGCCTGGGAATTTCTAGAATTTGGCAGTAAGTAGTTCTCCTCCTTTGTGGTTCCAGCCACTATTTGCAGCTTACCAGCATTTGCATGATGCTACGAGCACCGTACTCCATTCTTAGGTTTGAAAGCCTCGCCCTAACTCCTCTGCGCAGACTTCTTGTCATTGTAGCCAGATACTTGTGACCATGAAATCTTTATGCAGAAGGCATTTCACTGCAAATTTTCGTCTAGCTTGACGGTGTTGATTGAGAAGCAGGGGTTTCCTCAGGTCGAAACCCTGTCAGTCTGTGGTGATGTCAAACTGGCGTCACTGTGGACAGTGACACCGGTGTTCCAGCGCTTGCCAGTTCATGGCCGCGAGCCTCGGTGGTTCCTGGCTTGTTCCTGCACATCCCCACCGGTTTTTGAGGGTGACAGTTTGGGTCTTTTTCCAGATCTTTGGAAAGTGGTGATAAATCCCAAGAATCAAATGAGGGCAATAAAAAAAAGAATGAACAACTTCTTACTTTTATCCCTGTGGTTGGCTTACACACTGGAAGGGGTGTTGCAAGGGAGGGAGAGACAGGTTTATTGGAGGACAAAGTTTCAATCATGAGACCACTACGCTGCGCTGCTTAGTTATCACTGTTCATTTCATAGGAGCAGATCATTTCACATGTTTAAAGATACCTTTAGCCAAGATGGTGGTCCCGACAGTCCAAGCATGCAGCCAACATTGGTCGACATTTTTCCCTTTTCTGAGCGTTTTACGATGTCAAATTTAACGTTCCCTTTTCTGTTCCTTGATGCACTGCGACCAGAAGAGTCTACCTCTTGGGAGACATAATGAAGGGAAAGAAAGTTGGCTAAAAAGAACAAAAGAGACACAGTCCTTAATCAATGTAGCGACGTGCGACTACGTTTTCTGTTGCCTATGTATTCTTTCGCCGCATGCATGTAACGCGTTCTCTTTTTCTTTTTGTACTACATAAATTATTTATTAGAGTGGGTACGTAACCACAAAACTGCAGAACACGAAACGTTGTAACACGAGGGCTGTGTGTGAACTATGCTTAAGAGCCGTGCCCGTATCAGGCAACTTAAATGAACGCTACCAATTCTACTATGGAGACTACTGTATCTTCGGACCTGTACTGTAGCTGTAATTTTGACCCTGTGTAAAGTTGAGAAAATTCTAAATAAATTCAAACCTGCGCACCCAATTGCCATGATGAGTGTATGTAACATGTCTGACCATGACTGTGCGTGTGTTTACTGACCTTTTCCAATCCATGTAGTAACGGCAATATATTTTCTTTGGTTATATCGCCTGGAGAAATACAAGAAACATTTCCTTTTTTAAGGTCACATTTATTTTGACTGTGTGTGTGTGTGTGTGTGTGTGTGTGTGTGTGTGTGTGTGTGTGTGTGTGTGTGTGTGTGTGAGAGAGAGAAAGAGAGACTGTGCACATAGTTTCAAGTCTGGGGGAATTCACAGAAGTCTATTTCCACACTGCCGCTATCTAAAAGTGAAAACACAAACATTGTTTCCATGCGGGAGCATAGCACGATGTTCTAAAGCTGGAACTCGGTATTTGAAATGGAATGGGACCCACAAGTGAGAGACTGCCTGCTTCCTCATATCATATATTGCATATACTCTAAATAGTTACTGTCCAAATATAATTAAACCACTGACGCTTCAATGCTGTAATGCTAAATTTAATTTTAAAGCAATGCCAAGATGTTCAGATTTGTTCCTCAATCTTAAAAATTGCAATAAAGTTCAAATTAGTGCATTTGGATGGCTGTAGCTTTGTTTTGGACATTGTTTTTTTCCACTATTTTTTGTGCATTATTCCATATAAAGCTCCTCCACAGTCTAAATGTTTCTTTCGGCATTCATATGTCTTTTATTTCCATTTGAATGTTTAAAATTTGGCACATATTCAGTTTTAGGACAAACAAATCATCTTAAAAGCGCCACAAAGAGTCCAAAATGTCTGTGTACGTTTGTTGCCATTAGTCAAGTGTAACTTGCCTTATATGCAACACTACTTTTTGTAACAGAAGATGGATAATGGATCTTTTTTTCTGATTGTCTTTTGTCAAGAACACAACATTTCTGCCAAAAAGACCTCAGATACGATATTATGTTTCACGTGTGTCTGTTTTCCTCGTCTCTCGCCTCCAAACAGGCAGGAAGAGGGTACACTCTGTGCATTGGTTTCATCACCTTGGCGCATTTGTTCCATAGAACAATGGCATGAACGGAGTGAGCCCTTTTGCCAGTCATACAGTCTCTTTGTCTCGGTGGGTGGAGGCGGCACCGGAAGCTTACACACAGAGTGCAGAAGACTGCAACACAGTCGAAATTAATTTAGCAGATTGACGTCAAGTCAGTTTATTTAGCGCCAAAGTTCTTGTTTATAAAATACCTGTATGTGTACACTGTATGGTTATTCCACCCTGGAAAAAGAACTGTACAATACGTCATTAAGGGCCCATAATGAATAAGACATTCAAGCCCATGATGAGTGTATGTGAATCTCTGACCGAAAGTGTGTGTGTTTTCTCAGGAGTTGGACAGATTCAAGGCATTTGTGAGGAGGAAGCCTGCTTTTGATGTTGTTGTGGACGGGCTTAATGTGGCAAATGTCAATAACAACAGAAGCAAACTGTCAGAGACGGTAAGAACATACACAATGTGGCATGACAAGGGAAAGAAAGAGGCTTAGCAGTTTAACAGTTTCAGTCACACAGGCACGGTTTTGCCGTTTTCAATATATCGGTCAGACCAGGGGCTTTTTTTTTTTTCAGTATGACTAATCAGCCATTGTTTGAACATGTGCGTGTGGGGGGAACTTTTATAACACCCCATTAGTTTTAAAGAATACTTTGCCTTCTCATGTACAGTGCCCACATCCGTCTGTTCGGATGTGTGAGTGAGCAGCAAATCATGTGCTTCAAATGTTGTCTTTACAACTCTACGACAGCGTTCCAAATGTAGTCGTGTGGCATGTGGACCAGTCTCCTAAAAGGGGTACCAAAAGCGTGACACTGCAAGCTGAAGATTTGCATATTAAAGTATCATTTTAATATATATCGCTTTCCCATCTCTATCTATCACTATACAGTAAATGCTTTAAACCAGGGCTGTCCAAATTTGTGTGAAAGGATGCAAGGGCCAATTTGATATTGTGTAAAGCAACACATGTAGATATGCGGAGAAGTTATGTATAATTCAAGTAAAAACTGCATCTCAGCTTTGTGATGTAGGTGAAAAAGCCTATTATTAGTATTAACTTCGGTCTTTGCTGTTTCTGTCCCATTTTTGATATTGTTTTTTAATTTTTATTTTCAAAGACTTCAACTTTCTTCTTAGATAATCTTCCTAAATATTCTTTATTGTGTTTTGTTTGTTTCTTATAATATTACGACTTTCAAAACATTACATTTTTTCTTTTAATATTTTTCCTCGTTAGTTTATTCTCATAAAATTGTGATTTTTTTCCTCGTTAGATTTAGACTTTTTTTCTCTTAATAGTTTGACTTTCTTCTCCTAAAATTACAGCTGTTTTTTTCCATCTCTGCTGGCCTTAAATGGCCCCTGGCCTGCATTTTGGACACCCCTGTTTTAAACTTACCTTAAATTGTCACAAACCTGCTCCAAAATGGCAACGCATGTCGCATGTAACATGGAGCTAGTGGATGGACATAGCTTCAAGCTCTGTGTGAGACCCAACACTGTATTCTTTAAAACATTGTTAGTTAGCACTTCAGTAATACACTTCATCCTTGGCGTGATGTAAAAAAACAGTTCCCCAAAGTGTGTTGATTAGTATCTGAGACATGTGACATAATTTAGTTTAGTTTATTATTTATTTAATCAAGACAATGTGCAAACAAAATTTACAAAAAGAAGAGATGGATTACACCAGATTCCATCTTTCCATCTGCAGTCCCTGGCCAGGTAAGTTAAAACAATAAAATACAGTCAATATCAATAAAATACACTCAACATCCATCCATACACCTATCTCCAGCCATTCACCTAACATCTCAATTGAAAATGATTACATCACCTTACTTTGTAAATGGCAATTTAAACGTAATTAATGTTGATACTGCTGGTTTCTCAGTAATACGTTCCTCGTGTTTCAAGAAAAATCGTTCAGGTCAGAAGGTAGTTTCAGACTGTCTGGAAGGTTATTCCATTCTTTGATGGCTCTAAAAGAAAAGGCTGTCTGTGCAAAGGCTTCATTGAGGTAGTCCACAGTCATGACGAGCTGGACACCTAGACGTTCTATTTGTCTTCTCAGAGCACAACTGCACAAGCACATGCACAAGCTGGCTGAAATTGAGATCAGATTGGGTTAATACACAACAGACTCGAAGAAAATAGTCAACACCGTTTCCCCTGTTTATTCAATGTATGCAGTATATTTGTATTTGGTTATAGCTGTGTGTGTACCTGTTTGGTACAGGGTAGAAGACTGACCCATATAGGTTTAAATGTGGTTTCCGGATGTGTTTCAGTTGTTGGCAGTGGTGTCGGAGCTCAAGCTACAGGGCCTGACCATTCTGGTACTGGGGAGGAAACACATGCTGCGGCCATCCAGATCGTGGGACAAACACAACATGAAACTTATCCAGGAGAAAGCTCATTGCTTTTTCACTGACAACATGTGAGCATCCAAATGATAAATGCAGAATATCAAGGCGCCATCCCACTGCACCATTTAATCATTCCGTCATATGTTTTTTGACTTATTTGTCTTTCAACTGGTTTACAGATACAGTATATCTAGTCATTGACAGATACATCTTCTGCAATTGAGCTACTGTAACCAAGCAATTTCCCTTGTGGAGCAATAGTCTAAGTATAAAACGGTGCTAGGGGTTTCCCACAGCCAGCTTTAAATGTTACTCAGGCATTTTTTTTTTGTTATTCCGGTGGAATCTTACTGCTTTTTCGACTGTTATAGCAGTTGGACAGGTGGACAGCTAGTCCTCCTCCAGCCATGGAGCTCACCATGCTCAACATGACAACATTTTCACAACAATGACATGCTTAACGATAGATCTAAATGAATTGCACCATGCTTGACTGTAGGCAAGACAATTATCTACACCATTATTTTGCAATAATGACTGCGTATTGAGATCTGGTTACTGTGGTTACTTTACTGTGTCCACTCACAATTCACTGTTCCATCAGTTCTGAGGATGACCCATTCTTGCTGTATGCCACTTTGCATTCTGGGAACCACTGTCGCTTTGTGAGTCGGGACTTGATGAGGGATCACAAGGCTTGTCTGCCGGACGAAGCCACCAGGCGGCTCTTTTTCAAATGGCAGAGAGGCCATCAACTGGTGGTGCATAGTCGTGTTTCGGTGGGGAGGAGGGTACAGTTTCAGGTGAGGAAGACAAGGAGCAAAAAATGGACGGCAAGGACACAAAGACGTGCTTGTTTATACTTTTGATATGTGCTTGTGTGTTCAGAGTATTCCCAGCTATGACACCATTGTCCAGACTACAGGAGACACCTGGCACATCCCCTATGATGACACAGATGTCAGGAGCTCATATGAAGTTCCACAGAAATGGCTGTGTCTTACCAAGATTCACTGAATTTACTCACACGTTGAAATATTTGGGGTTTAAGAAAAAAAATCATCATAATTGTACTTCTGAATAAAAAGGTTACCACCAAAGCAACGTCTGCACCATTGTGTGTGATTATTTTATTTTAACATCTCTGCAATACAGTATTGTAGACCTGGCTATTAAAGTTGAGGTGACCCGGATGTTGAAGCCTTTATTTTGACGGAGCATTTCCGGGGCAAACTTCTTTTTATTTGAGTGTTCTTCCGTCCACCGGTTATAATTTCATATTAAACTTATTTTGCGCGCCTTCTCATGTCGTCATGTCTCGGGGCTCAAGTGCGGGGTTTGACCGTCATATCACTATCTTCTCTCCGGAGGGGAGACTCTACCAAGTCGGTCAGTAAAGGAGAAAAATCCTGCTCTGTCACTTGCTAACTAGCTAGCATTAGCTAGCAGCACGTTTATCGTATGGTGCTGCATGTTATTACAATAGTCTTAGCGAGTGTTATAATTGTAGTATTCGCTAAGATTATTGGTACTTCATCCAACATTAGCTTTATGGATACAGACACTTATCTTTATAAATGCTGAAATTAGGTTGACATACTGGCTCGTATATTTTTCATTGAAAAGTTGGGAAAGATTTCCACTGCTTCAATGACGTAACTAGTCGGTATCTTTATATTTATATATTTACTCGGTATATTTGACGCTGTTGCACTAGCCCAAACAAACATAATATAATACCGTAGTGCCAATACCACTACAGCGTCACAACACAGGCCACTTTGATTAAGTGGGTTATTTCTCTGTTGCACTGTCACTATTTACTACTACTATATTGTTTTGAGTTTATATTGATAAACGTTACAAATAGTTAGGACTATAGACCGGCGCATCAGTCATCACAATCACAACAAACTGAAGACGATCACGAGTTTTTCTTTCTTTACTTTGGTGGAATACCGTACATCTCAACTTATTCCTCCAAGTCGAGTGAGGAATGTGCCTATTGAAACTTTACAAATAAAGGTGTAATTACAATAAAATATTTTCATTATGGGAAAATGATATTTTCTAGGCAAACTAATAGAAATGAGAAATGTTTTGGTTGAACTTTCAACACGATTCAAGTTTGTAGAAAATCCCATGACATGTATTGTGTAGGGGCGTCACAAGACGATACACGAGATTGGGTCGACGAGAAGGAGACAAGATTTTAACATTACACAAGTACAATTAAAAAAATCTTAACAAATATATGACAATGTATTGCAATTTACAAAATTAATTTCTATTATGTTACACTCTTCTGCACTGTGTGTGTGTGTCTCCCCGCCTCCACCCACATAGACAAAGAAACTGTATGACTGACAAAAGCCGTTGTTCTATGGAACAAATGTGCTAAAACCAATGTACAGAGTGAACCCTCTTCCCCTGCCTGTTTGGAGGCGAGAGATGAGGAGAACAAACGCATGCACATGGCAATATATCGAGGCCGGCAAACGGATCAAGGTCATTGTCATTTATTATGTGAGTAATACACCCATGACACTTTTTTTTTCTGAATGAGAAATCTTGTCACCTTTTAATCTTGCGAGATCTTGTGACATGAGATCTTGTGACGACCCCAGTATCGCGTAATGCCATCTAGCCCAAAAATACTGGGTTTTGAATTTTGGGCTAAATCGCCCAGCCGTGTATGGAACTTTGTTTTGAACTACATTAGAATTATTGGTGAATATTGTTTGGAGCGTATACTGTGTATGCTTTCTGTGTGTTTTCAATTGAAAAAGAAATCAAAACATTTCATAATAAAATGCTAACTTATTATGGTAGCTAAATAAAGTACAATTCCACAGGCACCAGGAATGAATCAATGGCATAATTGCAATGGTTGTATGGTGATGAAGACATGATCTACATGGACTGAATGTTTAGTTGGTATCTTCCTCAGAGTATGCCTTCAAGGCAATCAACCAGGGAGGACTGACCTCTGTAGCAGTCAGAGGGAAGGACTGTGCTGTGGTCGTCACCCAGAAGAAAATCCCAGTGAGTATAAATGGACACCATCACAAACACACACACACACACACACACACGTGACCACATTCCTCAGCTGACATTGCAGCGGGTACATCCATAGTGTTTCTTATGTCTTGGTCATGTGCTCTTCAGGACAAGCTGCTAGATGCCGGGACAGTCACACATCTATTCAAAATAACAGAGAACATTGGGTGTGTAATGACCGGCATGACGGGTAAGCCAGCTGACACAATCTTAACCCCAAACATGGGGGAGGTCCGGTTTCCTCTTGCTCATGTGAGGTTTTGTTGATTGTCTTGCTCCTGAGCTTACTCCATGTTCGAAGTGCTGTGGCTACAAGCGTATGAAAGCATTTGAGCCAAGAGAGCAAAGTACGAGAAGAAGGAGTGTCCCGATCCGATATAAATATCCGGATTATAGCCGCCTGTGTCTAAAATCTCCAATATTGACACTGCGATACAAGCAGTCCGTTCCAGGCGTCACGCCAGCGCTTGTGTGCAGCAGCACCACTTCTATTCATCATGCAGAGCTCACGTGATCACAACAGCAGCATGTGCTAGCGTGTTTAGCACGGCGTAGGAGTGATGTCGGCTATGTGGCAGTAGATGAGTGCAATAAAAATATGGTGTATGGTATTATTGACCACTCCGGGGTCCCGCTCAGATAACACTCTAACATTATCAGATGGACTCATCAATGTTAATTGTGGGTTTTGGAGCCATTTTGTACACATGGTGCATTACTTTAGATAGATAAACTCAGTGTTGCCGTTTTATACAGTCCTCCCTCACTCCATTGCGGTTCGAGCATCGCTCCCTCACTCTATTGTGTTTTTTCAAAAATAAATAAAGTAATACATGATTGCTGTTCTGTGGTTGACGGCCTATCAGTCCAAAAAAATACATATTTAAACAAATGTTCTATATTATTGGCCTAAGCATTTTCAAGCATAAAAATGTTTAAATGAACTAAAATACAAATACATTTTAAGGCAACACAAGACATTTATGAACTGTAGTGTACACTAGCCACAACCTGTCACTAGTAATATACACCAGACTTGTATTATTTTATAATTATTTATTTCATAACAGGCACAGTAATAACATAATAATAATCATAGTCATCATCATCATCATCATCATCATAATAACACGGGCTACTGTTGTGGCTGTACTCCAGCTAAAACTCAACTGAATCCCCAATGTCAACATAACTTCCTGTCCACACATCCAGAAGACATTTATTGCAACACACATGAGCACGAGTCTTATGTATGTCTTAAATGCATTATTTTCTCAGAGTAGATCAAGTATATTGGGTAATATGAGTGTAAAGGTGACCATAGTTATTTTATGTCTACAGGGCTCTCACAATGTTACCTTTACAAAGTTTTAAACAGGTTTTCTATGCGCTAACTATGAAAATATTGAACATATTAATATTGAATCCTACTTTGCGGAAATTCACTTATCACGGTCGGGTCTGGAACCAATTAATCGTGATAAACAAGTTATTACTGTGATATAAAGTGAATATTAATTTAACAATGGTAGCAAATATACAGTACATGCATACAATCATGGAAAAAATGATTAGGCCACCCTTGTTTTTTTTTCAGTTTATTGTTCATTTTAATGCCTCTTACAACTAAAGGTACAATTGTTGGGACAAATATAATGATGACAACAAAAAAAGCTCAGAAGCGTTTAATTTTTTTGGGAGTACAATGTCATAGCTATTGATGCAAGAATGATGCAAATGCTATTTCTTAGATAAAACGACTGCACTAATAGATCATAGAAAGCGAGCAGCTAAGAACGCACACACACACACGTACACGCACACACACAAACCGGAAGCAGAAGTGATACTTTTAAAGTAAAAGGTTTCAAGTAAAAGGTTTCAAAACAAGAGTCTGCATAAACAGGGAGTAATAATAATTCCTAATACTGTACGTAGCTCCAAATGGATTAGTGGCAGTTCCAATTACTTAACGGCAAGCTGTCACAAAGAAATGGACGTATGGGAAACACTGATTAATAATTAATCGTAATCCTTTGGATGTTGCAGGAACGTCCTGGTTGACGGGTCTTAGCAGAGCAAACTAATAGGATTCTACATTCATACACTAACAATGGAAAATGATGGTGGTTTTTTGCCCATGTGACCCTCTTCCGGCCTTTCTCCAGCTGACAGCAGGTCTCAGGTGCAGAGAGCGCGATATGAAGCATCCAACTGGATGTACAAGTACGGCTATGAGATCCCTGTTGGCATGTTGTGCAAGCGCATGGCTGACATCTCACAAGTCTACACACAGAATGCTGAGATGAGGCCGCTAGGATGCTGTGAGTAGTGCATCAGTTGTTATTGTTGTTGTTATGATGCGTTTGTATTTCTTTTTAATTGATGACAGCTGCAAAATACCATTATATACCATTTAGGACTGTATATTTTCCCTAACAAAGACTGGTCTTATAACGAGGGTCTAGAGGGAGAGATCGAAATAGAGAGACAGAGCTTCGGATGCATTTTCTCTTATATATTTGTAACTTCTTCATGTTTTTTGATGCAGTTTCATCTCTGTATTGTATTCCACCCAGCAAACAGCATTTTGTTTAGCAATTTTTGATTTATTGCAATTTTTCCCATAGGAAATAACATAAGTCCAAATTATTTGTTACACATACTACATTTTATAGAGAAGAATTATAGTTTTACATGCAGAAAACAATGTGAAATAATTATAAATGATGAAAGGGTGGAACTTGTTGGTGTGGACTTCCCGTACATCCACGCGAGATTGAAGTCAACAGTGTTTGTAACCTTCTCTATCAAATTACTGTCCCTCGCAAATTTCTTTGGCCCCATTGCGGGTTTCTTAGCAGTCACTTTCAATAAAAAATGGACAGTCAGCAATGCTTAGGGTCAATTTTGCGTAACGTTACATTACAGGGCAAACGAAAGCTGAGAGAGTGTACGAAAACCCAGGCAACATTTTTGATGAATCATATGAAAACTGGGGCGTACCAAAACTGAGGTTTAACCATCTACATGGTTGCTTCAGGCATGATGGTGGTGGGAGTGGATGACGAAGTGGGTCTGCAGCTGTTTAAGTGTGATCCAGCGGGCTACTACTGCGGTTTCAAAGCCACTGCAGCTGGAGTGAAACAGACAGAAGCCATCAGCTTCCTGGAAAAGAAAGTCAAGAAGAAACCGGACTGGAGCTATGAACAGACCATAGAGGTACTTGACACGCTCTTGCACGCAGCACACACATACCAGAGAGACGCCGCATTCCCTCATGCTTATCCAATGAAACCTGACCCTGGGGACAGCCCTTGACCAGTGGTGGCCTGTGAGCAAATGGTGCCATGTTTGATTCCACTGACGTAACGCTAATGGCTCAACTCCCTGGGGTGCCGCTGTGTTTGAAAACATCTTCCATCAACGGGCTTGCTGGGACCTCTCATGAAGACATTTTTATAATACTAAAAAACAATGTGGTTTCTTTGAAACATAAGCAGTGAACATGGTGTGTGCAAGCGTGCAAGAGAATTGTGACTCAGCATTATATTTTCATCATGAAAGGTACTTTGAAATACTGTAGTAGCAGAGGTGTTAGGGAACAGACACATACCCAATCTTGTAATAGCTGTCCCGTTCACTTCATATGCAGTGGAAGCGCACCATCAATAAACTATTATGTTATGTTATGTTCTCTCCCGTTCCTCGTTGCTGCTCTCTCCTCCAACCAGACGGCCATCTCAAGCCTGTCCACTGTCCTGTCCATCGACTTCAAGCCCTCAGAGTTGGAGGTGGGGGTCGTCTCCACCAAAGAACCTCGATTCAAGTGAGTGTAGAGAGAAGTAAAACGGCGGCTTCAACCTCAAGGTCCAAGTAGAGAACAGATTATCAGGCTTATCAGAAGAAACACCATGAACTGTTTTCCATGTGTTAATGTGCACATCTGCCTTCCAGGATTCTCTCAGAGTCCGAGATCGACACTCACCTGGTGGCTTTGTCAGAGCGAGAGTGAGACAGTCACAAGTCTGATGGTGGATGGAATTCTCTTTCGCAAGATGAACACTTTGATATAAGTAGGGTGAATATGTAACCCGCTTGTTTTTGTTTCTTTTTGCACTTATCCAGGACTGGACAAAATATGACCATATTCTTCTACCAATGCCACCTTTGCATACCTGCAAAAGTTACCTTATCTTGTTCTTTCCCTTTCTGACTGAACATGTGTTGATGAGCAGCATCTTCACATGGAAACAATGCTTTTTCACCATCTTGACTCAGGGTGAACAACAATATGGCGCCTCTGAGCCTCAACTCCTCTGCTTTATTTTGCAGTGCCAGGTTGGTGTTTGTAATCACATATATTTAGTAATAATGCAGGGAATAGATGATTTATCCTTCCAAACTTGTCCGCTACGGTCAATCTCAGCAGGAACTCACTAATTACTTCATTGCGGAGTTTTCCTTTTCTGTGCCTGGAACCTTTGCTGCCTTAGTCTTGATATCAATCTGACAGCATGCAGTTCATTTACTGCTGGTGCTTTTGGAGCAGAGTTGTTCTTCATGTTGGTAAGTGGAAATGAGGAGCTTAATGTTCTTGTTCTTCTTGAAATAAATATCTTGTTGAGAAATATTAAATTGAATGCAGAACAGTTTGTACAATGTGGGGCTGCTTTATTGACTTTTAGGGTGCATTCATGCAGTGGTGCAGCTTTTGTGACAAAACTCAAATATTCCAAATAGGGGTGCCACGAGACACTCGGTCCACGAAATGAGACGATACACGAGACTGGGTCTATAGGGACTTTGAAGAAAAGTACAATGAAAAAAAATCTAAAAATATATATATAACAATATATTGCAATCTAGTAATTTAATTCCTACTATGTTAAACTCTTCTGCACTCTGTGTGTATGCTAGCAGCCCCCCCCCCGCCTCCACCCACCCAGACAAAGACACTATGACTGACAAAAGGACTCACTCCGTTCATGCCATTGTTCTATGGAACAAACGCGGGAAAGTGCTGAAACCAATGCACACAAGGCGAGACAAGGAAAGCAGACACGCATGCACATGGCAATTATTGAGGCTGGCAAAATTATCAAGGTCATTTTCTATTATTGTGTGATCAAGTCATTTATTCTTGGCCCAGCCTTCGTGCCCTCCAGGCATTTTTTTGCTGAACAAGAAATCTTGTCATGTTTCAATCTCACGAGATCTCGTGACACCCTTCATTCCAAACCAACATGCTATTTGCTGGTTGAATTTTATTTGGATTTTGGCCAGCTGAGGTGGAGGTTTCACCAAAAGGTTCTAAAATTTGCTTTTAAAGAGCCCCCCAAACAAAAAGACAACATTTCCGACATATTTCCTAATATAGTTCTCCTTCCTGCTTGCTTTTTGCATTCAACTTTTCAACTCGAGTAAACCGCACCCAACTTAGGCGACTGACAGCAATGTGGAGCTCCACACATCCATGCATCCACGCATCCACACATCCATGCATCCACACATCCATGCATCCATGAATCCACGCATCCATGAATCCACACATCCATGCATCCACACATCCATGAATCCACACATCCACGCATCCACACATCCACACATCCATGCATCCACACATCCATGCATCCACGCATCCACACATCCATACATCCATGCATCCACGCATCCATGAATCCACACATCCATGCATCCATGAATCCACACATCCATGCATCCACACATCCATGCTTCCACACTTCCATGCATCCACACATCCATGCATCACGCACGCTTCGTGGCACGATGCCACCAGGGTGGATCTCGCCCAGTTGTACATCGAAAACGTACATGTTTCTTAATCTTCATGAAATGGCTACTCATTACACTCAAGCCTCATTCGGACTCCGTGACTGACCTGTCAGACTGTGATGGGAGAGCGACGTGTGATAAGTTAAACCGCACCCAACTTAGGCGACTGACAGCAATGTGGAGCTCCACGCATCCATGCATCCACACATCCACGCATCCACACATCCACGCATCCACACATCCACACATCCACACATCCACGCATCCACACATCCACGCATCCACGCATCCATGCATCCACGCATCCATGAATCCACGCATCCATGAATCCACGCGTCCATGCATCCACACATCCATGCATCCACACATCCATGAATCCACGCATCCACACATCCACACACCCATGCATCCACACATCCTGCATCCACGCATCGATGCATCCACACATCCATGCATCCACACATCCATGCATCCACACTTCCATGCATCCACACATCCATGCATCCACACATACACACATCCACGCATCCATGCATCACGCACGCTTCGTGGCGCGATGCCACCAGGGTGGATCTCGCCCAGTTGTACATCGAAAACGTACATGTTTTTTAATCTTCATGAAATGGCTACTCATTACACTCAAGCCTCATTCGGACTCCGTGACTGACCTGTCATACTGTGATGGGAGAGCGACGTGTGATAAGTTAAACAAGTATCCTAACCACAAGATAAGACATGGTGGCCGGAGGCGGGATGGAATTATTGCGCTGTCCAGACTTCGAGAGGCGCTGGCTGAGGTAAAATAGTAAGATAATTTTATTTTTATGAAGTGATGGCCAATTTTAAATTAACAAACTAAGAATCATGTTTATTTGTAGTTCTAAACTTAATAATTAAGATGTCTTTACGGACTTTTTAAACAGTCATTTGACTTTGTGTATAACTACGTGACAATATTGTGTATATCACTACAGACCTTATCCCTTTCAGTTACAAAACCCATATTTTCGGATGCAAAACTCTGACACTGTGCATGCTCGCTCGATTTGGAGAGTCCATGGGGACGTCCTTAAAAATGCAATTTCTTCATCGGATACTGGGCGTATTTTCATTCGTATATACGTTTGTTCGGTAGATTACTTCTTCGGATTTACATCGATAGTTGGACCACATCGATTCAAATGAATGCATCGAATTTTAAGTCCAACTTTAAGCCTTTCAAAGTCATGAATCAGAGCTTCATGTCAAGATAAAAAGTATAAAGTATATTAATTCACGTTAATATCCATCTGCAGCTGAAATTTCATTAAAGTCTGAGTGTGCGAAATGTGGTTTTTTTTTTACCCGGAAGTACAACATCGCGTTTGCATTGTTCTATTTTCAATATGGGTGCCTTGATTGCAAATATAAAAGCAAATCAAATACGGATAATTTAGATATCTTTGTAACAAAATCATGCAAAAAAACCCCTCAAATATGGAGTGGATGGTGGATTTTCTGCATTCCTGTCATAGATCATAGCTGTACATTATTTCTTGTGGCGAGTGTGGGGTGAAAACGAATACGCAGCGTGCTGCTGCACTGCAATGTGAGGCGTATGCACACTGCACATGAAAAATATGACACTTGATATTCTTCCTTGGGCTTTTTGATATCAAAAAATGTAAATGGCTACTCTCATGACTTTTAAAACAGATCTTCACAGCCCAAGTTATTATATACTGTATTTTGTAGTACCGTTGTACTTGCCAAAGTCCGTGGGGCGATCACAGCTTGATGTTAAAGCAATGAGGACCAAGGCACTATTCTCCGGTATAAAATCTGCTCTAACTTCTTTAATATTTGGGGTACACAAGTGAATTAGGTTTCAAATTAAAGTTCAAGTCAAGCTTTATCTGACAGAATGAATCATATCATTTTACATATTTCAAAATTTTTTAACTTTGCTATATTTAGTGCTATCCTGCCAGGTACTAGCATGCTTACTGTTAGCATGTTAGTGTGACACGTGTGGTGCAGCCAGCCCTGCATCTTGCCTGGGCTCGAACCGGCGTCCCGCTAAATAACAGTAGAGAAGCACTAGCCAACGAGCTAAACGGCACAGCCGTCAACTTGTTTACCAGTGCGGCTCCTAAGGCATCAGGGAGTGAGGTTCACCAACGTACTTTTGCACAGCCACACCAGCAGGCATCCATTACATGAGCATTTTTGTCATTTGACATACGATATAACAACATGTAGTAATTTAGTGATGTCTTTTGAGGTGATAGCATGCTGACTGTTAGCATTGTAGTCATTTCACCCATTTTAAGTGAAATCGATATAGATTTGCCTAATTCCTTTCAGTACCAAGTGACTATCCTACGACTAATCTCAATAGGTGCTATTAGAGATTAGCATTGTTAGCATTTTAAAAAATTGGAACACTGCCCAGGCTGAATTAAATTTAAAAGGAAAATCCCAAAAACCACCAAGTCCGTCTCAAATGCCAGGCAAGAGGTTAGCAACTGGTGGCAGGTCCATTTCAAACCAATTGCTTGTTTCTATTTTAAAATCCAACTCAGCCCTACATCATTGAAATGCCTTTCTCTCAAAACTCCCCTCCCTTATCTTGACTGAAACATCCTGTTAGGCAGAGAGTCCCGTCTTTGGGGCATGAAAGGACAGAATGTGATGAACTACTGAGTGTTCTTGTTCCTGGGAATTTCCTGTTGCTGTCTTGAAAGGCCCACAAAGCTTCCTGGTTGACAGCCTCATTCTGCACACAAAATCTCCCCCAGGCCGTGTGTTGCTCTACAAAGTTCCTCATTCCCCGTTAGGGTTTATGTGCTGCTGCTCACGCATTAAAACCCCCTTTCCGTGCATGCAAAGTAGACGCATGCTCATCTAACAGGTTCTGCAATATTCGTGGTAGCACAGTTATTCATTAATTGTTTCGCCACTAAAGACACAAACGAGAACATTTCCTGTTAAATACGAGTGTTTTAATTTAAATGGAGTGTTGCTGTCAAACATTTACAAGCTGTCCTACTGTACACTTTCACAGCTTCCATAAAAAATATTTTTGTATACACAGCATTTACAATATCATACATGTTATTTTGAATGGATGTGCTCGTGAATGATTGGCGAGCCACACATGGTACGTTCCTGTGCGCTCCCGCAGCGCCGTTGCTTGATTTGGTCACCAGTCTCTGATCGGCTCCTGCAGCTGCCTCGTTTCTGTATTTATTTGCTGTCCGCTGCTGATATCAGACGGTCAACCGTGACTTTACAGCTTCAGCCGCACTGCCAGGCTCCCTTGATGCCACTGCAGGCAGTAGAAGACGTGCCAAGCTATTTCCTCTTGTCCTACAGCTTCTTTCTCAGGGTCTCCTGCTTCTGGGACTTTGTGTTAATGACCATTCCACTGGATGTCATCGTAACCCACCTGCACACACGGGGAACAACAAAACGCCTTTTAATGCACTGAGCTTTTTTATTTTGACATACAGTGGACGTTTTTAAACGAGCAAGCACCTCCTCATCCGACTCTCCGTCTTCCTCGTCCTCGCTGTCGTCAGAGTCGCTGTCGGGCAGCTCTCTCAGTTCAGGATGGGTCAACGAAAACAGCTCCCTTTTGATGTCTTCATTCTCACGACCGTATGTGAGGTGGAAGGGGGTGTGGCCTCCGGACGTCAGGAGGTTGGCGTCTGCTCCTTTCTTCAGCAACAGTCTGACCAAGGACAGGTTCTGCTGGTCGACGGCCAGATGCAAGGCACTGCGTCCGTTGCGCTGCTCCTAGACGATGCCAACAGTTAATATACTGTACATGTTTGGGATTTTAATTCAACGAGTGGACTCCAAGGTGCTAACACACTCGGATGAAGCGCATCGTGTGTATCTGTTGTGTACCTTTGAGTTGATATCAGCTCCTAAATCCACGAGATTCTCCACCAGTGAGAGGAAACCGTGAACTGAGGCCAAGTGGAGGCAGTTCTGACCTGTTCAAGACACAGGAGAAGCAGCTGAACGTCTGGCACCCTGAGAAGATGTATCATCGTGGAGGAGGTGAGCGTAGCAAGACGATCAAAAACGCTTTTAAACAGCGGGTCTACCAAGAGCGGTAGCAGCTGTGTAGCCTTAAATGTTAAGCTCTGCTTCTTCCTACTCCTTTTCAACATGTGGAACTGTGATATGTGATGTATACTGAAGCGAAATGGAACGTTCAAATAAATCAACTGAAGAAACTGGAGCAAAATGAGCCGCCATAGCTGACACCAGTCAGCAGAGGCGCTGTTGTTCCATCTGAACTCGTGACCTCAGCTACGGGAAGTTAAGCAACGTCTCCCGGCAGCATCGCGCTGCTCATTACAAGAGGTTGAAACAGGAGCTCAGAACATTCATGGTGAGGTTCTCCCAGCCCGTTATGGGGTCATTTGTCCTACTACCCTTACCTTGGTAGTTGCAGGCCGCCATCATCGTGTGTAAATGCTCCGGACGACAGAACTGCGTGATGACGCTGAAGCACGGCAGGTTACCGTGGCGACAGGCAATGTGAATGGGCATTTCCCCGCTGTCGTCCACCAGCGTGGGGTCGCAGCCGTCTGCCAGGAGACGCTGACACGTGTCCGACTGGTTTGTTATCACTGCTAAATGCAGAGGCGTCTAGGGTGGGAGACGATGGGTACGTTCAAAAAGCAGGAAGTACACAGGAAGACGTGGAGACAAAAGTCACGTACCTGTCGCTGGTCATTTTGGACGTTGAGGAAGTCTGTGTTCTTAGACAGGTTGATCATTGTTCTGATGTAGTCCTTCGCCTCGTGGATGATCGCCAAGTGGAGAAGCCTAGAGACAGGAAGGGGGGGTGAGAAGATATAAGAATATACATATGAATATCTATGCACTGTAAACATGTCATTTAAGTGAACACAGCTGCCGAAGTATCAACATTCCATCTTTTGTTTCATTATATAGTTGGAATGTGCCGCGGGCCAATAATAAGTAAGCTGGGGCGCCGCATTTTGGACACCCCTGGGCTACAGTGTTAGCATGTATTAGCGAGCAAAGCAAAGATTACTCTATA
Organism: Dunckerocampus dactyliophorus; assembly: GCF_027744805.1. NCBI lineage: Eukaryota > Metazoa > Chordata > Actinopteri > Syngnathiformes > Syngnathidae > Dunckerocampus > Dunckerocampus dactyliophorus. The sequence continues at coordinate 20,562,551 of NC_072831.1, read as the reverse complement.
AATATATACTCATTTCAACACTATTACATTAACAACACAATCATACTTGTAGTCAATTATAAACAAGCCGCTGACTAGGGATGGATGCATCCATGTTTATAGTGTCGATACCACTGGTAGTATTGGTATCGGATCAACACTAGAGCGATGTATTGATATTTTTCTGTTCTTTTGTAGGTTTCATTTCAGAAATATCGTTTTCCTTGTTGAGTTCATATCGTTACATTGTTGAGTAAGTGCTTGGACACACGAGAGGTTTGGGGGTAAACAGCCACGGGATTTCAGTGACGGCCAATAGTGGCTTTTAACTCTTGTTTTCTCATTTTGCACTATTTTACAATTGGATGTTTTAAAAGAGAATAATTACATGGTTTTGTTATTATTGTGAAATTGTCTTATTGTATTTACATATTGATCAATTGTTCAGAAATAACTAAATTTCACAACTGGTTGATGCAAAGATTTTTTTATTTGCCTAAAATCTTTGTCCTGTGCTTCAGTCACATGACGAACATGATCAACAAAATTAAAGGCAAAATCACACCATTTCGAGTATCGGTATCAGCAATACCGGACCTGTATTTGCTTAGTCTCGGATAGATACCAACATCTCAGTACCGCCCACCCCTACAGTTGACCCCTGGTCACATGTCACGTGATTGGTCAGTATGCTCGGTGAGGCATTCAATGACCATGTCCAATGGCAAGCTCATTAAATCAAAACAGTCGTAATGACGGCTCATGGTTGTGTTGATGCGACCAGAGGTGGACATGTTTTTCGTAGTATGGCTTTATTTAACACCCCCCCCCCCCTGTAAATTCTACTACTTTTCTACTATTTCACCTCATCTCGCTTTCACGGGAGCGAGCACAGGTTGGGAATCTTTGGCGGCGCGCCTGGGACTTTCCCAGTCTGGCCCACGGCCATAGTGGATTCCTGCTGATAATAGCCTTTTGTTTACGTCCAATTGCCTTCTTTTAAGCCGGAACTATATCGACAATTGAACAAAAAACCTTCCCAGTGTGGTGTCCCAGTTGCATAGTCTTTTATGACCAGCTACGAGAAAAACATTCCCAACTGGAAGGCGATCAAATGACCTCCCAGGACATAGACGGGCACCGCTAGCGAAGCTAAGCTAATCTAGTCAAACGATACGATAACTTGAATGTGGCTTGTGCGCTCCAACTTACGTGTCTCCGTCCTCTGTCACTTGTGTTCTCCATTCTTGCAGCTCGGCTGCAACACCATCCGAATGTTTGTGCCACGACGGCTCACATTCCAGCTGTAGGCGACATATTTCTTCTTCAACAGCCTGGTAGTCCTCCTCTTTGAGCGAGTCTAAACCGCTATCCAACCGCTCTTCGGTCGAGTGAGTCGGCTTTCCTTCCTTAGGCTCCCGGTTGTAATCCATTTGGTTGATTAAAGTGTTCCTGTGGAGGGCCATCGCTGCTCCTTCTTGTTGGCTAAAAGGTGCGCTTGGTTCTACGTGTAGGAGCGCAGCGGCTGCCTGCTAATTATTAGCCCTCTGTGTTTGGCTGGAGGGGGGCGGAGCTTATGCAACTAGGTGGGGGATTTCCAGCAGACTATCACTTAAAATAACGCCGTATTTACATTTGCTGGCTCCAAGTGGGGATTTCTATTGAGAATCATAATACATTGCACACATGGCTGTATACAAAACCACATTTGCATTAGTCACACTTTGCATCTAAATAAGTATTTCAACTTTTACATGCAGATGTATGCATAAATACTTGAAAAAAACCTGCAGGCACAGTTTGTTCACGAGCACTTTTCGGGACTGTGCTGGCAAAAAATATTTTTTGCAGCAAAACCTATAAATAATAACCCTTGAATGCACAGAAACATGCTTAAAGAAATCAACACATCAAACTGGGAAGTACTGAAACCAGGAAGTCAAGTACCATGATACAGTAGATTTAGTTTCCATTTCTCTCCCTTTGTGGAAGATTGGTCACACAATGACTTAATTTTATTTAATTTTAATGATACAGGGTTGCACTGGATGTCCGACAGTAGCACAGTTTAATTGCATACCCAGTAGGGCTGGAGGGATTCATACAAATATTGATAGTAGCGATACCAAGAGTCATATCAGTATTGGATCACTACTATGTTGTTCCCTTATCTTCTGTATTTACATTCACAAGTATGTGTTTTCTTTTCTTGTGTGTTCATATAGTTACACTGCTGATAGTTATATTTACGTGAAACATCTCAAGCTCGAACCAAGGTCCACAGAAAGAGTGGAGAATGCTCGGCATCGAGATAAAAGCCCGAGCTGTCATTTCGATGTCCAGCGTGAAACTCTTTAGGCGTCAGGGAGTGAGGTACTTGCGGAATTTATTTGTACAAACCACTGTATGACTTGCTGGCACCAGCATCGCTCAAGCATGAATAAAGACACTAACATCCTGTCAACCTTGAAGAAATGTAAGCATAGTAACGTATAGTATAGTGGCCTCCCCTCCCCTCCCGCCCACCCCCACTATTTGAGAGTTTCCTTATTTTGCACTGTTGACATGATTTTGCTCAAATAATTGCATGTAATAAAACTGAATAATTGTATTATTTTGTTGATATTGTTTCAATGTCTTAAATTGTATTTAATTGTTGTTAAATGGTGTGCAAATAAGTTGATACAAATATTTTTGTGTGCCTAAAATCTTTGTCCTGTGTTTTATTCTGATGATAATCAGTCCTTTGTTTCCTATGCCACATTAGCGGGAGTATGCTGGAGGCTATCCCAGCTGACTTCAGGTGAGAGGCGGGGTACACCCTGTTCGTCAGCCAATGGCAGGGCACATGTACAGTAGACAAACAATCGTTCATACCTATAGAAAGCCAGAGTATCCAGAGAAAACCCACGCACATGCAAATGGCCAAACAGAGATACAAACCCAGATCTTCCAGATCTGCATCTCTGTGTGGCCTTCATGCTAACCACTACACCACCGTTATTCATCACTAATATTGGCCTTGTATTAACTTGGTATTGGATCGATACTAAAATGTGCAGTATCACCCACCCCAATTCTGAGGCTTTTCAGGGGAATAAAGGATTTTGAGGAAGCAGCCAGCGCACTGTGTGGAAAATAATCCGCACAAACGATTAGAATGCTCCATTTTAGTATATTATGTTATTATTACCTGAAAAACAGAAGGTACAATTGAGTTCTGGCAAGGTTTGGTTGTTATGCTAATAAACCTCTGCAAGTAGTATTGCATTTATATGCAATTTATTGCAATAGTATTTATACAACTAAACATTAGATCATTCATCATCATCCTTGTAGATTGCATACTGGAAGAACACAGTTTCTTAACAAGGCCTTGGGACTTGACAACCTTTGAGCTGTATGTTCTGAAACAAAGTTAATTGTAATGTTTTGGGAGGGGGGGAACTCCAGACTTGCTTAAGCTAGCATTGTTCAGTCAGTGGGACCAGTTTGACTTGAAGGCTCTCGGCGTATTATGACTGTCAACTCAAGTGTTAATCAGTGTACAGTATTTGCATGTTGGCAAGAGGGATACTCACATACTGTATATGCACACAATGGTACATTTCTAAAGAATACATCAGCATGTTTTTGAAAATCTAGAATGTATGTCCACTGCTGGACCCACTCAGCTTTACACTGGGAAAACAAGACGTGTGTGAACGTTGGTGACTGTATGACTAGAGGGGAGGAATGCAGTCAGCGGGCCTTGCTGTCAAACAGAGGAATGGTCTCACACAATACTGAAAACATTCCATATCTCAGCTATGTTATCTAAACATATGAAAGTCAAGTGAGCTCGTATCTCAGCCATGACAAAACAAAACAGAGAAGGACAGAATAGAATGTTGTTGTCAGTCACTCAGATGTTCTTTCAGGGATTTTCAACATGGAACCTGAGTCAGTCTCGCCTCAGGTGGAGAGTTTGCTCATAGGAAAGCCCGGGGAAAGTGCAACCGCTCGGTCTCTGGCACTTTCTGTTATCATGGCAGCTTTCTGTACATGAATTACTGGTAGACTAATTGTTTACATCTTTGTTTGTTTAATTGTTCAATTAAAACATGTAATTGTATTGAAATTTACAACAAATTATAACATGTGGGAATGAATAAGTGAACATCTACATGACCAATGATCATCAAAAAACAGATTTGGTCATTAAACACTGATAAAACAAAACAAAAATTATACAACAGCATGATTAATGTACAGGTGGGAATCCCGGGACCTTCTGGACATGAGCTGACATACACAACACACACACACACGCTGACTCATCATGAATAAGTGATGAAAGACAGTTAAAATACTGTACATGAAAGCGGGACAAAGAGCACATGAGTCATTGAATCACATTTAGTGTGGCAAAGAGTCCAAGCTTCACCTGGGTCACTTCCCACTTCCTGTGCTGCACACTCATTTTTAGGAGGGTTTCAGCTGCATACTCTCTTGTTGCAAATTCAACCCACACTGATTTCGGTCTGCACGCAGCTGAGGTGATATATGTAATGAAATAATCTTGACTGATATTTGGAGGCAGAATAAAAGTGGAACTACTATTTAGCCACTTATGCCAAATGTCATACATTTGCATTATAACTGGAATATACGGTATACATTATATGGACTGTATGTGTCACACTCAGTATTGCTTCAGGTTTGCGATTCAGTTGCTGTTTGTGTAATGTTTAATGGTACACATGCTTTAGATTTTATTTGCATGGTGTGTTTGGTTGCATTTTTGCCTATGTGTCTAGACTTGCTGACACCAAACAGATCTTTGACCCAGGTTACCACAAAAAGCTTACATTGGTTACCTGCCCTTTGAAAAAAATCCATAGACAAACAATAATTGCAATTGAAGATCAGTTGAAATCTGTACAGTACTTGCTAGAGCCCTGGAAGTATTGGAACTAAGTTTTAGGAGGCTCAAAGGAAACCTACTAGGACCTGATTCTACACGTCTCACTACTGCTTTCTTAGCAGCCGATAGGGGGCGCAAGAGTAACGTAGCAGGATTGTTTCCAAGCAATGCGCCAGGGAACCAAATAGCCATTTGATCCACGAGATGGAGACAGATGACTATTTTCCTGACGGTCATGATTCAGTTGGACTAAACTGAGGAAATAGCACATGGGCCACATTAAGTTAGTTTGTTTCCTTTCTTAGCTTGACAAAGAAGGTTAGGTTTTCATCTGATTTAAAATATTTGTTCCTGTTAAATTTAGTTGTAATGACATCCAAAAAAATTAAAAGATATATATCATCCTTTTCACGTGCACTGTACACATCATGTGTCGATCAGACCAAGTGGTAATTTGTTTAGAAGTGAAAAAATATGAACATTGGACAAAATATTTTTGAAGAATATGCGTCTTCCCCACTGTAGAGAGCAACTACACTCCAATTTTGCTTTTGTGCATTTGCATATGGGAATGCCGCCAGTGAAAATGTTCAGAGGATGTCTGGTGGGATATGTTACGGTCGTCCGCATTCAATTTTGATTCATTGTATAAATATAGAATTGTCTGAGCGATTAACTGGGCCCCAAAATATGTCTGGCTTTCCCAGCCAATGAAAAAGAAAGCAGTAATTAGAGCGCCTTGATCATGATACTAATATGTTCTTCTATGACGGACGCAGCCTAATTACTACAACATCAACACAACCATTGCTCAACGTTTAATGAAGACGACCATAACATATATTCTGAGCCCACCAAATTGAGACACCTCAACTTTACATCCACTGTAAATGTTGCTTTGTATTACTAAATAGTGATGACAATTTCTGCTCTTTTTAGAGAGCTGTTTTTTTTTTTAAGCTCGGCTCACTAAAAGGCTCTTTCGGCTCCCAAATGACTCCTCTGATTTTTGTTGTTGTCTTAAATAAATTTATTACCGAATGATGTGTGTTAAATTACATGATATGTTGTTTATGATTATATGTTGTGATGTTTATTTTTGAAATTGATTCATTTAAGCCTCAATTAAGAGCTACAAAAAGATATTATAATATTATATTCTAAATAACATATCAAAAACTAAGACCCATCTCATTTGACAAATTAAGTTAAAATAGGTTAAATCTCTTCATGCTAATTCCTTATGACGAATCGGCTTTAAGAGCACCACAGGTGTGTTTGATCCAGCCCATCCCCCTGCTCAGCGTGGACATACATTTTGACCAATGACATTCGCCTTTAACAAAAACAAAAAAAAAGAAGAGGAAAAACGAGTCGGCTCCCAATGATGCGAGCCAGCCCCTGTCGTTCGTTTTAAAGAACCAGCTTTTAGAGCCGACACATCACTAAAGACACCAATCATGAAACCAGTTTGAAGCCCAAACAGCTTTTTCCTACCTGACATGATGGTGCTGCTGTTACAGCAGAGGACGGTCATGCAACTGCCTAAAGAGGCTTCTGGGAGTCCGTAGTTTTCAGCAGGACTACCACTTTTGGTTCGTTCAACACCGATCCACTTGGAGGCTGTCTGTGGGATGTGATGATTTTGGAGAGACATGCAACAAAAATGCTCAAAGGGAAGAACAACTGTGTAGCTTGCTAATTAAGTGAGAAAAGTCAGGTATTACAACACCCAAGAGAATTATAATATTGTTATATAAATATTTTGTGTTTTAAGTGACAAGACTAAAATCTATTTTATAGCTGACCGTTGATGAGATGCATACTTAATACCCATGCAATTTTTAAGGTATTACATAATGTGGTAGTAAATGGCATGCATGATAGTTTGAAGTGCTTCCAGACATCAGCTCAATGACCACTTAAACACAGACGGACACAGTTATGCCCCATTTGAGACACAAACTTAAAGAGACAGGCAACTCAGCTGTGTAATACTGCACACTACACAGATCAATAGTCACTTTCAGCAGTCTGGATGATTATTCAGCTTATTGCACTTACTGATGTAACCATGTGACATCTTTATGCCCAATACAATAGCCTATGGTGCTGAAGCAGAAATTCTGTCTTTACAAAGAAAATAATGCTCAATTATGACGAACACTGTCAGGGAGGTATTAGGACTCTTCCAGGGACTGCAGCCAAACACCGATTTGATCATTTGTTTAGGCCAACATACAAAATGGTAGGGATCTTCAGGGTGGACCTACTCTCCTACTGTCTAAATAGAAAGCGGTGGTGTCTGTACCTAGGTCTACGCTCAACCTGGGTTTGAAAGCCATTGTGCTGCATTTGGCTCGGCAACAAAGGGGCACACCTTGTTACAGCTACCTGCCAAGGAACCGGACTCACCACCACCTCCACAGTGGTGATGATGAGGCTCTTCACCTAACCATGCTCCACCCAAGTGGGCGAATCTGCCGCAACATCACAACCACCTTCCGCTGAGACCAAGCAGTGGAACTGTACCAGTGCAGCTTTGAGGGCCAGACCAGAGCTCCATCACCACCACTGACTGCCTGGTCAACAAAATAATCTGTCACTTTGATGCGCCATAGGAGCTGCACAGTGATCAGGGACGCAACTTCGAGGCCCAGGTTATCGGTGAGGTCTGTTGACGGCTGAGCATCCAGAAAAACCCACACTGCACCATTACATCGCCTATGATTCTGTGTAGTGCCGTCCCAAATCGCCTGTTGTTGTACACTTAAAATTAAGATCACAATATTTACCTGCTTCCTCTTAGGTGAATTGCAACCACTCAACAGAGCATTATCGCCTCAAATGAGCTGACAGTCCCTCAATGAACAACAAGTTCTCTCAATGAATGTAGAACGTTTGATACTTGATCTCTTGTTTTGGATTGCTTGAATGTTATTGTTGGTATCCGTTGCAAATGAAGAACCCCCACACCTGTGGTCAAAAACAAATACAAATTGCAAACTATAAATCATATGAAACTGTAGTTTTAGTGAGACTATTTTCCCACCTCGTTTTCACAGTCATTCTTATTATTCCCCAGACGGCCCTCATCAAGCCAGCAGTCCGTCCCTGAAGCTTGTTGTCACACCACTCATCCCTCTTGATTGATTTCCAGCAGGGACGCTGCCTCCATGAAGCCACTGGCCGGACTATAGAGCTCTTGGCCCGTGTAAAGGGGACAAGCCCCGCCCGGGGGAGGGGGAGGCTGGCTGGCTGGATGAATCTTTCTTCCGATCTCTTATCAGCCAGAGCAGCTCCTGGTGGGGGAGGATGGCTGTGATTATTGTACACACACTTATGTGATACCCTTCTGTTCTCCACAGGGAGATAACACCACGCAAGGAAATATAAAACATACTGAGAGGGAAAGCCATTCCCAAGCTATTCCCACCACCAATAAAGACACTTCAGTGGGACAGAGACCTTCATTAGTAGTCTTAAAGAGATATGATCTGTTATCTTGACTCCTGTGGGTGCTGTTTCTATTATGATCTCAACAAAGCTACGCTCAGGAAGAACACTGACAGCTTAACGTTATTGGAATAAGAATAAAAGACACCAGTGGATTTGCAAGATTTTTTCACTGTGACAGAATAAGCTTACCAAAATATCAGAAAGCCTGTACTGATATGTGTATTTTACTTGACTTTTTCGATACTTAACACATTTCATTGAGAGAAATTGTGTGTGTCTCACAGTGTGGTACTCTGGTTCGGACCAAACATTTCAAAAAGATACTTGGTGTGCACTTGAGCGTAGTTTGGTTAGCATTCAGGGAACGAAATAATAGACAGTTCCGCATAAAGCCGCGTCTTGATTGGATCGTGGATGTCATGTGTACATTGTCCGACAAAAGTCACATATCCAAAAACAACATGACATTTTCTGGGTTACATATGATTGTTTTTTCTGTGGTGGAATTTTTACCAGTTGAGACGTATCGGCGTGAATAAATGTTATAAAGATGTCAAAAAGCTTCCCAGACGACTTCACAAAACTGTAATTAGCAACTACTGTAATTAACTACTACATTTATGCCTCTGAGCTTAATTTTTTGCTGATTTTCAGTCAGCTCTCTGTTTTGTTTTGCTAACCATCGCCTGGTTTCGCTCGTATTAGGTGACATTATATCTGGTGTTTTAAAGAAAACTGCATTTTGGGAACACATGTCTTTCCATTTTCTGCGCATCCTAAATAGAGAAAAACTGCTAGCACGATGCAGCTAACAATGCACGTATGAGGATTCACCTATTCCGCTTATGAAGCCTTCTAAAAAAACATCAAAAAATCGCCAACAACACCAACAAATCCATTTCCATACCATGACCTGCATATTAACCTAACTACAGTGACATTGTTATTATAGGAGCAAACACAGAAGAACTACTTTTCTGATGTAGTGACACAGCGCCTCACGCACTACCGAGAGGGAATGCAAAACCTAAAGGAGTTGCTGCTGCATCGCATTTTGAGTTTGGAAAAGCTAATGCTAGGTTATAAATAATGCCTAACACGTACAAGGTTGTGGAAATACGCTGAAAAGTCGGTCAACTTTGAGATTCCACATACTATCAACAAAAAATCAGAACGGACTGAAACAGTGGATACTGGCTCTCAATTTAGACTCGACAACATCACTTGGAAGACTCAGCTGCTTGTTAGCGCTCAGCATTTTTTATTTCAACCTGAAGATGATGTTGAATTTACCAACACAATGGGGAGCACAATTCTTGTGCTGAAAGATACAGCCATTCCATCAGTCAGCATCCCAGTGAGAGCGGACATTGTACGTTTTTGTTATGTTCTTACGTTGTCCATGAAACATTCAGCAATAGTGCAACATGCTAACACTACGAGAATGGCTTAGTGTTTCACGATAGCTGGATCTGTCTAGCACCCGGCAACGTTATTCTCTGCCTGGGGGGAGTAAAAGTAGAGTAAAAGTGCCATGATTAGTGATAGCAAACGTGCTGTCTATTCTGTTGTTGTTGTTGACAGAAGTAGCATTGTTTGCCATGTGCTCTGTGAAGCGCAGTTTTCCTTTAAGAGGAAACCAATAACTGCATTTGCTGACCAAAATGCAATAAAGAAACGTTTCCCAATGTTCCCAATTGTTTCTGTTGTATTTTTAATAAAATTAAAACCTATAAGTAGATGCAAATATTTCAAAGCTTTTTTTTAGCTTGACATTTTCTTTTATTTAGAAGGAACGCACGAAGTTTTAACATTTAATTGTTTAACACTTTAAGTACCGACTGAATGGAATAATTTCTATAACTAGTCAAAGTAAGAGGACGACATAAAGGGCTTTGTGCGCGCGCAAGAGAAAAAAATGCACACGCAACTCTCTGGTGCTCCAATCACACCTGCAGCCCCCCTCCTCTTCTGCCTCCCCCCAGCAGAGCCCTACTTGAAAGTGAGCTCCAAACAAGAGACGTGCTTCTGTCCGCTTGGTGGTGCCAGGAGCTGAACATCATCATCATCTTCTTCACCGTCACCATGCCTCGAGGATTCTTGGTGAAGAGGAACCGGAGATGTTTGGCGTCATATCGACCGCGAAACAAAAACAAAGTTGCGACCTGCGATAACGACAAAAAACACCACGAGAAGGCTGACGTAACCAAGCCGGTGAACCACGTATGGTGCGTTCCGGGTACAGATGTCCCGCTCCCGCTGTCCCGTGAGGATTCCACAGAGGTGTGGAACCTGAACGTGGAGGCTGCTCTGGAGGCAGAGGCGGACCGGCGCGCGCAATTACCGGACAGCGAAGAGCACGAGAGCGACATGGATGTTCTCACTCCAACGTGTGACTTCTCCTGCTTCTTCCCGCCTCCACCTCCACACGACTCGCTTTTAATGGAAGCGTGTAGTCCGGTCAAGCCGGTCAGAACAAGACTACCGGAGCAGCACGAAGAGGGCCAGAGGAAGACATTATTTACAGAGACACGTCTGGCTTCATCTCTGGACAGCGAATTGCCGTTTTCTGCTTCCATTGAGAGGCTTTTTGTTGGTAGTAGCCGCCAGCACGCGCAGTCCTACGGTCCCGGTCAGAATCATGACGTTAGAAAACACTCCATCGTACCCCCTGAAGAGCGGCTGAACAGACCCAACAGACCTTCGGCGGGAAGCTCGTGCAAGAAACCCAAAGTGAACCGGAAGCTTACCTTTGAGGACGAAGTCACGACCTCGCCGGTTTTAGGTCTGCGCATTAAAAAAGAATGCCCGGAAGTGAGGAGGCAGCACCGGCACAAGTCCTCCGCTCCGAACGGAAGTCATCCGCTTGGAGAGTTCATCTGCCAACTCTGTAAGGAGGAGTACGCCGACCCTCTCTCCCTCGCGCAGCACAGGTGCTCGCGCATAGTGCGCGTGGAGTACCGCTGTCCCGAGTGCGACAAAGTCTTCAGCTGTCCCGCCAACTTAGCCTCACATCGCCGCTGGCACAAGCCCCGTCCGGTTAACAACACGGTAGGAGAGAGTTGTGTAAAAGAGTTCGAGCTCGACGGGAAAGAGAACGAGCTGCTGTGCGTCAATCAGCGAGAGAGTTCCCGTGTCGACGGAAGCAGCCTCGCGCCGCCGGATTCGTCGCCTCGTTTCAACCAGCACTTGGCAGCAGGGAGGGAAAGCCCACCGCCGGGTCTCCTTCTGTTAAACGCTAACCCATACCGGCCGTCGCTCCCGCCCGCGCCCCCACCGTTTGTCCAGGCGGTACCGGAAGATGAGGCTTACGACTGTAGCTACTGTGGCAAGAAGTTCCGACGGCAAGCTTACCTGAAGAAACACATGGTGGCCGCCCACGAGATGACAGCTCGGGCCTCTTCGCCGTACGAGCAGAATCACCAGGTATGTGCGTGTCACCTGTGCGGCGCGCGCTTCCCGTCTGCTGAAATCCGGGACAAGCACCGTGTGTGGCACGCCATGACGGGAGAGTTGCTTGGAGGCGGGCTCAGAGCGGACGTTTATGGCGGGAACAGGGAGTGTAGGGAGCAGCAGCTTCTCACGTGCAAATACTGTACGTCCACGTTCCTCAGTTCGCCGGGGCTGACGAGGCACATCAGCAAGGCTCATCCCGGAGAGAGCCTGCACGTCATGATGCAAATGGCGGTGAGAAACTGACATAACGGGATAGTACGTGCTGCACCGTACTGGGAGCTGATCCGATGGTCTGAACTTCCCATCTGTTCCTAAAGTTTTGTCCCTCTCTAATCAAAACCGCTCTCTGTACACCGAAAACTACATAACCACTGTATTTTTCTTCCTGTTTTGCAGTACATATCGTCACTTTTACTATAGTTTAAATTACTTTCAGTCTCTCCATGTGGAGTGTTGAAATACTGTACCGGCAAGGTGAGCTATTGTGAACTGTCCAAGGTGCTGACGCTGCCTCCTAGTAAAGATAAATTACTTACTGTACATTACGTTGTTTTATGTATTGGGTTTTTGCTCATACAAAATACAAATCTACTTTATATGAATTTGTATTCATTCATGAGTACCATATATTGTTCTTTTTAAACAAGGCATCTTGTAAATGTTTGACTACACAATCAGCTGTAATATGTAGTTATATTTCTCAAACTGAATCACAACACTTTATGTAGTTAACATATATCAGTATAATATATCAACAATAATCAGTTTCTTGCCGTGATATGCCTTTGAAAAAAATGTGCCAGCTGACTTTAAGGGTATAAAATATTTTCATACAGAAAAGGAACATTTCATGTTAACATCACAATTAAGTTCAATTTAATTTTTTGACGCTCAGTGTTGGTGAGTCAATCAAGACTTATATTTTGCTATGTTCGTAAAGTTTAATGTGATATTAAATCATTGTCAATAAATGTTAATACACAATCAATATGTGTTTTTCTTTAAAATTAAGACAGCAGTATAGGTGATACGTATCATTTATTGTCAACAAATCATGACATCCATGCTTTTTGTGTTTGTGCTGTAGATGTTACACAGTTATACATATTGACAATACGGGTTTGCGGAGTGAGTGTGTTTGTGTGTGAAAGAGGTGTTTTCTTGATCAACACATGTACTCTGTACTGGGTGGCGTCATGCAGTAGCCTTGCCTACTGTACAGTCTTATCAGCAATGTCCTAACAAGTGGTGCACACAAGTTTGTCAAGGTCAGCCAAAGAAGAAGAACATGGGAAGGAGTCTGGGGACAGGCAGAGGAAGCTGAGAGCTCCATAATAAGAGAAAATGCTTTCAAGTAATATTTTGTACCATGGATGACCAGGCTCACCAGTGAACAAAGATTCTCTGAAATACAGTATATATGGAAATATCGTTCATTTTTCCCCATACGACTTGAAAGCATCATCTCTATTTGAATCCGACTAAAGCCACTGGTTACTAGTAACGATGGAAAAGTGCATTACAGGACGTTCTAACAGGATTGATCCCGCACGAAACCCGTTGGGAAGAGTGTGAACTGTTTGGAGCAAATAGGAGTGTTACAGCAACTGTAGACAAGCCCACAACCCGTCTTACCACAAACTCAAACTAACCATGGCGTATTTGTAAATGCAACAACAAACTTTACATGAAGTTTCTCCATAATGAGAATGAAACAGATATAGAAACTGTAACAGCAAATACAGCCAAAGCAGTGGAACAGTTCTTTGACATCTCTTTCCTGGTTCCTTGCCCTATAAACACCCTATAACACCTCAGATATTTTCAACACATTTGAAGGCACTTCAACTTAGTCGGACTCGCCAGTTATCTGCAATAACGCTCCTTTGTTTATTCCGGATGATCTAATTTAATACTCTTAATGTAATTATCTGGATTTTCTGTGGATCGCACACATCATGAGGTGGACCTGGGTCTTAACAAGGGAAAAATGAAGTGTGGTATTCCATATTGAAGTGCTTACTGGTTATAAAAGACATAAAACCTTGTAGTGTGAACCCACATTTGGTTTTGGCAGCTTTTGCCACAAAACAGCATACAGCATCACTCAAGCATTTCACTCAATAGCTATTAACATATCTAATATATAGACATTTATACTCAAGAGGTGCAAATAAAGAAGCTGTTCCATTGCATCAGATGACTCAACAAAATAAAGGAACATTTATGTTTGTGTGAAGTCAGTCCTTTAAAATAATAATAACAAAAATGTAACAGACTGGAGGGAAAACATACATCAGTGCTTCTCCACATTTTACAGCACAGAGACTCAATTGTTCAGTTTGACCTGTGAATGTACAGAAAGTGTTTTTTTTGGCTCGAGAGCTGCAGGCTTTCTATTGTTATGAGCTAATTTTGTTTCTATGTACAATAGAAAGCTCAATCCTTAACTTTATAGACTTAATGCTGCACTGAGAACAAAATATACTTAATATAATACATATATACATGATTTCTCATGGCATCATTCAACATGCTCACAAACAGAGCAAAGACATGCTTGACACTTTAGCTCCAGCTTGTCCTGATTGGACAGGAGAACAAATCTGAGTATAATGAGTATAAATGCAGCAGCTTGAACTGTTTAAAATAAAGTTACAATATAGTATATTCCACAAAATACAGTAGCACGGCTAGACAATTACATTACAAGTATTTCTGCAGTAACTCTGATATCGCATTCCTGTCTATTTGTCAGTCAGTTTGGACTGACGACACTGAACTTTGAATTTTCTGCGTTTAAAAAAAAAAAAAAATTGAAGTCTACAGTCTTACAGAGCCAAAGGGAGGTGGTATGGAAGGGTCACATCAAGTCTTATTGGCTGATCCAGAGGAACGTCGAAGCTTCATGGACATACGTGTCTTGCTAGTTCGAGGAGACATGGGGGAGGCCGAGTCGCTCCCGGCCTCCCCAAGTGCCGGACTTTCTGACCGAAGACTCTCGAGGCAGGAGCCTGTGGAGGTGGTTTTGGGGGGAGGGGTAACGTGATGTGGAGAGGGTGAGGATGGAGATAAAGATGGAGGAATGAGGAGGGGGTGATGATGAGGGAACCACAAGGAAGTTAGAAGACTATTTATTTAGGGTTCATTCTAGTTCCCTAAAACACAAACATAGCTTAATTACAGACAGACAAAGAGAAACTACGACATACTGGACATACAAAGGCTGAAAAAAGACAGACCACACTTGATTATTTGTAAGTGTGTGTGTGGGGGGGGGTGGCTGAGCCAGTGGATCTTCTAATTATTTAAACACTCCTGCACAAATCTTAAGAACAGAGGAGCATGACAAATATCCACATTTTGCACTGGTTGATTGGAAGCAAATTGTGAGTAAACCATCAAACAGGAGCAATAAACAAAAAATTTAGTCTGCAACTTATTGAAAACTGCATTTAAACTCAAACAGGCTGTTCATCAGCTGATCAAAACTTTATGACCATAGCTTTTAAAAAGTTAAATTCTGCGCTAAAATCTGGCTTTCATGTCATTTTCTGTCAGACATTGACAGTCATGGCCTCCTGATGCTTTCTGTCTTTAAACGTGGCAGAATTGTTGAACTGCAAAAGCAAGGTCCCTTGCAACGCGCCACTGCTGCCAAGGTTTGACTCATTAAGACGAAAAGCCTTTTTGCCTTTGGCATCAGGAGGTTATGACAATGTGAATGTCTGACAGAAAAAGAGCAAGAAAGCCAGAATCTACAGTGTGTTGGGAGCTTAAATGTGTTTTTTCAATACATTGGACATTTTGTCTTTCGTTCTTTTCTTCCTATTGCATTTTGATGCTCTTACTTGCAATGTGGATACAATCCACCACCACAAAATGCGAATAAGATTTTGTTCAGAAATGTACAAATAATTAGAAGATCTGTGATATGCTTTTGAGAGTGACTTTTTTTTTTTTTTTTAACATAGTGGGCGGGCGAGTAGTTGGTCTATCTGCCGGTATTAGTGCCGCATATCACTGTTCTCCTTGCTTTGTTAGACACAGCTAAAATGTGTTTCTGGTGTACAGCTGGTCATTACAGGCTTAAATAGAATGTTCATGTGGCATTTGTGCAAAACATGCGGCACCTTTTTTGTCAGATGTGTTAAAGCTCATTGTGATGGATTGCATTCTGAAAATCTGGTTTTATCTGGTTCAGGGAAACTGAGTAAAAACGCACTACAATGGTCACTACATACGACACTTAATACAAGTAGTTATTGTCTATTGCTTATCTATTTCTGTCATACCATTCACAGCTGGCATGAAGGACCTTCTTCTTCAAACCTTTTCCCTTCACCCTTAGTCTAAAACTATCCATTGGTTTAGGGACCCTCAGGCACATTACACTATGCTCCTCTGGAAGGGAGGAGGGAGAGACAGCAGAGGGAACAACACAAAAAGATAGGGATTGGGATGGCGAGAAAATAAGCAGAAAGAAGGGCAAAAAAATGAGAGAAGAAAGACGGCAGGGAATAGATGAGGAGGTGAAAGATTTAGGAAACAAAGTGGAGAAACAGATGGAGAGATAAATAAATGAAGGAAACAACAAAAGGAGAAAAATGTGAGGGAAAGGAAAAAAAAAATCAACAAAGGAAAGAAAAAAGAAAAAAGAGAAATATAAACAGTGTGAATAAATACATAAAACAGAAGACAACAATAGAGTACAACAGATATGGACATAAGATAGAAAAGTGTTCAGGGTAGTGCACAGGCACCATTTTGAACTTCATTAAACTGAAACCTAATGCAGCTAAACTATTTTAAATAGTTAAAATTGATTGGTGTATATATTTAAATGTGATCCCTTTATTAGGTTCCAAAAGGGGCAAAAAATGCGCCTCCGTTATAAACACCTTGTTAAATGAATACCTCTGTCAATTAAAACTCAGTCTTTTTTGTGAAGCCGGCTGGATCTGATTATCTTTATTAGGTTGTGCAGATGTGCCTGATGTGTTGGAGCTGATGTGTGTGATCTGGATGTGTTAATGTGTGTCAAAAGGAGGAGACAAGAGAGGAGCAGACGTAAGGTTAGAGGCAAAGTATCACCAGGTCAGTGTGACGTCGCAGTTTACAGGAACAAAGAGGAGGAAGATTACCGTTAGTGGTTAGGTGGAAGGTTAGAACGGTGAAAGAAAAGGGTATGTCACTTTCAACACAGGATCAATGTGTAGTTTCACACTGCACAAACCCCGTTAATCAAACCCAGTGTGCATTAAATAGACGAGGTCATGTAATGTTATGAAATGATCTGTACTGTACCAAAACTGCAGTCAAAGACAAGTTGAAAATGACATTTCCTTCTGTCAGCACAGGTACCTACAAACTCATGCAGACCTGCTGTGTATGGAGAGGAAACAGTGGAAGAATGGCAGAGCGACGACATGTGCAGGTCAAAAGTGCACGTGACTGGACTGTGTAAGGGAAGAGCCAATCAGAACAGGGCGTGTCGTTCATGTGACCGGGCTTACCTTTTAGCTATAGGCAAGTGACACAATACGATCTAAAGAAGGGGGCAGGAGGAGGAGGGAAAAAAAAAAAAAAACACAAAGAGGGGAGGAAAAATCATAACCAAACAAAAAGGGAGAATAAATCAAGATAGAACAAACAGAAATTAAAAGGGGGAGAAAAAAAGTTTGATCATTATGTTGTTATAGAAGGCAGTTAAAGGAGGGAGGTTTGTTTCAGAGCACAGGGTTGTCATGTTGATGATATTATCTTTTATTTGAAATGATGAGCAATCGTATGTTCAGGTCATACCAACATGACAGTCTGTGTCCTGAAACAAAGTGTTTGGGGCTGAACAACACACGGATCATGACTCACTTTTTTTGTGGGTGAGTGTTATTCAGTCTCAAATTAAAGTTATTAATATCATTATCATAATAACACACAGAGATGAGCAGCAGTATGACAGGACCAACTACAATACACAGACACATGTAACTTACAACTAGATAATAGCTAAATATCCCTTTAAGATGCAGTTATTATGATAAACATTGGGCTCACATGAGATTAAGCATTCATAAGCGTTATTGTGAAGAGAATGGGTGGCTTAGCAAAAGTAACTTTATCGTAAATAACAGCAAAATTGAATAATTACATTGTCTATGAGCCACAGAGCAGTGCACCATTTTAAATACAATTTAAAACCAGATTCATAAGACACACTGGGAATCAGTATCGGCCTAAGCAGGGTACAGGATATGTCTGACAGCCCTGAGGCTTCAAAAACTACAACAATGGTGGAATAAATAGTCTGCATAACAACTAAGTAGGTGATGCAATTGCAACTTGTACTGATACAACTTATATATGTATGTATGTATGTATGTATGTATGTATGTATGTATGTATGTATGTATGTATGTATGTGTGTGTGGCTGCGCTAGTGTCATACCTGTGTCAGTGGGCAGGTGGGTGCAAGGAGCTGGACTGTAGACTCGAGCTGCATAATCCTCAAAGGTGGTTGGCTCCTGGTGGTGCTGCACAATGGTTTCTAAGTAGCGAGCGCGTTCCTCATAGCTGAGGTCAAATGTCAAGGAAACCCAAATAAAAATGAATCTGCTGAAGAAACAAACAATAAAAGTTTAAAGAAGTTCAAGGCTGGGATACTGCAGGTACACTCAAAATTATTAGAAATTCTATTTATGTGCAAAGTTTCTAAACTTGCAACAAAGTAAAATGAATTTGAATACCTTACCCTACACCGCATGATAGCGCAATATCCCACGAACGCTAAATGTCCTGATTGAGTTGTGCATTTTCACTTTGGAATGGTTTAAATCAGCTGATAAATGTGGCGGCAGTCACAATAGTTAAGTTTTTAGAGAAAAGTGGGAATTTTGCATAAAGCAAAAATTTTTGTTACGTGAAAAGCAGGTAGCCTGAAAGTCCTGAACGTATTCGACAGTTTGATGTCGGAATGGCTTGAATCGGTGGAGAAATGTGGTAGTAGAAACAACTGATATGTTTTTACAGAAAGTGTGTAAAACTAAAATTTTTCTGAAAAATAGGTAGCCTGAATGTACTGAACGTGTTGGAATGCCTGAATGCCTTGAATGAATTGAGAAATC
The DNA here is from genome assembly GCF_027744805.1 of Dunckerocampus dactyliophorus. Taxonomy (NCBI): domain Eukaryota; kingdom Metazoa; phylum Chordata; class Actinopteri; order Syngnathiformes; family Syngnathidae; genus Dunckerocampus; species Dunckerocampus dactyliophorus. Next base: position 20,543,627 of record NC_072831.1, on the reverse strand, counting down.
TGGACATTGAAAGAAATCTTAGAAGAAGAGGAAGTAGTGTTACAAAAAAGTAATAATTTGCAAAAAAAAAAAAAAAAAAAAAAAAAAATTTTTGGGAAAATTGTCAGGTTGAAAGCCCTGAATGAGTGGAATGGTTTCATGGTAGAATGGTTGGAATAGGTTGAGAAACGTGCAAATGGTGGAAGTTTGAAAATGGAAAATTCCTTTTCAATTAGGTAAAAATGTGGAATTTTTGGAAAATCTGGCAATGTTTTGAAATTGACACGGGAATAAGAACGATCTGGTCAGAATTTTGTAAAAGCATTCACACAATAGTGCAGACTGAATGTTGAAATGTATAAATAAGTTGAATTACAGCAGGATCGAGAATCAAACCAGCAGCCATTGGGTTGAGGAAACAACCACTCTACCTCCTGAGCCATGTCACCCTGCAGAATAAGCACAATGTTACAGTAATGCAGTGGTTCTCAATTATTTCCTGTCATGCTCCCAGTGGGGGACAGAAATGTTTCGCGCCCCCCAGGGGGCCCCGCCCCACTATTTGAGAAGCACTGCAGTAATGTAAAATGTAAAAATAATGTTCCATTAGCATGGCTCACCAAATGAATTGCCCATTCATTTCCAATGGGAAAATTGTCACCAAAAAATGAAATTAGCGTGAATGTGGGAATTTGTTGAAAAGTAATGCTAGGTGGCCAACGTGTCCTGAATGATTTCAATATTTTGATGTCGGGTTGGTTTGAATTGATTGAGAACTGTGAGAGGAGTTAGCGCCATTCAACACTTCCACACTGTTTTAACTACAATAATAAACACATTGTTAATAATACCATTGTTAATAAACATGCATTTATGACCATATCTTATCCGACATCTTCAGGATTGTCTAATTCACAAGTAGAGGAAAGGTCAATATGAGTGTGGTGGCACCTAGTGACGGGGGAAAAATACATTCAAATTCTCTTGACAAAAATGGCATGAATGAATGAAAAATGAAAATGCTATGTATTTGGATACTGTAAAATAAAACATTTCCCACAGACAAGTGACAATCTCTTAATATTTAATCTATTTTGTACATTATAATTAAAAATAGATCTGCAAATACGAATCCATGTTTTATTATGTAACTACAAGTATAATTATGTCAAGGTTGTTTTCTTCCATGCATGTGAGTTGTTTTTCTGGAAAGTAGGATGCTACTTAATAAAATAACAAAAAAAAATGAAATATTTAATATTTGTGCCTAGTTTAATTGCTTAACTTTTTTTTCTGCATTGATATTGATAGGCATCCCAAGCAACAAAACTACAAGGCAAACATTACTTGTTTTTTTTCCTATAAAATAAATAGTGTACAATGTAAATGGTTTCCTGTATGAATCCAGATATGAAAAAGGAGATACTCTGGCTACAAAAAAAGCAAACCAATCCCAAATCAATCTGTCATTTGTATTACAGCCTTCAGCCATGGGCTGAAAAAGCGGTGCTGGGACTAAGCAGAGAGCAGAGTAAATGGAAACCAGGACTTCAACTGTCCATCTATTAGAGATAACCTCATTGATAGAATGACATTTACGCTCTTGTCCTCAGTCCTCATCATACATCCAACCATAATGACATCCAGGCACAGCCGTACGTCTCGTCAACAGGCACGTACACACAAAACTCGGTCATATCATTTCGCTATAGTATTACCATTTACTCCCCCAGCTCCAATAACAAATTATTTTCAATGGCAGGAAGTGTGTGGGGTGTGTGCACATGTCCCCGTTTGAGTATAAATGGGGGTAAGACAATGAATCTTCAGAATGAAATCTGCGTTTGTACCTCAGTGTGTGTGTGTGTCTGATGGTGAATGGGTCAGACATTTACAATAGCGCCCATGGGTTTTCTATTGTGTTAGAGAGATGGTCTACGGGCCTCAGAAGGAGAGAGATTCAGGTCTAATGGTAACTGATCCAGTTAGAGACAATGATAATAACAATAACATGGCTCTTTTAAAGTGCTACGACAGAGCGCGCTGGGGAAAAGAAAGGCAATAAAAAAAAAAAAAGGGACGTGAACAGAAAAACAACATGAAACATGCAATTTAGCTTTAGATTACATAGGTTTTGTTAAAATTATACTGATGGTCAAACAGAGATTTTAATATCAAAAGGGTGCTCTCAGGCTTGATGCTAAAGTTCAGTTTTTGTGATTAGTGCGAGCACTACATGCTGCTACACATCCCTGGAACCAATTAACCGCGATAAACGAGGCATGACTGTATATAGAAGTGTCACACCAGAGGCACTTCCAGCACTGCTGCATCATGAAGGGGCGGAGGCGTGGGTGAGCTGGAAGGTGCTTGTCACTGTGTCCTGCCACGGAGGAAAAGTCAGCGTTTTTGTTTTTTTTCCATTTCTGCAAAAAATATCTAAATATCTCAAATCAAACGCAAACAATAGATTTTTATGCTGTGCTGAATGAATGAATAAAATTGACTGCCAAGAGGTGATCAGACTTTTACAACCAAGTATCAAGAACTTTTCCCGGAGAAGGAAAGGCTGCATGTACTTCACATACAAATATAAAAAGGTACACAAATGCGTTTCAGTTTATTAAACAAAAATGGGTCTAAGTATTTGAAAACTTTTTTTTAACCAGAGTGAATTATTCTCCTCTTTTTTTGGTATGCTCTTAATGAGCAACCTGTTTTAACATTTAAAAAAAAGTTGCAGTATTTGCCTTATTTTGTACAAAAGGTGTTTATTTGTGGAATGCGTCCAGTGGCATCACAGTAAAAGAAGCATAATAGTGAGATGTGACCTAGCCTTTGTTTGAGGGCAGAGCTGCGGCCTTTATCGGTATTGGTTGATATCGGTATCACAAAAGTAGTGCTGGGCACTATCGGTATATTGGATATGGGTAAGAAAGCCAATATCGAGCAGCTCTACTTAACACTCAAGTATTCAATATTCGTTTGAGACATGACCAAATAGATTTGATAAGTTTTCAGCTAAAGTGTTATGTGGATGGTCCCTTACTTAGAAAGCAATCCTTTGTTCAATTTGAAACGACAAAGTAAGTCATGCAGGTTAGATGCAAAGAAAGCGCTTGAAAGAATGAAGAGGAAGCAGTGCAAGGAGGTGAGAGCAGAGGGCCGCGGGTGAAAGAGCATGGATTATATAACGGTAAAAACACAGTGTGAACTCTGCATGTGTGTGCGAGTTTGTATACGATCAGTTGCGAGGAAAGCAGCAGTCACACCGTTTCAAAACCTGTGTCTTCACACCGGCTCTATATGCGATCTCATCATATGCCTTTTCCTGCTTCTCTGTATCACACATGAATGTGTGTGCACACAGGGGAAAGATGTGTAAAAAAGTAATACATAGACAATGTATATAGCACCATCTCGCAGTTTTCCGAATGAATGTCGTTTGGCATTGCAGGTGTACCTAATGCTGTGCCCAGTGAATGCAAATCCAGTATTATACAGTAGTAGTTCTCAAACATCCTAACCACTTCCTCTTATCTGAGTTGAGTTGTTTAGAAATGTCTCCAAAAGACTGTCCCCCCCATGTGTAACTCTACAATTCGCCGTCTTAGATTTTCACTGATCTCCTAGGTTGTTTTGAGGATTGGTCGATCCAATGAGTGCTGTCAAACAAATTATTTCATAATACCAGAGACATACTACCAGATACTACCTGCCGTCAATCATGATCACTTGGCAAGTTAAAAAAACACTGTGGAACCATCAGCACCCCTTCTTATAAGATTTTAATGATTGTATGGATGTATAATTCTGACCCAGCGGTAAAATAGAGAAAATTCATGATAAATTCAGCTATATTACCAACTCAGATATATTACCATATCATACTGGAAAAAAGAAAGGTTGAAATAAATTACTATGGCCTCCAAATTAGGAAAGCATTCAAGCCAATGATGAAAGTAAGTACAAATGGACTAGTTATGTGCAATACTGTACAAAAACAGGGGAAAAAATTTGGACGAAAAATGGGGTACACATAAACTGAGGTTTGACTGTACCATACGTTTCTGAAACCTCTTAAAGCTGAAAATCACTAAACTGGACAAATGTACACAAATGAAAAAGACTTTCCCAAAAAACAACAAAAATGTCACTACGTAATAACAATCAAGGTAGATGATTCAATTCTGGGATTCTGCTGGTTTCTTGTAGCACTCAGAGAAGGCCTTACAATTAAATTGTTGCATTCCCAGCTTCCCTACATGCCTAAATTAAGTCATTATGCGTGATTTGCTGATGTACAATGCTGTTAAAACATCATCCTTCACAAACGGGGGAAACAATGTTGCATTTACACTCTTTACAATGGGCACCAACTTTAATGAGGTCTAGTCTGAGGAAGTTTTTACATAACCCTGCTCGCTAAAGAAACAAAAAAAGTAATGAAAAGATAAGGCTCCTTCAGAATGAATGATCCCTGCCATTATCACAAGAGTAAAAATCTTTGGGAAATGAAAAGAATAGGCTATCATCACTTAAACACATCTGCCTCCAATCCTTTTCTCCATCCCTAGTCGTAACTATAAAATACAAGGTAATTGAATTTGAGATAGCCCCTTTAAGTCATTAGCGAAAATATCTCTTTTACTGCGGGATGACAGAAAGAAAGGAGGAAAATTAGGAAGGTAGAAGATTGTGAGCAAGAGGAAGAAAGCAGTGCAAAGAAAGGTGAAGGATGGAGGAGAGGGAGTCGTATAAAATGGCTCTTTTGTGTTGAGTCAGAAACTCATTTTCGTTGGTGAGGTTGCCATGAGTGAAAAGAGTGACAATTCTGTGTCTTCTCCATCTCTTTTCCTCCCGTCTCTTTCTCTCTATCCATTTTAGCCCTTTTCTTTCCCTCTCTCTCCTGCAGTGCGGCTCATTGTGGTGGTGTATGACTCCTGTGATCACTTGTAACAGAGGGAGAGTGGAGGCGAGCGGGCCAAAGAGGGAGCTTGTTAGCACATTAGGAGGTGGGCCCACCACTGCGAGGTGTGTGTGTGTGTGTTGCAATAGGTGTGTGGCTGCACATACAATGTGCTATGTAGATGGAGTTGCCTGTTATAATATAATATGGCTGTGCATTTAATCACATGACATGACACAAAATAACTGTGCTTGAGAGTGTTTTTGCTCCTTTTTTTTAGTGGTTTAGTTTTTAAGAACATTGAAAATGTTTTTCTAAAGTACATAGAAAAGCATAGAACATTTTAATCAACAAATCAGAATGGTATAAGATCAGGGGAGTGGCATTTCCCTGGTTGGGAATTTGTTTAAAGGATACATTGTCATGCTTGGACATTGATTGTGGCATCCTCGGGGTACAAAATTGTTTAGAGTGACATTTGTAAGGTGTCAAAACTATTACCAATAAAGTTTTACTTACAGATGTTTTTGTTACAGTGAGAACTTATGAAGAACAATAATGGTAGACATATTAAAATGGCAAAAGCGGTTGAATGTAAACTATCGCAAAATGTAAGTAAAACTAAAATGTTATTACTAATTTAAAAAAAGAATGCTGAAGCACAACTGCAGACAGATGGTATTCACACTGATAGAGTTGAAGAAAATACGTTTCTGGGGTTAGATTAGATCAGGGGCGGGCAAACTTCCTGGCTCATGGGCCACATTGGGTTAAAAAATTTGGCGGAGGGGCCGTCTATGCATAGGTGGCATTTAACAGAACTACAGTACATACTGTACTTGCTCACGGTGGAATGAAACGAAAACACATTCACAGCAACGCATCACATAAATCAACAACAAAGCACTAATCATTACACGCAATTTAAAACTGTTATTTCCAAATGCCCGCAGGGCATGCTGGGTAGTCCAGCGGCAACAACAATATGAAGTAAGAACAGTAAAATGTTCGATATCAAGAGTATGTAACTTCTGTATGTACTTACTGTATGTACTTCTCTGACCAACTCCTTAACATATTTTGCAATGAGGCAAAAATGCGACAAACACCGCAAAATGTTGGGAGAAAGAGTATCACCAGCTACCCAGCATACCTTGCGGCAGGAATATATGAGTGTATTTTTGGCATCGGTATTGGGACGGAACGGACTGATCAAAATGTTGATTTGTATTCAGCCTTGTAATAACATGTTCAAAAGAAAACATTCAGGATTAATTCTTACAAAGAAAGGCAACATATTTCACCTCTCAGCAGGTGCAATTGTACAATTAAAAGAAACATACTAACTTACTTTGTTAAACTGGAAATGTATACTTGGATGACAGCAATGTATCCCACCTCACATCTGTAGGGTTTTCTCAGAGTGTAGCTGCTTAAAATTGAAAGTACAAAGCGGGTTTTTGACACAGCTCTTGTACTGAACCATAGTAGTCTGTGTAGATGTGCCAAATTTGGTCGGTCCGTGTAAAAGGATGGGGATGCCAATATATGTGGTGTAAGCACATTATTGTCTTTGACATATATGGACATTGTACTAACAGCCTACAAACAGGTTCATTGACAGCAGCTCGTAGTCTGCTCAGAGGAAATCAATAGTCTATGACTCAGACATCTACCATCCAAGTGTATCACAGCATCACGTCTAGAAGGCTCTAATAATGTTAAAAACCCGTATTTAGAAGGTCGTAAACAGGTTTTCAATGCTATAACTACAAAAAACTTAAATTTAAATATTAGGAACCCTACTTGGCTGAAATGTACTTGTCTGGAACCAATTAACTGCGATAAATGAGGGATTACTGTATATGGATATACTGTATATATCATTGGGGTGGTTTGGTTCAAGTGGTGAAAGAGGCTGTATCAGGAAGCCTGTATGTCTTATTCCCACGCTGGCTGATTTCATAATCCTCACAACTTTTAATAATCGAAAACTCTGTGTATTGAGCAGAATTGATCTGTACTGCCAATTCACTAGGTGCTCCTTAAAAAGCACACAACATACTATAAAACCTACATATGCACGCTGGCTGCGTGCTTTTTGTACAGCTTCAGTTCTCTAGCATCATTTCCTTTGTCAGGGCAAATTACACCACCGATGTACAATTAAGTCAACCGGCCATATCACCAACGTCTTTATTGCAATTGAGGAGGACAATTATCTCACTCTGAAACGAAACCGCAAATACAAACTATAATATAATGTAGCAACGAATGCCTAACTTTTGCTCATGACATATCCTGTAAACAAAACACATGCCTTGTATCTCACACACCACTGCCCTATCTGTCCTCTCCACCCCAGGCATTGGAACAGACACACAGAAAGAAGGATATCAGAGGGATAATACAATTGGAAAAGCTTTACAGAATGTAATGATAAACCTATGTGTACATGCGTGTGTGTCCATGCCCAAAGGAACAAGCTAATGGGTTTATATCTTTCTGTGATAGCAATGATATGGAGGCTTACAGATTTCATTATGAGTGTGTGTGTGTGTGTGTGTGTGTGTGCGTGTGTGTGTGTACGCCAAAGATGAGGACAGAGATGGGTTGGTCTAATGCAAGACTCACTATGCGTGGACACAACACACGTACACACTTTCACTGTCACATTTATCCCAATTAATCTGTTCTTTAATTCAATGCAGAAGCAGGGGCTGCGAAGGAAACAAAGTGATACATTAATTATTCACCCATTGACATGAGTGGGCACAGGTTTTATATGACATGTTCTCTGAGTCGGCAAAGATCTTTACATGTATATTTTTGAAATTCGTAGTCATAGTTAAAATGGAAATTCCATGGTTGTAGTTATTACATTATTGAGGTATAGTGATGATAAATGACTCTTGGATAACGTTTGGTCTTTTCTTGATTGAAGATTTTATTCTGGATTTTGGGGGGGAAAACACAAAAAACTGACAGGAATATCAGAGTTTTATTGAGTGGCTCTGATATGAAATGTAATTGCATTCTGTGAAATGATTTGCAGTGGAAGTGATTGTTGATGTGCTGTTTGCAAAATATACACACAAGTGACAAAGTACAGGAACTCTGGAAATCCAATAACCAACGTTATCTTTCGTGTCTGCCGCCGTCACACTCGTTAATTAGCGTGGCAAGTGCCTTGAACGCCTTCTGTTTTGTGATGCACTGACCTAGCTCATGATTATATCTCTGAGGTCACGGTTTGCTAAAACTGGCACATGTAATAAAGGTCTTGAAGGCCTAAATTGGAATAGTGATGGACATGACAACACCATGACCTTTAGCCTTCCTATAAGTGCTATATGTGTATACCAGCATCCAAAGGGCAGCCCTGGGGCTGATTTTTAGTTTTTTAATCAGCCTTCAAATAAAAAATTAGAATTAAACAAGAAAATTAACAAAAACAAGAAAAATGGAAAAACAGCAGTAATTTTACAAGAATTAAGTAGAAATATTAGAATAAAGCCATAATATTAATATATAAAATTGTAACATTACAACAAAATATTTTATGAGCGTAATGTACTATGAGGAAAAATATTAGTGACAAAACAAAGAATAAAGTTGTAATTTTTGGAAAATTAGGTTGGGAAACAGTTGCGTTATTACGAGAATAGACGGTTGAAGTATTTGTAAAGTTAAAACCAACAGCAAAGATGGAAAAACGAGCAGCGGAGAAAAAGTAATGACACACTTCGTCACCTATAACACAATACATGGATTGGTGAACAAACAGTAACATGTCAAAGTGGCCCCCGTATCCTTTGATTTTACCGTAGCGGACACTCGCTCGGGAAAGTATAGACACTCCTGGTGTGTTTATACAGTACATGTACATCTAAAGTAAAAAAAATAAAATAAAAAATAAAAATAAATAAATAAATACATAAATAAAGTAGACAATTAAATACATGTGGTCCCCAGGTTACGCCGTTTTGTGGTTGCAAAGGTGTTCCCAAAACTAAATTGAAAACTGGCCTGTAACCACGAGACTCGCTCGACAACTACTTCAAGCGGAAGAACACACTTTGTACGGCTTACGTGCAGCCAGACGACTCTCAACACTGGACTGTCGCGACCACCATCAAGGATAACGATCGTATTGTAACGTCTACCCGGAGGTAGTAAGGATAACGAGGAGGTGGTCGATCAACAGTCTCTTTTTTGCAAAAACAGAACAGAGCTGACCCGCACCAAAGCAGCGTCAGCAAACTCAGCTGTCCTCTCTGCAAAGTGCAGTCTTCCTCCCAGCATGCACGCACGCACACCCACACGCATACACATCACTTTCACCGATATTCGGAAATCACAAAAACACATAAGGGCCAGGTCGCTACAGTATCATTGAACATGTTCCAAGGATCTGCTCCTACAAAAGCGACCATAACAACAAAGCAGCGTAGTGGTCTCATTTTTGAGATGGAAAGGTTGCTAGTGCTTTCGCTCTTATTTTTTTTTACACATTTTTATTTGTTATTACTTCATTATCGTTTCATTTACTTCTTGTATTTCGTGTTTTATTACTGTATGTTATGTCCTTTATGAGTCCTGTTAACACAAAAAAATGCTTGCCAATGTCTGTATTTATATTTACAAAAAAAATCCCTTTCGTTGTATAACATCAATGTCTCCTTATGAAAGCTTCATATTATTTCACTTTGCTCAACCAGACCATACACAAAAAATCAAATCTGTCATTTTGGTGGTGCACCTTTTCTTCAAATAACTTTCTTCTGTATATCGATTGCCTAAAATGGCCTTACAAATTGGGGTTGTACCACCACCTGTTGTGTTGGCCGGTCTGGGAATGTGAGATTTTTCTTGTAAACGTTGGTGTGTCCTTAATTTTTTAAAATGTATTCATTTGTTTTACCCCAGAATGAGGAAAACATTTGTTTAAAAATTTAAAATGCAAAAACCAAAACAAAACATAGAAGTAAGATTAGCAGTTTTGGTACAAAGCTGATGAATCCGTGAGATATAATATAACAAAGGCAAGGACCTCAAGACGAACATTAACGGTCTTTTGTTTTTTTTAATCAAAGCAAGTATGGTAATGAGTGTTTTTGTACGTTAAATGAGGGTTAAGGATGGCATGACCCGGTTGCAGCATCAGCAATAGCAAAGTGTCTTCAATTTGTGAGGTTGTGCCCTCACCTTTCTATCATTGTGAGGAACAGACTCTTCTTGTCACACACAGCAGATTGTAGTCTTACCGGGACAATGGGCTCTATTGAGGGAGCTGGCAAAGAGAAGCCAGGCAGACCGCTAGGCGTTTGGCTGCTCTTAGTCTGTGCGTGTGTGTGTGTGTGTGGATATGGGGGGATAATAGCGCTACATGCCCAAAGCTGCCATCATTTCACTGGGAACACAGTGTGACAGAGCGGGAGCAGCGGTGACACATACATGCGCAGACAGCACACACAAACACAACAGTGCTATCACACCAAGCCATATGCTGACCCCAGCCACATTAGCACTATCCCTGCCAATCAACGACTACAGACAGACACACAATAGCTCTAATCCTGAAAGTGCCAACCGTCTACACGTGTAAAATGAACATAGTGAAATACAGCTTTAACTGACAGATGACATTTGTTTGATTATTTGCGCATGCAAACATACTGTTAAAACTGGTTGTGAGGTACGTGTGCATGCGTATGTTTTTGTGTAGCAGCTTTGTGTCCCTCCAGCATTGTTTCCCAGAAGCACATGCTGTACCAGATGGAGAACGGCTGCAGCTCGCTCTTTTAACTCACTCCAACACCTATCACATGCAAATGTTTACGAACACACACTGTATTAGGCTGTGGAGTCACCGTTACAAATCAACGTAGGAGTACGACAGTCTAACTGTTTAAAAATGTCACATTGAGTTTACTTAAAGTAGCATAAAGTATATTGTCGTGGACGACCACATTGTTTGCCACTCTGTACCCTCTGATTGTTTATGATATTTTATGTGTATACAGTGGAACCGTGGTTAGCGTCATTAATCCTTTCCAAAAGGTCCGTCTCTAACCAAAATGTACTCTAACCAAATAAATTTTTCTCATAAGAAATAATGTAAATCCAATTAATAATTACTGTATAGTTTTACATTTAGAAAACACTTTGAAATGCATATAAATGGCGAATGAAAGGGATCATTTAACGTCACTTTTACATTGATTGAAGATGTGATTGTTGACAAAAATAGCAATGTGGCATTGAGATTCACACGCACACCACCTTTGTGTTTTGCGATAAGTTATTTCTTGAATTCAATAGGGTTTCTCTCATTCTTTATCAAAATGCTGGCACTTGCAACTTTCTTTGGCTACCTTGTAGGTTACTTTGCAGCCGTTATCATTATGAAAAGCAGAAAAATGATGTGAAAATGTCATCCAGTTCGACTAGTCCAGAGTGCACCGTGCCTCTCGCCCAAAGTCAGCGGGGATAGGCTCCAGCACACCCCCGTGACCCTAGTGAGGATTAGTGGCATAGAAAATGGGTGGATGGATGTCATTCAGTTTACCCTAATGCCAGCAAATGGAGAAGGAGAGTGGCAGTCATTGCAGCAATGTAATACTACATTTCAATGTCACACAGCAACTACAGTTGAGTTGACATAGAGACAGCGGTATGTGAGTGCATGAACAGGCTTCAGAGTCTCGGATTTGTTGTTGCAACGAGCCAATATGCAAGAAGGAGTTGTACTTACACACAGCTGCCCCGGCACCTTGGCACTGTGTGCTTTTGGATGGCTCTGGTCATGGTGAATGAAAGATCAGAGCGAGAGGGAAGGCAGATGGACTGCCCTGAGGGCCAGGAGACAGAATGTGAGACATGGAGACAAAAAAAAGTAAGGGAAGAGAGAGAAAACGCCAGACAACCATTGACACTTTCAGCCCTTTCTCCTCAGTCCTCCATTTGCTTTTATATCAGTCGTTTTGTGTGGTTACCTGATGCTACAATGACGCAATCAAATCACAGACTTAAGAGAACCAGAGCACTGAGTGGCATGCGTCCAAAAATGGTGTTAATATTTGCTTTACACACGCCGTAATGGATTGAGATCCTAGCCCATAACAGCTTTGAACAAAATCGGTGACAAAGGGCAGCCTTGGCCGAATCCAGCTCTCACTTGAAATGAGTCAAAAGTACAGCTGGTAATGCGACCCAAACGCTAAACACCAGTTGTACAGGTGTAACCCGCCTGGCCCAGCCAGCCCCACAGAATGAGAGTCCAGAGCGCTAGCCATTGAGCTACAAGCACAAGCTGTTAACTCAGCTCTTAAGGCGTCAGCAGGTAAGTTTTTACCAACATACTTCTGCACAGCTACACCAGCTGGCATCCGAAACACAAGGACAGAATGGGCCTGTATCAGTAAATGCAGTACCCCATACCCCCGGAGCACTCCAAACAAGACCCTCCAAGGGACACGGTCAAATGCTTTCTCCAAATCCAGATAGCACGCGTAGACTTGTTGGGCAAACTGTAATGCTCCCTCCAGGACCATGCTGAAGGTGCAGAGCTGGTCTACAAAGACCTTACCAGGGAAGTGGAATACACGCTCCACTTCACCTTCTTAGAGAGGGGCACCACCATCCCAGTCTGACAATCCAGATGCACTGATGCCCATGCAATGGTTCAGAGGCGTGTCAACCAAGAGCGCCTGTCAAAATGCAGAGCCTCGAGGAGCACCGGACAGATCTTATCCACAACTGAGGTTCTGCCAGTGAGGAGATTTTTTTTACCTCAGCCACAGAGATAGGAGAGCCCACCTCGAGTCCCAGACTTTGGTAGAGCCTATGCCTGCTGACCTTTGGGCGAGGGAACACCCAGTCAATGGCAGGGCAAACGTACAGTATAAACAGATATAATAAGAAAAAATAAAAAAACAGATAATGTAAGAATATAAAGGAAAACAGATTAATTGAGATGGGAAGAGCATAAAGATAAATGTAACTACCATTGCTGCCACATCAGTTATGCTCTAACAAACCACAGCGGTAATAATGTCAGACTGCAACTTTAAGACAGAAACTATCATCCTCATGACAGCCTTTTTCAATTGAAAAATGTCTAGTTTTGTCCTAATTCGTTTAAGGATTCTTTAAGTTCTAACCAAAAATGCGTTTTGAACTTTGATAACAAAGCTCATTTCTACAGCTTGAACAATTAATCGATGATTAATCGATTATCCAACTAATCAACAACTATTTTGGTATTCAATTAGAATTTTTTTTATTTAAATATGTAAATATCCTCTGATTTCAGCTTCTCAAATGTGAATATTTTTAATTGACTTCATCATCCATGAAAGCAGGCCTATTACCTTGGTGCTTAAGGCAAAACAAGATATTCACACACATCACCTTTGACTTTTGACAGCAGTGATCAACATTTTTGCCTCTTTTTTGATATGTTGCAGACCAAACCACTAACTGTTTGTGTTTGGTTCAGACTGATTTGGTCTGTCTAGGGCCTAACCGATTACTCGAATAATCAAAACAAGCTTCAGATTAATCAACTAAAAAAACAATCGTTAGTTGCAGCCCTACTCATTTCCGTGCCAAATTCAAAGAAACTCCTGCAAGGCCCTGAGGGTGGGACATTTAGTGGTCTTACAACAAAAAAATATGACAAAATGTGAACACAGGGGCAGAAATAGATGAGGACAACACATGGAGAAGTGTTGAGGTAGAGTGAGAGAATGAGAGGAGAGAAGAAAAGAAAGAAGTGACAGATGCAGAAAGACACTGAGGAGGAGAGGTGTGTGCAGCAGGGAGACTGGGAGTCAATAATGACTGATTACTGTAATTCAGGCTGTCAGAGGCATCGACCTGCTGCCGCCACCAATCAATACACACCAGGACACTAGTAGACACACAAAAACATCTCTAAAGCAGCGTGTTTGACATGTGACATCGCTCACCCCACATACTGTGTGTATGGATGGGCACGCCGGTCTTACACAAACATGTCACACACGCAGATGCAGAGTCCTACAAAAGCCAACTGTTACAAAGACACTGATATGTGAAAGAAGGTACGTGTGCACACGCTCGCACACACATTACAATGGAGGTGTCAACTACGAGCTACAGCCCCTCACTGAGCCTCACAATCTCACTGTCTACGTCTGACTGTGTGGACGTGAAGCAAAATGGATTCTTCAACTCTCCCAACACCCTCATTCTCCCCCCACACTTCTTCCACCTCCATAGTCAACACCTCCACCTTCATCACATGTTTTATCTCATTGAAAAGTGGAACTAGTATGGAGAATATAGAAAGTTTTATTGATGCCATAGTGACACAAATATTATCCCAAATTGTCGACAGTTGGAAACAAAATGGCGAGATCTTATATAGTACCCCCATTCCATCAGCGATTGACATAACTTGCGAAATATATTGAATGGCATTGTTTTTACCGTTGTCTTTCATTTGTAAGATAAACCCAAATGACACCCAATTTACCGGTACATGGCTCAGAAATTACAAAAAAAACCCCAAAAAACAACCTGAAATATAATATAATCTGACCACAAAATAGTAAGAAATTATAAATACAACAATCAACCTATATACAACTATATGCAAACTATGTACTGTTTTTATCATTAGTCATAATATTAATTGGGCATTGCTTTACATTTGAATCAATGTGAGCCTTTCCATTTTAACAGTAAACAGTAATTGCTAGTTTTAATATAATATACTGTATATTGAATATACTTTTTTTTCCCCCAGATTTTTTGGTGCCTCCTGGAGGTCACGGTGCCCTTAGCATCCGCCTATATTGCCTAATGGGCCAGCTGGCTTTGGTTATAGGCATAAAGAATCTGAAGTTTGAGGGGTATCATGTTACATTAACACAGCAGTAGCACCTGTCTGGATATTACAAACCAAATTACAGGTTCAAGACACTATTTTCGACATGTACAATGTAAGGCCTTGTAGAAAGATGTTTTCCATTAAATATTCTTCTAACCAAGTGTATTACCATAATTTCCGGACTATAAGCCACACGCAATAAATTTAAAAGAGAAAAAAAAAGATTTGTACATATATAAGCCGCACCAGTTTATGGGAGTCTATGACTCTGATCTCCAGGAAATGGGAATGATTTCCAAAGATCCAAAGACCTAATCCTCATGAAAATGTCTTCTAAACAAGCGTTTTGTCTGACTGGAGTTGGTTTTTCATACCTGACAGTTTCGACTGCTCATTCACAGTCTTCCTAGAATATATTACCTATAGGCCAAATGAATGAGAATGTCACTTCAACAACATATTGCCATTAAAAATAACATAAAAACAGTTAAAAAAAAAAAAAAAGGTTGGAGTTACTTACACTGGTGTATGTTCTGATGTTTTTAAAAAGGATACAAGTTCTGGTAAAGAGGAATGAGCGATTTCAGAGCTCGACTGGCATTGATGGCTGTGGCTCTGACCATTGTTGGCAAAATCTTCATGTCTACAATGGCGCCGTCAAACAGTGGCCCAAAAAATGGTACCTATGTTGACAAAGAATATTGTGACCATTCATTGTCTTGTAATTGTTTTGAAGTCAATGCACAGTTAGTCCTCTCTGTGAGTCAAACAAGAAAACCAAACATTAAAAACAGTCAGATTATTTGATTGAGACAATGCTTCTTTTCAGATTTAATTCAATACAATGCTTGAGGAATCCACACGAGAAAGGGGCTTTTTTATTGAATTAAATATGAAGAGCAGGTCTTCAGCCTGTTTGCTCTGTGACTGAATACAGTGATGCAGCGAATATCTAATCTAACTTGCTTTTGGATTCAATGATAATTCAATATTTTTGCTTGCAGGATGAATGAAACAGAATAGGGTTATGTTATTAGTGTTGCGGTATCTATGTCTATGTCTGTATTATACAGAAAAAAAGGACATTTTATTGTGTTAGTTGTTTAAAATACATTTAGGCTATCAGTGCTGTGGTATTAATGTCTGCGTTTTGGACTAAAACATAAACCAGAGCTGCGTGACTCTCGCTCGGATTGTCAGACAATCCGGATGCATATCTGCGTCGTCCTGCGCATTTACAAAAACAGACAGTCTGCGACTGCAACACAAATAAATATTCAACAAATCCATCTACAGCTCCGCTCAGAAATGCATAGACATTCATCACGGCGATGAATGTCATGTACTGTATACATTTTGGCCTCTTCATGACTTATTTGAATCCTTCTTTTTCTTGGGTGGGATGATTATACAAAAGACATCTTCAATTATTTTTATCTACTACAATTTAACTTATGTACTGTTTATTTAATGAAAGATAGTTGGTGTTACCTCAGGTTTTTTGAGGATATGGATGGAATACATGTGGTTTTTCACTGGGTAAATGATAATTAGCACGTCGCCAAACTCAGTAGGGATGATCCCACGACGATAGTCTCTGGAATGTTCGGACCAAACAATGTGGACCTCGTCATTACCAAGGTGTCTAAGCTGAACAGAGAAAAGAAAAAATACAGACATTTTGAGGCAAGGGAGATTACTATTAGAATTTAACACAACACATTTTACTTTGTGTGGTATGAACCTTAATGCCAAGCACACAAAAGTCACACAATGGGCTGAGTGTATCCATCATACAGCCAAGGCTTTTGATTGTTTGTGTGTACTGTATGTATGCGAGTGTAATGTGACGACTGGCCCTGTGGGTGATTGAGTGAATGTGTAAAGATGGAGAGTGTACAAGAAGATGGAGTGAAGCTCCGGAAAGATGGAATATGGCCTGAGAGACAAATCAAGTGTGTTGGATGACTGTATGTGTTATGCATTTACAGAAACACAGCTGGTGATAGCTCTGTCATTAACCTCAATGTCAGACAAAACACACACCCCGCCGTCCTACAGTGATACTTCTCTACCTCTCTGCCGCACCTAATCTTGCAATGGCCACTGCTCTTGTCTCTAGACATTAGACAACCACAAATATAAAAATGTAGGTGCTTTGCTGGGACACTTGAAATACAACCAAATAAATATAGTGGTGTGAAAGTGTTTGCCCCCTTCCTGGTTTCTTTTTTTTTTTGTATGTTTGTCACACTTAAATGTTTCAGACCATCAAACAAATTTAAATACTAGTCAATGACAGAACTGAACACAAAATGCAGTTTTTCAATAAAACTTTTCATTATTAAGGAAGAAAAAAACCTAACCCTAACCCAAACCTACATGGCCCTGTGTGAAAAAGTGGTTGCTGTCTAGGGCAACCACGAGGACAACCTGAACAGTCAAGTTGCGATCGATTCAATGCCATGGGTATACAATGACCTGGATGAATGAGAATATTCAGAGGTATCAGGTATTGTTTGGTATCTATTCTTGTGTAGCACTCCCTTGCTAGGCAATTGCTTTGAAGTTTGCACATTTGTCAGGATGTGTAGTAAGGAAAGTAGTCCAAAACTCTAATAGTAAATGTGGAGCTCACGCAGTAAACATCCTTTGACTTCAACAGGAAATGATGTTTTAAATTTATTACATTTTTGTTTCTGTGGTTCATGTTAGCAGTTCACATAAGATGTAACCTGCAATGAAGTGGGGGATTTTAGGAAGTACAGTATCACTGTCCTACAATTAACCCCTCTAAATAAAAAAACAAGCCAAGCGAGCTTGACAAATACCCCGCAATGGATTAAACTCACACTGCAAAGTGTGCATGTGCGTGTGAGACAGCGCGTGTAAGCCATGATAAATGGCTGCCAGTGTATACAAGAGAACATATGTGGACACAGTCTTGTGTCCGGTACACACATTTAAAAATCATCTTAATTTTTTTTTTTTTTTTTTTAGATATAAGTCCCTCCACACAAGACAAAAAAAAAAAGTGTGCTCTTATTGTTCTTAGCGATCTGCCCACCTCCAGAGACCTGACGTAATACCTGGACTGACCCGTAAGTGGCAGCAATGACCCTTACGATACCCGAACTGCCAGAATAGAACTGTTAGCTTATCTGTTAACGCCTCTGCCATAGGAATTTTTTGCCCTCTCAATAGTGGTACAGCTTGTCCATCCATCCATCTTCTACCGCTTATCCGAGATCGGGTCGCGGGGGCAGCAGCCTAAGCAGGGAGGCCCAGATTTTCCTCTCCCCGGCCATTTCGTCCAGCTCCTCCCGGCGGATACAGAGGCGTTCCCAGGCCAGTTGGGAGACATAGTCTCTCCAACGTGTCCTGGGTCTTCCCCGAGGCCTTCTACCGGTCGGACTTGCCCTGAACACCTCCCCAGGGAGGCATCCGGGAGGTATCCTGTCCAGATGCCCGAACCACCTCATCTGGCTCCTCTCAATGCGGAGGAGCAGCGGTTTTACTGCGAGCTTCTCCCGGATGACAGTGCTTCTCACCTTATCTCTAAGGGAGAGCCCAGCCACCCGATGGAGAAAACTAATTTCGGCCGCTTGTACCCGCGATTTTGTCCTTTCGGTCACTACCCAAAGCTCATGACCATAGGTGAGGGTAGGAACATAGATCGACCGGTAAATTGAGAGCTTTGCTTGTATGACACATTAAATAAACGTTTAAACTCATCAAGTTGGTCCTCTTTTATGTCCAACTCATGTTATGGGTGTGATAGCGCAAGTCTGTCTCTATTATTTGTTTCTTTTGCTTCAGTCTCCTTCAGTTAGTGTGCTTCCAGATTGGCCACTGTTTCATTCCATGTGACAATCATTGACTCTGAGGCTCTGCCATCCTGGTGGTTGACCTCACACATTTACGCTTGTTGGTCCAGACCATTTTTCGAGCAGATCGAGGAAAAAAAAAAAAAAAAATCAGCCGACACCACAAGATAACACACCGCACACCAAAGATAACTGGTGGGGCTAATCTTTAGTGACATCCGATAACAGAGCTTTTGCTGATTTTGGTCGAAAGGAGGGGATCAGGCTGCAAATCATCCTCTTTATGTGTGCACCAGGCTTAAGAGTGTGCTCTTGTGTGCCTCATGTGGTTACTTGGCCAAGGCTAATGTGAATAAAGCTATCTGTAGATGTGCGTTAATGTCAAGTTAAACAGGTTAATTGTGTGCACACGTGTGTGTGTGTGTGTATCTATGAGTATGACTATGAGTTGTTTTATGGGGCCATCAGCTGATCAAGGAGAGGGATGGTGTCTCACAGGCGGTGATAATCCAATCAGAAGCCTGCAGCGACATGATAGGCCAAGAAGCAGGAAGTATGATCTGATTAAAGGGACATTATGGCCATGTGCAGAGTGCCCAGTGCCTGGGGGTTGACAGGTGTGCACACAAACACACACACCATGTCAAACACGCTAAATCTGCTTGTTGTGACACTAATACAACTCCATGCACAAATACAGATGTAATTGCAATAAATGATTGGAGTTGCTGAGAACAAAGGCAACCAACAGATCTGTTTGCTTGTGCATGAAATACCTGCATTAATTTGCAATGTTGTTCGCATTCACAAATACACTAAGAGGGACCTCTTACCTTGCCAAAAAAAGTCCAGATCATCTATATTAGTGCTCTTTAATAGTGGAGTGTCACATTTTAGCACCAGCATATATCAAATAACTCCTGTTTTGCTGTATTATTAATGTTTTTTTTTCCCCTTATGTTCTCCACACAATCATCTTTTAAAAACGCTTTGCTGTCCTAAGGTTTCAAAGAGGTGTTAGTTACCTTCTTGGTGAGGTTGTGGTCCTGGTCATGGGGCATTCGGGTCGAGACATGGTAGATTACCTCAGTGGTAGAAGTGGCATAGTAAGGTGTGGTCTGGCCAGTACTGCGGTTCCTCTGCAGACCTCCCATGAAACCACAGTGAGTGGTTAGGTCCACCTGAGGAGCACACATAAAAATGAAAAAAAAAAATTGCACGGTAGCTATAGTGTCAAACTTGAGTATTTGCTGCAATTAGACTGAAAAAGGCAAAAGGTCCAAGTGAATTAAATAAAAAATACAAAAAAAAAGTATAGTTATATATCAGGGCAATGACTTGGCTTGTTTAATCTGTTTAATAGTTAAGACGTTATGAAATACAAACAAGCATGCAGACAAAAAGTCTGTGTAGGCTCTCAGTCGTACAGGAGTTGTCCATCGAGGGAAAGGCTTCTTGAGACGTCATCTGTACTTCTGCGAAGAAGCAGAAGTACAGATGACGTCTCAAGAAGCCTTTCCCTCGATGCAGACAAAAAGATAATCTTAAAAAACAATGCATATTTTTTATTCTTTATTACCTCCCAACCCAGTCCAGAAACGAAGTCTTCGTATGCTTGGCTGCCTGTAGTGTTGGTGAGTATGGAGTGCTTGTCTTCTTGGCCTTCAGCTACATAAAATACAGCTATTTTATGCGTCTCCCGGCTAGAAGATAAAGGACAAAATACAATAACAGGTTGTTTATAAATGACTAATGCAGTCACGAATAAAATAATTCAGAGGCGTAATGTTAGATGTGTCCTTAGTTTAAAGCAATTTCAAGAAGAAAGGAAGGTAGTAAACTCAGTTTGTATTTGTGATAGTGAAATAACATGGGAAACAACACCTGCAATGTTACATATGTGGAGGACAAGAGGAATTCACAACATTGCATTTTAAAGGAGGGGTGTCCAAACTTTTCCACGGAGGGCCACATATTGAAAAATTAAAGGTTGCAGGGGATATTTTGACATTTTTTATTTTGTAAACACACTAAAACAATCTCATGTGGATGTAAAATTTTTTTTTTCTTTTTAAATTTTTTTTAATTTTTAGATTTCTTGCTTAATTGTATTTTCAGAATATGCCATAGGCAAAAAAAAAAAAACTAGTTGCGGGCCATAAATGGACTTTGTGTGACTCTGTAGGGACGCTACACAGTGCCTCCGTCTGCCGTCATAACAGAGAGGTGTGGCTTGCCATAATGCGCATGCGGTAATTACACAAAAAAATGTATGTAATTATTAAATAAATTTGTTACCGCCATTAACAGGCTATTTTTGACAGCCCTAGTAAAAATCAAAGCTGAATGTACAACAAGATCAGAAAGAATGGCAGAGAAATACATTCATTTAATTCAATTAAACATGCCCGTTTTCTCACCACTGCCGTGAGTCCAGATTCTTCAGCTCTCTCAAAAGCTTCTCATTCTTTCTCAATAAATGAAAATTACTCCTGAAAGAAAAAAAAAAACAACAACAACAATTAACAGAGAATGAACCATCGTGGCTGAAAAACCTCTTGGAACAGCGCACGTCCACTACTTTAGATGGAGAGGCTGGTTAAAATGACATCAATACCGCTTTGCTTTTTAAAAATCATCTTTACACTCCAGATACAATTTTATTACTTTTATGTAAATTGTTTGACTTAATTTAATCTAAACGTATTCATTAAATCAAATATGAGAGTTCTGTGCATAGAATACATAAAAGAAATACCTGTAAGTCTACAAACATATCTAGCTGACTGGTAAACTTCTACCTAAATGAGATGGGGATCATTTTAATGATTAAAAAATGTGTACAGGGTTTTACATACACGATGATTGTCAAGGTTTTCTCATATACACTATACATATACAGTATACTGTATAATGAAATATATTTCATTGCTACCTAAGGTTCAACCAAATGCTCCACATTCAGAGTGCTTATACTTTGGAAAACCCTATAAAGTGACCATGACAAAGAGCCAGCCTCATTGCCATGGTAACGACACTGCACACAAAATTGTAGGGACCTGTCACACTATACTTAGGCTATCAATAGCATCAACTCCTCTGAGTTGGAGAAGTTCTTCTAATATTATCCCCACTTTCAGGATCGAAATCTAAAAAGGTAGAAGCTCTATTTTTATTCAAGACAAAAGCCTTTTTATGTAAGATGATCCAGGGATCGTTTAAAATGTCCTGCAGCAACCAGCCACCAATTTCAGCACCACTGATAGCAAACCTGACTGAAGCAGCAGACATTTGGAATGGACTCATAATGACACGTCATTCATTTCTTTTCCAAAGAGAGAGAGTGAGAGAGAGAAAGGAAAAAGAAAGATATAAAGAGAGAAAGCAAAAAGCCTGCAATTTGCTCTTTATTAAACTGATATGTGGTAATGGCCTCATTTGCCGCTCTCAAAGACTCCATTTACACTCCCAATAGTTGGGAAAAGTATTAAAAAAAAAAGAGACCACAGACAGACGCACAGACAAGGAGGACTATCACACTCTTATGAATATATTGTGAGTGCTAAAACAATCCGCACATTAAAGATCTGTTCATCTAGCCTAATAGAAGCTTCTCATCCTCCATTCTGACGCATTCACTTATTTTAGGTCCAATTCATGTGTTTCATGCGTGCCTTTTTCAGGTTTGTTTTTCACCCCTTACCATTCTCTTCCTTCAGGCACCTTCTTTTATTCTAGAGCCAGATGGGTTCATTTTGATCAATGGCTTACTCATTATGGCAGTCCTCCACACATACAATGTGTTAAGAAGTCTATTGTGCTGAATGAATGCAGACGGTGTAATTCACCGGATGAAGAGCAATGAGCATCCATTAGCAAGCCAGACACACTTTAAAAACCAAGGCAGAGCATCCATTATGACCACTTAATTAAATACATTGTTTCAAGATACAAATTCTCATGTATTGATTTAGATTAAACTATTATGTTGGTTTCTGATACATATGGACATAATGTTGGTTGACACATAAACACAATATTGTGTGCAATTTTAAATAGATTTTCTGCATTAATTAATTAAAACAAATGCAAAGTTGCCGCAGTTTCATCAAATTGGAGACCAACTAGTGTTTGTTGGACTGTAACTGTGTTTTACGTGTTGTTAGTTGTTTTCTTTGTGTTGTCAGAGTTGTTTGGTCGAGCGATCGCACCTTCCTGTAGTTAATGACACTCTTAGCGTTGCATCAGTTCATTTTTGCTGTGTTAGGCAAAAATAAAAAAGAAGGTTGCACACTTTCTCATTAGGGATTAATATTTATTACAATAAAGTAAGGGGGCTCGGATTGATCGGCCACCGATCAGTATCACCCAATTTCTGTGAAAGAGCACGGTATCGGCATATACCGATACTTGCTTTATAACGCCGATGTCGTCCACCCCCATTGCAGCATCCAGCCTACAGCGACCGTCTCCCGCCCACTTTCCCTTCACAAAACCAAAACAAGCACGGTGGCCGTGTGCGACTTACCTGTCGTTGTGAGAGTGATATAAGCTTTGCACCCTGCAAAACATGCCACGAAAAATGTCTCGCCAGGGTGGCACATTGCATGGCATTTGGGGGGCGGGCACTTGGCAGAATGTGGTGAGTTATCGAGGCTCACAATGTGATCATCGATTGGGCAGCGGCTAATGTAGTCCCTATGTGTGTGTTTGAGAGGCAACAAATAACGGCGAAACTATGCCTGTACAGTTAATTAAGTGGTTTATTGTAAAATTGCAATAAGCAGCAGGTCGCGTCCCCAAGGGGTTCTGTATGCAGAGTTCAGGGACCTCACCTCTTTTCCCAGGAGTTGAGTCCCAGTATGTTGATCAGTAGCCTGCAGTAGTAGAAGGCTGACTGCGGTGTCCGAGTGTCTGGTTCACTCTGCTCCACTGCTCTCATGTTTAATTCTTCACCTCTCTGTAACAGTTACAGATCAGTGAAATGGTCTTCACATTTAATTCATGGGAAAAGTTATAATAAAGTTAAACAGGTCTGAAATGGAAGAGGAAAAACGAGAATTGCGCCTAGGAGATAAAAAGTTCCATAGTTTATGTCGCACAGTATGTTTGTCACAAGCTCTCGAAAAATTAATAGGTGACGAGATTTCTCATTCAGAAAAAAACAGTCTTGCAATAATAAATCAATTAATTAATAATCAATCACACAATAACCGAAAATGAACTTGATAATATTGCTGGCCTTGATATATTGCCATGTCCATGCGTGTCTGTTTTCCTCTTCTCTTGCCTCCAAACAGGCAGGAAGAAGGTTCAGCCCCTGGGCACGGTTGCGCCATGAAACAGAGGCTCAAAATAAGTAAGCCTTTTTTGTCAGTCACACAGTATCTCTGACTCTGTGAGGGGAGGTCTTGTTTTGGAATTATTGCCCTCACGTGTCTGTCTGACTTCTTGTTTTTGCAAGCACTTCTTCCATAGGAATCAGGTCTAAGTTTGCCGTTCAGATAGCATAGCGGAAGGAGAAAGTTTTTTCATTGGCCTATGGGGCAGTTAGGATGGGGAGCTATGAGCTCTTCCTAGCAACAAGAGACCAAAGGTGTAAATTTCGCTTTACAATGAATTACAAATTACACTACAGTATTTGTGTTGTAGTTGTGTTAAGACAGTACCACTGGAAGAGAAATTGGCTTATTAAAAAAAGCATTAGGCAGTAAAAGAGTACCGTAGTTTTTGTGGTATGTACAGTAGACTACCTAAATGATTGGTGTACCACCGTTTTTTCATATGCTGGTGCACCTCAATAAATTACAATATCATGCAAAAGTTATTTGATTTCAGGAATTTAATTCAGACTAAGACACCAATTAAAGGTTCAGGAAGGTTTTGCAGTTCGTGTGCTGCTGATAGCACAAACCGGTAGCTTACAATATTGAACTTGTCGAGAATGTTTCAAATTTGATGACATTGTGAATTTTATTTGCTGTAATCTACAATCGACATTTAAAACATAAATAATTCACATTATATTATAAATAAAGAAACACATTGTTGAAATATTTCACTATGTGTGTAGTGAAACTATCCATCCATCCATCCAGGGCTGCAGGGGTATGCTGGAGCCACGCACGCACAGGGAGAACATCCAAACTCCACACAGAGATGCCCAATGGAGATTCGAACCCAGATCTTCCCCATCTCCTGACTGTGTGGTCAACTACTAGGCCACCGTGTGGCTATAGTGAAACTATAGAATCCAAAAGTTTTGCTTTTTGAAATTAATTACTAAAATTCATTCACTTTTCAAATATATTCTAATGTATTTTGAGCTGCACCTGTATGTGTGCTCATCAGGATGTGTCAAAAACAAACAGACAAGCCAAAATTCAAGTGAGATCACTATTTTCATGGTTGTAGGACGATAACATACATGAAGGACAAACTCTCGCTCAGCGGCACTTTGCTTCAAGATGGCGTTAATCACATCATTCTCCTGCTTATCCGAAACACAAGCTGGTGGAGGGACTGGGATATTAAGTGGCATTCCTGTGGGGATAATAAGAACATATTAGCAGTGGATATGAATGCGTTTGCTCACATTATTGTGTTAGGGCAATGGTTCTCAAAGTTTTTCTGACACAACCCTTTGGAGGAAAACAAGTTGTCATTCTCCCCCACCAAACACTAACCCAAGGTTGCCTAACAGTGTGTGTGACACTCCAAAATGAGTTGGTGTCATCATTAAAACTTGCTACATAAAAAAAAAGTTTGAGAATCATTGCAGGCTGTAGAAATGTGTGTATGTGTGTGTGTACCTGCCCTCTGTAGACACTCAGGACTCGAGTATCCAAGGTATTGCAGCATTTCATCCAAAGCATCATCTCCTTCCCTCAGTGAATCCCATGCTGGTACCACCTCTCGACACACCCGTTTCGCCAATGGTGGCGCTAGAAGCTGCTCAAAGCCTGCTTCCTCCCTATTTCCCTCCCCAACCATGCTATGCTCCTTGCTCCCATCCCCTTGCTTCTCCTCTTCTTCCCCAGTTCCTTGGAGCTGCACATTTTCATCTTTACCAACTTTGCTCCCCTCTCTGCCCTCATCCACCTCTTCGTCCAACTCATGTATTTCGCCCTCTTTCACACTTCCTCCCCCCTCTGACTCCTCATGCTGCTCTTCCTGGCTGCTTTCTCTTCTCTCCACTGTCATCTTTTTGGTTGGGGTGTGTAAATGGAGATTTATACTATGGGGGGACTGTGTGTGTGTCAAAAGCGAGTCTGCGGGGCTGCTTGGTGAGCACGGTGGGGGCCCATAGAGGACAGCAGAGTCCCATGAGTGCTTTCCAGCTACATCCCGAATGATTACGCGAACGCAAGCAGGCGCAGAAGACAAACCAGCTGTCATTCCACCTCCTGGCACACCAGACTCTGACCGGATCTGGGAAATAAAGAAAAACAAGTCTAGTTTCTTTACTGCCTTCTGTGTGCTTTATGGCTCTTGTAACCACGTCCAACGACAATGACACAATTCAGAGAACACCACGATAGCAAGCGTTTCAGTGTGAGTGCATTGTGCATCATTTACTATACATAACAAAAAAGTTACCTGAAGCACTGAGAGCAGGGTTGATCCATTTAAAGATAGGAACTGGAGGTTTGGGGAGTGGAAGAGTTCAGGTCCAAGATCTACACTCTCACAATATGGGTTGTCTTGGTTCTCGCAGACCTATGAATCCAAAACATTATGTCACAGAGGCATAATGCAACAAACTGCTTTTTTCTAAAAGCTCAAACAAGTAATCGTAGTGACATGATTATCCCCTGAAGCACACTCAGTGTCGCTCCAACTACATTACAGTATATGGACAAAGGTACGAATGATCAGACACCTACGGGTAAAACATGGGAAGAAAGTTCCTCTTTTGCAGCTACACTCCTGAACAAAATCTAAGACCAGAGGATTGTAAGTACAGCATCAAAACGCAAAGAAAAATGCAGAGAAAAAAATGTGCCAGCAATTGATTGAAAACCACATTTAAACTGTTCTTTAGCAGATCAAAATTTAAAAAGTCAAAATCTTTCTTCCTTTCTTGTAATTTTCTATAAGGCCTTCACACTGGCAAAAAGGCTTTCTGTTCTTGAGCATGCCAATATAGTTGTGCTGCACAAGCAAGGGCCTCTTGCAATGCACCTTTGCTGCCACGATTGGATTCAGCAACAGGTGTTTTCCAAGACTATCTTCCACAGCGCGTTGACAGCTCAGGGCAGGAATCACAACAGCGTGACACACCCCACAACATCTTTCCTGGGATTATGTTTTAATGCAATCAAACCTTTAGCAGTCCAGCAGGCTACAGGGTTATACACTGGATTTTTTCTGAAAAAGCCAAAGTTGTATGCTTGAGATATTCAACCTTCAACCAGACAGATTTCTTTAGAAGTTGCAAGCACTAAGAGCTAAAAGCTGTGCACATCTCAAAACACAAGTTCACACTTTAGTCGCTGACATCACCATTGCCTAAATGGGCACAGGGCTCACTGCCTTTACAGTCACACCTAAGCACAGTTACATGTGTGAAGCAGTATTTGCTTGTTGTGACAAACAGTGTCAGGCCCATTAAGAATACCTGGCTGGACAGGGTAGCTGGCCCTCCAGACATCGGGTAATGTCCTAGATGGTTGACAAGGTGGGTAATAACAGTCCTGGCCGCGATAGAAACGAGGCCCTGCTGGATGCGACTATGGACTGTAAAAAGAAGACAGTAAACAATGAGACAAGTAAGGATGATACCAGAATAAGTTTGGACGTTTTATAAATGCAAAACAAAGTTGAAGAATTTAGCAATATATTTGAAGGTTTTTTTTGTTGTTATTGTTACTGTATGTCTGAGGGCCGCACTGTGGTCTAGTGGTTAGTTGGCCACACAGTCACAGTCTGGAGATCGAGAAGACCTTCGCTGGGCTGTGTGGAGTTTGCATGTTCTCCCCATGTGTAAGTGGGTTTTCTCCGGGTACTCCGGTTTCCTCCCACATTCCAAAAACATGCATGTTAGGTTAATTGGAGACTCTAAATTGTCCATAGGTATGAATGTGAGTGTGAATGGTTGTTTGTCTCTATGTGCCCTGTGATTGGCTGGCGACCTGTCCAGGGTGTACCCCACCTCTCGCCCGAAGTCAACTGTGATAAGCTCCAGCATACCCCCGCGACCCTAGTGAGGATAAGCGGCATAGAAAATGGATGGATGAATGTTATGTCTGAAAGAATATTAATTTACCAAATAATGGATTTGATTACAAATAGTACCAATAGACTTTTATTGTTGCAGGTTTTTTTTTTTAATTAGATTTTAATTTTGTTAATATACTAAAGAAAACTACTTAATTTTATGTAGTTAAATCCAAGTCTTAATTGGTCTTAACTTTCAACATGGAAGGGATGCAAATGCAGTTGACCAGTACATAGTCTGCCCCATGCTGGGAAGAAGCCAATGCCATCACACACTGTGCTGCAAGAGGATCTTGTCTAATTCACATCATTATAAACACACATGCTGTGTGACACACTCGCTTTCACACAGAGCTTTATCGACAGGCCTGTGTAAAGAGTATAAATATGTATTGACCAGATAAATGCCTAAACATCAGGATAACTTAAAGAAAGAAGAGCGACACATAAACAAGCAAACAGCAGGCAATGACAAGTGAAAAATGATAGCAGAATAAAAGAGAAAAACAGAATATTAGCAGCAAATGCAATGTAGAGTAGAGGCATGGTCTCACAGGGTGCTTCAGTCATTAGACTGTTTGCTTTGTACTGGTGGACCACAGCAGGAGACAATACACAATTTCACACGGATCCACACCGGTGTCCTCATACACACACACACACACACACACACACACACACACACACACACACACACACACCTTATCTCTGTTAAAACTGGCACTAGTTTGGTGATAGTGTGGGTCAAATAGTCATGTGGTTTGGTCATTAAAGAAATCATGAGTCAGAAAAACTCTACCCGATTTCAACACCAGAAACAATGCAAGTCTGTATGGGTACTCTTGAAAATACACATCTCCCAAACTTCTGGATTTTAAAGCTCTATTTCCACACAAAATGGAGATTTAACAAAATCTCTGCACATATGTAGATGAGTTTGCATGTTCTCCCTGTGTGTGCGTGGGTTTTCTCCGGGTACTTCAGTTTCCTCCCACATTCCAAAAACATGCATGTTAGGTGAATTGGAGACTCTAAATTGTCCATAGGTATGAATGTGAGTGTGAATGGTTGTTTGTCTATATTTGCCCTGCCATTGGCTGGCGACCAGTCCAGGGTGTACCCCACCTCTCGCCCAAAGTCAGCTTGGATAGGCTCCAGCATACCCCTGCAACCCAAATTAGGATAAGCGGCATAGAAAATGGATGGATGGAAATTTGTATTGTGCATGGTAAAATTTTGATAAAAGTTTTACATGAGGACTGATAAATAGATAAGATGTGAATTTCTCTTGATGATGAATAAAGTTTTGAAGTATTGGGTCCGACATATCTTTTATTTCAGACGGATGTTGGGATCCTTCCCTTGTTGTTCTTGAGCTTCACTTTTGTCCACTTGCAAACGCTATGATTTAAATCTGCATTTTAATTTGATACCAAACTGAAAGGGAAAGTTGAACAAACATGATAAAGCAGTATCCAAAGTACAAAAATACATACAAGCAGCAAAAAAAGCCCCATTTTCAGGGGAATCTCCACTCTCTCATCCTGTCACGCACATACATTGACAGGTTTTCACAGTGCAGGGATTGGAACACCAATATCAGTTAAACCTTCATGATGATACACTCTTAGCACAACATAATCATCATCAACTTCACGCTGTGTCTCCTTCCTTTTTTCTGCTATGACGGTCCGCTCTGTGCTATGAGGCATTCGGGTGCGCTCGTAATTGTGAGTGTTAGGTGCCAATTGTTTTTCATTTTTATTCACGGACCCCCAATCACAATTGGTGTACCCCACTTTGGGAACCTAGGATGTACAACATGTTAAAAATTGGCATGTACTGTATGCCTTTAATTAGAAAATGAAATCAGACCTGACCGTGATAAGCAAATTTCCGCAAAGTAGAAGAATTCTTTATTTATAAATTTAATATTTTCATTGTTAGGGAATAGAAAACCTGTTTAAGACCTTTTAAATCTTTTTTTTTTTTTTTTACATTATTCTAGACATGAAATAACACTCGCTCTTAAGGTCATCTTTACACTTGTGTATAGGAGGCTTATAAAAGACAGAAAATAAGACATAATATAGAATCAGTTCCTTGTCATTTTTAATTTTTATTTTTTTTACTTCCAGTCCTGTACAGTACTTCCTGCAGTGTGTACTGTCTCTTGTGTTTATGCTATTGTGCTTGTCAGTTTCGGTAAATGTGTTCTGGTGCTTGGGGAGCTGGTTGGACAGGAAGTGACGTTGGAGGTTTAGAGTTGAGTTTTAGCTTGGCGTGGGTTATGGCTGTAATATTAGCTCGTGTTAGGGATTATTGCGCTTGCTGTGAGACAATTCAAGCCTGCAATAAAAGCCTGTTGTTTCAGCGATCAAGTCTGATGCTTGTGTGTAAAGTCTGGTGCTTGTGGGTGTCACTCACCTTTACACATTAGTGACACATTACTGAACTGCACGTCTTTACTTGAGGCTTGACTCGAGACTTGAGACTTACAAAACACTGACCGTCTCCCATCTCTGCCATTAGATAAATTACCTTCAGTGACAGGTTGGAGTTTACTGGAGCGCTCAGAATCTGGACTGTGCAGAGGTTCCGGTTCTCTAAGGCTCTCCAACGGCAGAAACGGGTCATAGTCTGGACTTGACAGATCTGACAGCTGCAACGGGTAATACTTGGGGCTGCTGAACGACTGGGCTCCATACACACAGCCATGCAAAACCTGGAGAGAATTTGAGGATAAACTTCTTAATACATTATTTCTATATGTCCCATTCCCCCTGTTTGATTTCACATAAGGGTCTTTTAAATATATCATAACAACCAAAAACACACCTTATAAATGCAGCTGAGCAGGGTCTTTGGCGGCTGCTCCTTATCAGTGGGGCTTCGTGTTTGAACGGGTAGAAGCAGAGTCTTCGGCGGGAGGGCCATCACCCAGTCCAACAGACACAACAGGAGCGACACAACCAGCTGCAGCACGCGAGGTTATAAAGTTACTCTCGATGCTAAACGAGCAATACAGCGTAAATGATGTGCACTGCATGTGTGTGATACCCTCTTATCCAGCTCATGAGGGGAGGACTCAGTGGTAGGTAACAAGTGTGTGATGGTGGCAATCAAAATCTAGGAAGTAATACAATCACGGCAATTTGGTTTATACATTCTAAAACAATGTGCAACAATTACATGATCATATTAGATTGTAGTTATTTATTAAAAACAACTAGCATGACATTAATAATGTGAACGATAAGAATACAACAACACAAAACTGTAATCATTTACACGTTAATCAATTTGCCTTACCTCGACTATCTTCTTTGGAGTGTCACTGGGGAATTTCTGAAGATGATCCGCATGACTGATCAAAAGGTGAAGGATGTCTGATGCCACCAGTGCAACATTCTTATTGGGATACTAGTAGACAAAACATATAGTCATGTGATTACTTGTACAACCCTAGTAGTGGATATACAATAACATATTCAATTGTTATTTGAGTGATCATTAAAAGAGATTAGTAAGTAAGAACACAATAGAATTCAAGTTAATAGGCCTCTAGTCAAAATGTTTCAAACAATAGTCAAATAGTGTTAAGGGAGAAAATCTACAGATAAGCTCTAAACCGGATTATCATTTACTAAGGAAAGTCCCTCCAGATAAAAGGATGTGCTGAGATGAGAAACACAGCAAGTGGAAGTGGCGCTGCATGGAAATATGACAATCCCTTAAGCTTTGTTTGTGTGTGATGTGTTACAGAGCCCATGGCTGGGTCTACTGGCTGCCGGTGCCAAGGCAAAACTGGACAAGATGTGTGTCCGTGATAGCGTTAAGAGTGTTTGTGACACAGCTTGCAGCGTCCCCCCTGGACGGACCTCCTATCTGAAGGAGGACCAAACATATTGACAGTCCAGGGTTTGCTCCCAGGAGTAAGTGAATGTAAGTGTGTTCAGCTGTACTGGCTCGAGGAGGTTATTGGCTGCAGATACACAAGCTAGAGATTCCAAGGTGGAAAAGGTATGTGTGTGTGTGTGTGTGTGTGTGTGTGTGTGTGTGTCTGTGTTTGAGTCCACTTGGCTATGGATGAGACAGTACAGTTTGGACAGTATCCCTCTTATGCACAGGCCTCCCAGTCTGGTAGCCTGAAACAGGCTCGACCAAGTGAGGCAGGTTCACCAACCAACACCAAAAATCTTTTCCAGAATCATTTTCAATCATACCTTGGCTCAATGCAACCGGTTAAATCCACAGACACCCCAGCTGTTCCTTTTGCAGCCAGCGCTTTGGTGCACTTCAATGACCTTCATTTTGATTTTCATACATTACAATATGCAACTCATTTCAACACTTTAAATCCTATTACATGCGTCTGTATTCAACAATTACACAACCGCAACCATTGGCAAGCAAAATGGCTTTGACAGATCATTTCACAAAGACATTCTATGTGCAGATGGAAAATAAACGACAGTGGATGGATAGCATTATTAGATCCTTGATGATTTTGTAAGTTTACTCCTTTAAAAATATCTGAACAGTGCATCCTTTTCATAGCTTTACAGTATTTTAACAGAGAGGCAATGTCAACTAAAAAACACCTATCAAATAAAATGTCATAAATTAATTTGTATTTGACCGAGTGAAATAAGTACTCGATTTCCAAGTAAAGCATGCTTAGTTCTTATTGGCCAGCACAGAGGTCAAACATTTCTTGTACGGCAGTTGTGCGCCGCTCAGGAGTTATTTTCGCCCACTACTCTTTACAGTTGCTCTCCAAATCCTGAAGGTTTCAAAGCTGTTGCTTGGCCTGTCTTCCATATGCCTGGTCTCTCACACACAAGAGCACAGTGGACCATGATGAGGAGTTGTTCCTCGTGGGCTCTATTACAGGCCGCGTTGTAAAGCATACCTAAAAGCGCACTAAACTCTGTTTGTCAAACTAAACTATAGCCAGTTACAAACTGCTGTCTACAAGCGCCAAGTTACAGGACGGCAGTCGTACAACAAGTTTTGCAGCAGCCGTAACTTGCAGCAACAAAAGCAGACCATAGTGGGAGCGGGAGCTACTAAACATCAAGAAGGATGAATGACGCATCATCTTGCCTCTGCACGGAGTAGCTACGTCACACTAAGCACAGCAACAACTCCGAACTAGACTGCTAATAGGGTATCAACATCATTAAAGTAACGTGCACCGTTCAGCAGGATGTTTACTTTTCATTTTCTCCCGTTTATGTGTTGATTTGTCACCAATATGCTTAGTCAGTAATGTGATGTATAGTCATTATCATTACTAACAGCACCTGATTCTATTTAGCACAAGCGATTCAACTTTCTTAACAGGGAGAGAAACGCTTCACGACACCAACATCCATGATACCACATCTCTCTCACGAGTGATAGCAACCTCTGCCAGGAAAAAGACAAAAAAAATACCTTCTTTTTCCACTTATTATATTACATTCAGTCATTGTGTTTACTGTTATTGTAGTTGATTGTTAAAACCAAAAGAGCCTGAAGGTGACTGACCTTGAGAGTAACACAGATGACGTTGAGAGCATCTTTAATTTGTGGATGTTGAGTCCCATGAGCTAGCTCTTCACATAGCCAGATTCCCAGACTGCATAATGCTACACACCTAGCACATAAACATAAAATCAAAATCCAAATACATATGTCAAACAGACATTTGTCATTTATTATACTGATTATATGTACACAAGGGGAAATTCAATTCACAATATGTGATATATAATGCCTGCTATACACTTAGGCATGTCAGAGTTCCATCTCATTAGAGTGAGCTACTGCTGCCTCCAGTATTGCATATCTACTGTTGCAAATATGTACAGGTGTCCCTCGCTACATCGCGGTTCGAACATCGCGGCCTCACTCTATCACGGTTTTTCAAAAATTAATTAATAAATGATCACTGTTTCGTGGTTGAATACAGCCAATTATTAGTAAAAAAAAAAAAAAAAGCATATTTAAGCAAATTACACTTATTCTTGGCCTAAATTAAGCATTTTCAAGCATAAAAATGGCTAAATAAACTAAAATACAAACACAAAGCAGAAGAAGCATTCTAATTGTGAATGTAGTATTCTATATTGTTGATGCGATGGCCAGAACAGGCATTTATTGCAGGTTTGAATTATCTCACAACGGGCACAATAATAACATAATAATCATAATGATACGAGCTACTGTTGAGGCCATAACCCAGGACGGGATAAAACTGAACTCTGAACTGCCGACGTCACTTCCTGTCCTTCACACATCTGTCCGTCCGCCACTGAGGTCCCCTAGGGAACACATTTGCCGTGACACACAGAAGCAGGAGTTCTATTTTCGTCTTAAATGGCTTCTTTACTCTTGTTATGTCTACTATATTAGTTAATAAGAGTATAAAGCAATTTAAATCTGCCATTACAACACATTGATGAGACAACAGCCACTGCAGAAAGTACGCTGTCTAGGCAAAAAAACAAGGAAGTGCTAATGTCTGGGTCTACGTTATCTTATTTATGTCTAATATGTCTTTTTTTTTTCTCTTCTGATTTTATCAACTATATTGAGTAATACAAATGTAAAAGTAACTATGTGGGTGTTATTTCACGTTTGCTCTAATGTTAAGGACCGTATTTAGAACATTGTAAACAGGTTTTCTATGCCATAACTACAAAAATATTCCATTTATTAACATTAAATTCTACTTCTCAGAAATTCACGTATCGCTTCAGGTCAGGAACCAATTACCTGAGATAAATGAGGGACGACTGTATTATAATTTGACCTTTTAATTTTCTGTGTTAAACATCATCATATTGGACATTCTTCTTGCTTAGGTTTGCACAGTTACTATTTATTGAAAGCTTGTTTTGCCGCTATGCTAGTACTCTTTAAGCACATGCCCAGAACGGAAACAAGCACATGTGTATCTACCTAGCAGGAGCAGAGGGTTCATCCCTAGCAGAGGTCAGGATCGTTTTGATAATGTGCTCCTGAAACAAGAAGCATGACAGAAACATGGGATTAGCGTCAGGTTCAGTGGCTACATGGTTATGTGCAGACAAAGTGATGAAACTAGTTAAAAAAACAACAATATGCGATATTAATATTAAACACCCAAACACATTCTGTCTCGAGGCGGTAATGGCTGCTTAGTGATTCAAAACAAGTTTCTGCTAAGTAAGGAAGCAGTGAATACGCCTGAGATGCTGCCATGCATGACATTAACTTATTTTACACAGGAACAACAACCATTACAACATTACTGCCATTGGCTGTCTAGACTGTTATAAGAATGACTGATGAGACATTAATCTATTAATAATGTGATACCAGTAAAGAGAACACAGGCTTTAGAGGAACTTTTTCCTTCAAGGGTTGCATACAAAAAAATGGAAGAACGCTGGAGGGTGCGGCAGAATTCTTTTTGTTTTGTCAATCGATTAAAATTTTCAGTTGCAATTAATCACATTTTGTCCATAGTTAACTCGTAATTAATCACACTTAATCGCAGATAGAAATACGTTTTTAATCAAAGAAGAGCTGTAACTGTCTTTGTAGTAAACAATTTGATACTAAACTACAATAGTTACATTAAATTTTGTGTAAAAGGATATACATTTTGGAAATATGGGCCATTATTTTATTCCAAAAATAATATACATTTAGAAATCCACAAGTTTTTGCATGTTTAATGCAAGGAGTGTTTTGTCACACTTTATTTGACGGCCTTTGAACGCACCTTTTAACTTTGTCCCACGCTATACACATGGACTACTATACTGTATTTTCCCCTTTTTTCTTTCAACTCATATTTGGTCCCAAATGCTGATACTATGTGGGAATGCATAAAGGTAAGATTTGCTGACCTTACTGAGTGCGAATGTGCATACATATTTGTTCGGTACACAACTTCTCTGAAAAACAAAGTCCAGGCTTGTACTGGTGGATGGTGGCTCTGTATTCATTTTGTGCTTTAAAGTTGATGTTGTTCCCGTCATAGTTTTACACAATACATAATAAATAAGATAGCTATAATTTACGTTTCTTTTACTGATATGGTGATGACTAGTTAGTATGCTGCTAATGCTAGAACTGCTATTTCTTCAGTCATTGATACAAGCCCCCAAATAGCTGTCTTCGAGTACGCCTGCTGTTAACGAGCAGCTCGTACCCAAATTTTAGCTCGCAGTTCAAAAAAAAAAAAAAAAAAAAGAAAAAAGAAAAAATCAGCCGAGAGACGGCTCGCATCTAAAAAAACAACAACAAAAAAAACACTTGTTAGTTGGGACACTCATATACCAGGGTTCTACTGTAAAAATGGCAATATAAAATACCGGCAGCGCTTCAGTACCTTCTCGCTTCTGTCTGGCAAATGTCAAAATTCCAATCACAGCGACAGTACATACAAATAACTTTGATCCATCTGCTGGGGCTTTGAGGTTAAATTTACCAATCATAATATCCTTTTGTCCATTGCTGCTCAATATCTGTTCCTGCTTGGGGCTCCACAGTCACCGCTACTTCCTCAAAATACAGTGTGGGCCGAGTGTCAAACAGGAAGTGCTCATGTTAATCGCGCGTAAAAAAAAAAAAATTGTGTAGTGAAAGGAAACTTCCGTTAACATGTTAACTTTGACAGCCATACTTATAACATTGAAATGTTTTCCCCTCATAAATAATGTATATTTCTATTTATTTAGTATGGTCCTAAGATTCTGATGAGGGCCATGTTTAATGTACAATATTATTGTAATAAGTAGCAGGCTAATTAAAAAACAAGCTGCATGTTGCAAATAAACACCACAGCTTGAGAGGGTTTGAACTTACCTGAATGGGCCTTAAGTTTGTCATACCTTCTGTATAGTTTTGCAATATTGTTCTTGTAAATCTGCTATATTGGCCTGCACTGAGAATATCAATGGTGAACTCCAATTCTACCTTAATGTCAGGGAATTTTGTAAGTGCCACGTCAGCTGTGGTGGGGTGAAGGGCTGGGAGCTCCCCATAGAAGTTTGGAAAACACACAAGAGACCCAAGAAGGTTCTGTGCTTCTACTCTTGGAGCCTAGAAAGGAGGCAAAAACAATTTATAGATATGTACAAACAGTGCGCTATAAATAACCTTGCCTTGCCATTTTTTCTCCCATGTTTCATTTCCTTTTTATCATTTGTGTGCTAAAATACTTAACAAGCTTGTCAAACTGTATTTCAGTCTTACTTACATTTAATGATGAACAAGAAGTGACTCTAGAAGCTGCAATAATGAAGTCCAGAATCAACATGGTGGCTCCAGGAAGACCAATACTGAAGAACCTCGGACTGCAGTGCTTGATGATGGTGTTCACAATGTCCTAAATGGAAAGAACAGGAAAACAAATCGCACCCACATCTGTAGCAGTCACAGTATACTAACAGTCCTGATAACACACTGCTGATTGTTATTTTAATCGTAATATTTACAGTACAGAAAAGCAGGACCACGTACATTTTTGGCATGACATGCATGCATACAAGCACCTGCACAAATACGCACTTGGTCTTGGTGTAAAAGTCCTTGATGCATGATGTTGTAGAAGTGAGTCAGATAGTCTGTGTTTGGGGACACATCTTGCCGTCTCTTCATAATCCTGCAGATCAACTTATAGGCATGAAGCTTTCCCTGTTTATAATGCTCAGTCAGCATGGTGGCCTGAAGAAAGGGGCACATAGATGCGTGTTAATGTGTGTGGAAAAGGATGAACAGCCATGAGTTACTGTACATGGAAGAGTTTTGTTCATGGGCAAATTATTATAACAAGTTTCTCACTTGAAAGCGAACCATTTTCCACCCAAACTTAGGGGGTCATCAGTCAGACTGTCAAAAGTAAAATGCTTTTTTTAAGCTTTTTTTTATTGATTATATAGCAGGCACACATTTTCTTGGCCAATCACCTTCATGTTCATTACAATTAATTCATGTCCTCTGTGTACTTTATATTTATTTATTCAAGATTCAAGAGTTTTTATTGTCATATGCACAGTAAAACAGGTAGTTCTGCTATGCAATGAAATTCTTGTTCTGTTCATTCTCCCAAAAAAGAAAGAAAACAAGAAAATGAACAAGAACATAAGAAACATTAATACCAATAAATCAAGCAACAACAACAGAAGAGACATGAATGCCATTGAATGAATGAATGCATAAATAAATAAATAAATAAATCGAGTTATGAGTGTGTGCGTGTGTTGCGTTCGGCATGTGTGAGTGCTTCGTTGAGCAGCCTGACGGCCTGTGGGTATTATGTACAGTATGTCAATGTTATGACAATATATGATAATTTTAGTAAGAGTGGTTCCCAGGTTTGAAGCTGTTTTCTTATTTAAACTGTTACTAGACACAACATGGTCAGTACTCAGTCACACTCACCTTAAAGAGCCAAGGAGTGAGGATTCTCAGAGGTGGGATTAGAACAGGAGGTGGGGGAGATGACTGGTTGTCATGAGAAATACCCAAATTATCTCTGATCTGAAAATAATAACCGTATTAGGAGCGAACCCATTACAGAAAGTATCTTACATTACTTTGTCCCCCACCTTTGCCAGGTTTTGCCACAGTTCACACAGGTAGTCAAACACCTGAGCATGAATCTCTGGATCTTTGATGCTATTCACATCGCCCAGGATACCCAACATCCTCCGCCACATGACTGTGGCAACGTCGGAATGCCATCCAGTGAGGGAGCCACCTGCCATCACGCTACAGTCAACACCAGGGAACTCACTGGTTTCTAGAATCAATCAACCAAGAGAATGTCAGTGTTACTTATCCTTCACATAGTGGAAGAAATCAGTGACCATTTGAGTTAGTTAGTATTTATTACCAAGGTCATCAGGAGTCTGCAGCACAGAGTTGTGGAGCTTCTGGTCCAGCTGTAAGTGTGTATGTGAGTGCGCCCGATCAATGTGCTCTGCTGTAAGTGTAGCAGGGGAGGGCGTCTGGGAACGAGAACCCCCGAGAGAATGCATGGGAGACGCACTCTCAGAACCTTGATGTAAAAGGACACAAAGATATTTAGTACCTATGGACCAAAACATGACACAAAAGGCAACGTTCACAATTGTCATGTTTGTTTCAGTTAAAACAACTCGCTACTGTACACCGCACCGCTTGCAAATGAACTCTGGTGCGGTTTGTTTCACTTGAGCTCAAACATATACCAAAGACCGGTATTGGTGTATAAATGACAGCAAAAAGCATGGAAAACTTACAAATATATATAACAGAAAACATGCCAAAAGTTCTGCATCTACTGTATGCATGTGGATGAGTGTCGCACATACTATACTTTGCAAGCTTTTCATGACACCTCAGATGGTAAAAATAGAACAATTACAAAGCTATATGTACATGACAATAAATGTAATTTACGATTGAATTGAATAACTTCTAGTGCAACCCTATTTTACACAAATGGCATTCTGTCTCTGCTACTATCTTTAAAGGCGGGATCTAGGCGGATGGACTCAGCCCATCCATTGCATACGTGCACCTGTTCTGCAAATATGCAATGGATGGGCTGAATAATGGGCTCGCAATAAAAGCGCAACAAACACAGCTTGAACTGAGTACAAGGGCTAGTGCTTAAGTTCTTCTTACATTGCGTGACAATTAAGAATGCTAAAAAGTGTGATGCTTGAGAACGTCAATAACCTTTACATTACATTGAAGATACAACTGAGTAGTTTGCTGTGTTTACGTCTTAAAAGTAATAGTAGTTAACATATTTTTACACTCAAGTCCATGCAGATTAAAACAGCAATGAAAAATTGATTTTAAAGATTCAGACACAACGTAATGTACAAACCAGTGACAGTGACTGTGTGGCTAAGGCTGCTGGTCTCAGAGTCAATATGAAGTGTTGTCAAACTTGCTACTTCATGTTCGTCACAGGCAACGGCACCTCCTAGACTGTCCTGATCCAATGAGCTCCCTCGACCTCCTCCTCCAGATCCACCTCCGCTAGGTTCCAAATTGAAGGCAAAATCTATGCAATGAAATATTGGATCATGCATCAATATTGTAGTTTCCTGGGAACATATAAAAGAAGTCTTGTGAAAGTCAGGGGAAGAAAATGGATTACTTTTTTTTCCCCAAAAGTGCAGTTGTATTTCAGTATTAAAATGAAACTAAGAGCAAAAATATTGTGTAAAACAGGATTACATTTCCAAGATTAAAACTATACCTGGCTGAGAGCACATGTACAAATCAAAACATCCACCCATCTCTGAAGCCCAAGACGCATTTTAGTAACAGGACGAAACCAAAAGCCAAAAGATCTGGCTGTAGTCAAAGCTATGAATAAATATACAGTATATTGCAGATAAAGTGACCTCCAACAACCAAGTTGTATATGGCTTTTGACTGATGTTTAGCATGTGATTTATGCTCAAGCTAAAATATGGAATCAAACATGAGCCTGTCAGTCCGATATGAATGATTCATTATAGGCATTCATCATTGAAGGGCAGGATCCTTGACTATCATGACATGAGAATGAAGGCTGGACGTCCTGAGGGTTTTTTTTTTGTCTAAGGCCTTTGTGTTCTGGGCCTCAGGCAGGACGGTGTTACGTGTATTTAAGCAATTTGACTTTATTTAACTCTCTAAATATAGACGCAGACAACAACAAAAATTGCCATTGTTTAGTCGCTTGTCCATTTGCAAATACGAATGATCGCATTATCTAAACTTTCCTGATTTTGGTGAATACTACATCATTTTTGATCCAGTTGGGAGACACAGTCTCTCCAACGTGTCCTGGGTCTTCCCCGAGGCCTTCTACTGGTCGGACTTGCCCTGACTACCTCCCCAGGGAGGCGTCCTGGAGGCATCCTGACAGATGCCCAGGCCACCTCATCTGGCTCCTCTCAATGCGGAGGAGTCGCGGTTCACTGCAGACGCCGCACCAATTCGCCTGTCGATCTCGCGTTCCATCCTTCCCTCACTCGTGAACAAGACCCAGAGGTACCTAAAGTACTCCACTTGGGGCAGGATCTCATCCCCGACCGGGAGATGGCACTCCACCCTTTCCCGGGTGAGAACCATGGACTCGGTAAAAATCATGGAAAAAAATTGTATTTAAATGTCATATAGAGGTTTTCTGTGCTCTAACTACATAAATATTCCATTTATTAATACTGAATTCTACTTTGCAGAAATTCACTTATTACTGGAACCAATTAACCACACCAACGAGGGAAGACTGCATAGTTTTTTTCCTGACGACAATGATATTGGCATGCGAGTGATTACGTTTTGCTCCACACAGCAACAAGCATGCTAGCTCAGTCTGTCCATGATCTGGAATTATTTCCAGGTTGACTGTAAAGTAAATAAAAAGCATCTTTCTTCAATACTTCTAGTCTAATATCACACCTCAGTAAGAATCACTCTGAGTCACACGCAGCTAGCGTACCTGCAGCAAAGTAATAAGCGACATGTTGAATAAGCCCAGTTTACAACATCCGGGATTGTATTAGTTCTGAATTTCATACTTTGCACTTAACTTTGTTCTTATACAGATGTTTATGCCACACACTTGATGATAGTAGAACATGTTATTTTAGTTGGTTATTGGTCATGATTTTTTTAATGACTATTTTGTTGAGACAAAATAAATACAGCACTTTTGAATAACTTACAGTGCATATTGCAGTATGTTTTTTTGCATGGTTTTTATTTGTGAAATGCGAGTGGAATGCACAAAGAAGCTCACATTTACACACATTACAAGAGATGTCACTGGACAGTTTGTGGGAAGGGCTGCTGCCAAGTGCTGAACAATATCACTATATCTGCAAAAAAGCCAATATCGAGCATCTCTAATTATGATGGTACACTGGCTTGTAATAAAGTGAATAGCATCTCTACTGTTGCCATGGTGATCACATTGTGTTCAAACCAGCTGAGCTGATAAACGCGACCACTAAGAGCATTGCTTCAAGCGCTTGTTAAATAAGTGCAAATTTGTATCAGGGTATCAGAGGTGTAGCTGACAAATCACTAATACTACTGAGTGCAGGAGTAGGACGTCCCCATTCCCTCCCTTTTGAGAATTCACATATGCTTTTACTTACTATCAAACTTGCATGTGGGATATTGAAAGGCATTGAAGGAGTCGGACTGGCTGTCAGAACTGACGACGTCTGAGCCACTGGCGCTAGCAGGAGAAGTCCACTCTGATGGAACCCCCGGATCATCAATTGGCCTGTGGTCATCTGGGGGTCGCGAACCAGGACTCTGGCCAGCCTCCAGTAGCTCTGGCAGGTCCTGTGGAACTTCAAGACTGCCTGGACTGCTGCCACGGCGCTCCTGTACAACACAGTGGGAGTAGACTTTTATTGTGTAGATTTATTTATTTAAGAAAGACAGGAACAGTGCATAGTATATATCAACGTTTTCATGTAAATGTGCAAGATTATAGCCAGTGGCTCATTTCCATCTTGAGCCCCTGTGGGCATGTTGATGTTAAGCTCAACAATAATAACATTTGGCATAAAACACGAGAAGAAAGAATAAATAAAAACAGGAAAATAGGCATAAAACCATGTGTATTTGACAAAACCATGAATTTAGGGAGAAATAAAGTGCCTGAGTGCTAAAGTGTGTAGGTGTTAAAGTACTTGAGTGCTTATGTGCCTGCGTGCTAAAGTGCTAGGTGTTTACTATCACAACCTCTGGTGTTATTTACATGTTTTAACATATTTTTTACATGCAAATGCGTGCAGATGCTATTGCACTTGCCAAATGTACACAAATGTATTTGTGTACGCACTATCCACAGTATACACCTACATAATTATATTTATATATATACTACTAGTGGGGTTGTGGAGATGATGAAGTGGGATGTGAAGCATTAAATCTAATGAAAACACAAATGTGTAAGATATAAACGTGAGTACAAGGGGAATACCGACCACTGTTCCTTTAGCCCTCAGTCGTTCCTGGATAAACTCATCCATGAGATCAGAGAAATTAGGGTTGCTGCTTCCTACATCAGTGGAGACCGGACGGGCTTTCTGGACCACCTCTTCTTTGTTGGCTACACACATACACACATAGAAATTAAACATACATGAAGGCATGATTACCTGGCACACAAAGCATTAAATTAACATTAGCGCTGTATAAATTGACAAAGATAATAATGTGTTTAATATTGTGTTGTGGAGGATTTAAATTACCACCTTGATG
Source organism: Dunckerocampus dactyliophorus (assembly GCF_027744805.1). Classification (NCBI taxonomy): domain Eukaryota; kingdom Metazoa; phylum Chordata; class Actinopteri; order Syngnathiformes; family Syngnathidae; genus Dunckerocampus; species Dunckerocampus dactyliophorus. The sequence continues at coordinate 20,500,558 of NC_072831.1, read as the reverse complement.
ACATTACATTTCAATTAAGTGTCACAATATCTACAAGGTAAACTAGGGTGTGCCTAAATTATATGAGCAGCATTGATGTGTGTACTGTAAGCCCCGGAGTAAGTGAACGACCAACTGTTAAAAAATGTTTTTAAAAAGCCACAACACAGCAGGCAAACCCACCAAAAAAGCGATGCAGGAGTTAATTCACACCACCATGCATAAAGAGCAAGATCAACATTGTTACGTTCAAAAAGGCAGCATACCAGAGGGCTGTGTAAGTTTGTTATCATGGTTTATGTTGTCCTGCCACCCTGAACAGGATAAGCAGCATAGAAATGGATGAATGGGTTATACAGATGTTGGGTGAAAAGTACATCATTTATGATAGCACAGGGCATCCATATAAAAAAATTGAGCTGTCAAATTATTTTAAAAAATGTAATTAAATTAATCAGTTTTCAAATTAATTAATCATGATTAATCACCATTTGCAAGTATGTGTGAAATATGGCCATTTTCACTATATTTTGTAAACAAATGATATATACTACATACACACACACACACGCACATATATATATATATATATATATAAAAATATGCATACATATACAGTGTATATATGCGCACACACACACACACACACACACACACACACACACACACACACACACACACACACACACACACGAGCCATGAGAGTTGCTTTCAAAGACACCAAGTAATTGAAGTTGAATTCACATGTTTTGAGTGTAGATGTATTTTCTGGGATTTCAGAGCATACTGTACAAGTACAAGTACAAACTGTACTTCTGCAGTAAGACTTACGTTAGTGAGTAATAAGAATATCCACTTATTGTTTTTCTTTGTATTTGTTTATTTAGACCGCACATACACGTATAATAAAGACATTATTGTGATTTTTGGAGCGTCCGTGAATGCATCTCACAGTCATCTAGTGACAATGAGGAAGTGTTGTTCCGAGAAGGACTGGAGATGTGTTTGTAAGTTGGAGATACAGATTTGGATATGGTATTGGAATTGCACTGCTGTTGATGTGTTCTGGTCAGAATAATGTTATAAAAGTGTGTCAGAGTCTGTGTGAATGTGTGGGGACACTACACTATGCTTCCGTCTGCCCTCATAACAGAGAGGTGTGTCTTGACCTGATGCTCATGAATTAAATACGCAAAAAATGTTAACATAATTAAATAAATTAGTTAGCGCTGTTAATACCCTATTTTTGACAGCCCTAATAAAAATACAAGTGCCTCTTATTATTATCAAGATATGTCTCATTGTAAGAAGATACTGGACTATTGGCATAAAGAACTCTTCATGCATGTTTTCTACTTCAGAGGGCTGACAAACTAGCAAGGCTTGCAGATGATGCCACTCTGATATCAGATCACTACTGTGTTTCTGCCAAGCCATTCAAGAAAATGAATAAATTAAATCAGCCACCACACAAGCTTTTTGTTTTGTTCTGGGTTTGGTGTATTGACAACGTTAACTACCATTTTATTCTACATATAACTCCAAGGACAACCATCAGCTCTAAAATAAAATGCATATCCCAACAAATATTACAGAAAAAAACTGCACCAGCCTCTCATCTCAAGCACTACTACAACCAACAACTAACCAGTCACACTGCCCGACAACGCAGTGTAATCATAAACAAGAATCTTTCCAATGCGGTCCTTCCATGGAATGATCAGTGATGATGATATTGCAGAACATACAAACAAACATACAAATAAAGTTATTAGTGAGTTTTAAGATAAAATTTGATCAGTTACATTTAAAGTCCATCGGATTATCTTACCATTGTTATTTCTCAATTAAATATGGATACTGGAACTCTGAAGAAATTAACTAAAAGAACCACCTTGCTGGAGGTATTTAGATGGTTGACTATACCATCAAGCGTCCAAACTACCTGAGCTATGAGAAATATACACTATAAAGACAAATGTGCTGGTAATGTGCTGAAATATGGAGTTGATCCATCGTCTTCCACACCAAACTCATCCAAATATACCCTTACAGATAGGCCTGCCAGCCTTTGCCTAGATAAAGTACTTGTATAATGTATATACACATCATGTATCTGTATTGTAATATTCTAATACTTAAGTCAGTTCATTTTAATGTGAGCAGCGGAGTGAGTCATGCAAACGTTAAGTTCAAGGGTGTCCAAACCTTTTCCACGGAGGGCTGCATACTGAAAGATCAAGTGGACCACTTTGATATTTTTATATATTTTTAAAATTTTGCAAAAAGGTTATCCATGTATTAAAAAGACAAATTGTTCTGTTATTGTGAGTTATTAGTATGAACATTTCAGCTTTTACTCTTAACATTGTGCTGTTTTTGTTCTACTTTTCACCATTTTGCTTTTTTTGGGGTTTAATTCTATTTCTACAATGTGCTACGGGCCAATAGGAAAAAAAAATGGCACTTTGGACACCCCTGGTTTGGTGCAACAATTCTTGCCGTTCAAACGGTTGCCTTTTAAAGCCATAGAACCATCAGAAACCACAGAATTAACAAGCTCAAAAGGCCAAACAAACAAAGATTGCTTACTAAAAAAAATGGAAGCGTAAAGCAAAAAAGTAGAACATTGAATTGAAACATCTGGCAAAAAAAAAAAAATGGAACTCACTGAGGCATCATGCACATGGCAACCAAACAAATGGATAAATGCCTGCAGAGTACTGTTTGGGGGAAATTCTACTCAAGACATATCAGACGAAAAAGTGAAAATGTGCACTTCAACACAATTTCAGATTCTGTGAATTTTGCTGTCCACTTATACAGCAGATCATATTACGCTTATGCACTAGTTATCCTACAACTTGAATACAAACGTGATTCTACAAATGACTCAATGAACAGATAACCAGCTGTCGTGTAGCACTGTGCAAGTAAAAGCAACATATACAGGTTGTCTATGTTCTATATGCAGTACCAGCCAGACGTTTAGGCAAACTTGAAGAGAAGGTCTGTGTATGTGTACTGTGCATACCACCACGGTCTTACACAAATACGCATGCTGCTTTCTAGTGGTTTACGAGGGAACTACAGCAATATTTCCACTGAATCCTTACTTTACTTCTTCTAAATTCTTCAAGACACAAGTAGCTGGAGTATAAACGATTAAAGTCTTATTTGTTTGCTTTTTTCAAATTCTGTGGACTGTTGTTCCCGTCTGTGGAGCTGAGGCAGTCCGGGAAGGAGGTACAAGAAGGCAACATGCAATTTTACAGCGAGCAGGGGTGGGGTGGAAGGAAGGGGCAAGAAAGGAGGACATCAAATTCCCACAACCTTTAGAAGGAAGACAGCAAGAGGAGGAGTAGAGGGCCTCTCGGGTAGGGGGACAGGTGGGAAGTTACGGGAGGAAGAGGAGGGGTCTTCAATAGGTGGCAGGTTGGAGAAGGGGTTCACGTTCAAGAGGAAACACTTTCAGTCCAGCAGCAAGGTGATGAGTTTCAGCCCAAAAAATGGCATTCCATAACAAACCGGTTAAACAGCCAAAAAAGGAAAAGATGGTTGTTGATATTTGTGTTTTGTGAATATTTGTCTTTTCCACAGGTGTTGGGACTGTTGTTGTGCCCTTTGAGAGCACTTTGTCCGCTGTGATCCTCACCTGACGTGGTTGACTTTCGCCCAAAGTAGCCCAGGACATGGGAGTAGAGGTCTCTTAGTGATGCATCACCCATTGCAGCCCGCCCTTGCCGCTGTGGCGAAGATCCTTGGGATGACCCCTGCCCTCGGGGTCGGGGCTTGGAGGACAAAGCATGAACCACAGTTTTGTATACCCCACCAAGAAGAGCGCCCTGGTGGTGCCGAGAGACAGAACTGCCGGGCTCTTGGGATCGAGAGCGGAAAGCCCGAGCGCGTAAGGCAGACCGTCCCAAGCGGCCTCGTACCCCTGATGATGCACTTGCGCTGCTTGCCTCAAAGTGTGCCTCGTGCACCAAATTGGGTCCCATGGATGATGCTGATGATTTGTCCTTCTCCCCTGCTCCAGTCCCAGTCTTGTATTCCAGGCCTCCAACAGCTGCTGCCCCACTGACATCCACTGCCCCCAGTCTCTCATGCCCTCCTACTTTGTGGCTAATGCCAGCCACAGAGGCGAACTTACCTGCACTGCCCGGTCCCAGCTTCCCACCTGCTCCTGCCCCAGCTCCTGACCTCTCACCTGCAGAGTGGCTATGAGTGTGAAAGTGACTGAGACGGCGCAGCCTGGCTTTCCAGTGAGCTTCTTTATTCTCAAGGGGGTTGTGGAACTGCACCGACTCTGTGGAAGGTCTGAAACTAACGTGCACACCCCCGGAGTGGTGCCTCTTGGCATTACTACGGGTCATCTTGGGCTTGGTCGAGTCCGACGTTTGGGGAGTTTGAGATGATTCAGTGCCAGATTCTACTGTGTTAGAGTCAGGTCTGTTTAAACGAGGTCTTTCGTTTGTGGCAGAGCTTTTATCATCCTTTTTCTCTCCTGCCATTTCCCTTAAATCATGACCTTTTCCTTCCCACTCTGCTCTTCCAGCTGGAGTTCCTCCACTTACTTCCCTTTTGTCCTTCTCATCAATGTGTCCTTCTAAGCTCCCTTTCGCGCTGAGCGATGGCCACTGACACTGCATTTCAAGACACTCATAGATGCTCCGCTGCGCTGCCTCAACCTCCTCTGTAGAATCAACACTTCTGTGTCTAACTGTGTTACTTACCTGCCGGACTTCTTTACAATTCTGCCTGTCCACAACCTTTTGCGCCTCTTGTATGAATTCGGTTTCTCTGGTAGCCGTATCGGTTTTCACCGGTACAGAAGTTTGAACATCGTTTTCTAATGCAAGACTTGCTGCCACTGTAACTGCCTCATTTTTCTCAGCTGCTTTGTGAGTGAGATAATCTCTAATAGAGGAGAATAAATCATCCTCATCTTGCACAGCTCTCCCTTCATTCTCCTCCACATCAATCTTTTCAGAAAATGTGAAGGCAGAATCCCAGTCGCTTACCCAGTCAGAGCTCAAACCTTGGCTTTGAGAGCCAACGTTGTCATTTTCACTCACATCATCGTGTCCCTCTGAGGCTGAGGAAACACCATTGGGGTGGGAAAAGGGGGTAGAAGAGGAGGAGTTGTACGGACGCGGGTGTGATTGAGCTGCGTGGCTACTGGTTGCGAGTAGTGTAGTGGCAGTGGGGTGACAGGAATTTGGAATGCTACTCGAATCCCCTGGTGGGTCTTCACCTTTGACCCGCTCGGCGATGAAAGGCTCCATGATGTCAGATGCACTGCTGCTCCTTGCAAGTGATGGAGGGACCGGGTTATCAAGCTCACAAGCCCCTGCCTGGAACACCTCAGAGCAAGAGATCGGAGGGGTCTCATCGCTCTGGGACGAGTGGCGCATCCGAGATGAGCGGGATGTCAACGTGATTGGCGGGTCCTCCAAGTCTGGTAAAAGGGCAGATGATTAAATAGTAGTGTTACTTGTGGTATATTTATGAATGGAAATAAACACCTACAACATAATTCCAAAAGAGACACGCACACAAAGAAAAAAATAGACATTCCATGATTATGTTTGCTGTATATAGACAGTGTATGCGTGCACATTTGTGATTCATGGCCCAGTAAATTTGCAGATTTTTGGTAAAAAAAAAAAAAAAATATATATATATATATATATATATATATATATATATATATATATATTCTGAATTTATTTAATTTGATCTGAAAATGGGACATCAAACAGAAATTTTTATGGCCGTATCAATTACTCATTTTCTGGTGGTCCTGGAATGTTAACCTGGCGAAAAGCAGAAATCTCCTGTCATGTGTGTCTGTGTATGTGTGTGTTACTAGTTTTTCAACAGTAACAGTGTGTTTCAGGTAATTTGTGTATCACAAGATCAATAAGCATTTAAAATGCTTTAAAATATTGATAATACTCAACAGTAGATGCTATACCAAAAGTGCTTAGAACATTTTGTGTTTGCAATTCTATTAAGAGTTCGGTCATAACAATTTCTCTGACACTCAACTGTTGTAATGTACTGTATGTCGGGTGGGAAGGGTATGTGTACATTTGCAAAAACAAAAAGGCACATGCACATGCAGTATGGCCCGCTAAAGAAGAGAAAATAATTGCTGAATCGTCATCAACGGTGCATTCATGTTAGCAGGAAAGTAAGAACCAAAGAGAGAGGAAAACACGAGCTTCATGATCAACTTGTCATAAATACAAAATGACCAAATACAATGTATGACCTCCCCTTCTAAATGCCTTCAACAGGCCCACAAACAGATGAAAATGGTAAAAAAAACCCCCCCAAAAAACAGTGAGTTAATTCTCAATGCATCGTGAGTAAACAGTCTGTTGCTTCAGTGATGCCGACAAACAGATGACACCAGTGACAAGCTTATATTTGTCTGACACGTGTGAATGAGTGAAGTCTCCAAGCATACAGCAGGCAGAAGGCAGGCAGGCAGGAAGTGCAAAGAGAGTGTACCTGCTAGCTGGTCAGCAAGGGGGGGTAGTAAAGGGTGGTGGTGGTGGTGGAGGACAGGAAGAGGCGGAGCCAGAGCAGGAGCACTCTTAGCACTCCGGATAAAGGCTGAGGAGAGCAGAGAGTCCCCTGTAGAACAGCTACGCAGAGCTGAAGAGGTAGGAAGAACAGACAGAAGAAAGAGAAGATGGTGGGAGAGGATAAGGAAAACGGGAAAAGAAATAAGGCGTGTGGGGGTGCAATGAGGTGAGATGAGTAGTGGACGCATAGGTGAGGTTGGAAAGGTACAAGTAATAATTAGCAAGGGTGGGGGAAAAAAGTTTAAATAAAGTGGGTCAGGTGTATATTAAAAAAATAGATTGAAAAGAAAAATGAGAGGTGAAAGCGACATGATGCGGAAGGGAATGAGAGGGAGGAGTGAAAATAGGCTTTGCTATGGGGCAAAAACAGTGAGAGGCAGGGAGCAGTTAGTATCTCCTCTGAAAAACATGACAAATCCTTTTTACATGCCGTAACACCTGCAGACCAGACGATGTGAGCAAACCAAGGATTCTTTATCATAGAAAAACACAAGAGTGCTTTTCTCCACCCATGAATGACATTTTCCCTTTTAAAAAAATATATAAAAGTTATATTTTTGAAGCCTCTAATAACAAAATGGATCAGCATAAATCAGTCCTCCAGTCATTATCACCGTGACAACACCAAAGCAACAATATCAGATCTGTATCTTCTGTCCAACCCTGCAGAGTTGACCATGTTTAAAAAACACAATCATCATTTAATATACTGCATAACTCATGACATTTTAATTAGCAAAAAAGCAACTCATTTGGATTTCTATCATCTATCATCTCTGTTGCTCTCAATCCTGCTTTATGAAAGGTAGAGTGTACATTATGTTGTGACCACTTCTTTACACACCAACAGCCACAGATGAAGGGGTGCAATAACCAAAATGTTATTTAATTTTAACAACGAGGTTAGACAAAAAGTCAAAAGGCAACTTGAGAGAGGCAGTCCATTTGGCTGTATAAGGAACAAGGAAATAACTTCCAACTTGCAATTGGAACTTCCTGATCATTTAAATGTAAATGGTGGATTGTGTCCAACGTGAATATTGGAAGGCAATTATAACAACTCTCCTTATATGTTAGTAAATATCATTTAGTCTTTTGCCGTCAGTTTCCTGTAAGAAAGCCTGTATGTGAATGAGCTTTGTTGGAGCTTAACAGATACACAGAATTTAGTCTGTGCTACAATGACCACTGTCAAAGTTTAGAACGAAGAGAACCGTCCAAAGATACTGACCTACAGTCTTTTGACGGACAATGCTCCTGGCCTTTTCGATGCCTGGTGATCCAGCTGTCGTGGCACTGCGTTGTCTCATGGCTGCTGCCTGACCTGGTTGGTCTCGGCTCCAACCTTTAGAGAAGGAACGATCCACCATCTGCCGTTGGCCTTCTGAACCTATACCTGAAGTATTGTGAGGATATTCTTTTGAGTCCATCGTCATTGCTAGAACATGACGTATCAATATTTTGTCTCTATTTGAAATTTGACATTCCCCGCTGTCCCAAAAGTCTCAATTCTTTGACTGTAAAACTGGTCTATATATTATAATACAGTATATCCCTGCTATTCGTCAGTGTTACATTTTCATGATTCAATGGCGAAATAAAAAAATTATTAAAATGTATAAAATGCCTATTTTTGATCATCAAAGGCCTAAAATAAATGGATTTTAAATTCAGTTTTGCACATTACAGGTAGACAGTATTGTATTTACAAAACGTGCAGTTAAACAACATCACATCTTGTCAAGCATCTTCCCACTGAAAAATATTGAGTGAATTGACTTGTGAGACAGCCCCCTCTGCTGGATTCACAGCTGCAGCGCTCCATTTCCCCTGGGGATAGCACAAACAAACCACTTTCTATTTAAGTTACCATAAAGAAAATATGTATTGCCAATTTAAAGCAGGGATGAGAAATCCGCCAATATGTGGGGATCTACTGTAAAGGTATGCTTTTGGTAAAGTTTTACAGATGTTTGGAAAAGTTAGCAAGTAAAAGACAAGTATAGAAAGATGATGATTCCACTGTACCGCAGTGTGTAAAAATAAAACATCTGCTGTGTTTCAAATGTTCGTTCTCTGTCTTTCCAACAGAAAAAAAAAAACACTTCTCCAGACTGACCTTTGCCTTTGTGTTTCTTCTGCTTTTGCTCGCTGAGCTTGTCCAGGGGTAGCTCGTTCAAATCAACACTGTACAGGTTCCTGGCCAACACCTAAAACACGATATACAGGAGTGTAGAGTCCTGTCTGAGAACAACGATCAACATGGAGGAAACAGGGGGTCTTCTTCTACCTTTGTGAGTGTCTCCATGGTGAGGGACCATTCAGTTACCAGCTCCTCCCAGCAAGTAAGAGAAGACAGGACGGAAAGGAGGTCATCCCATAGCTCTCTGCTGATGTAGACGTTTAAGTTCCCCTTAATCCAGGCTACAATCAATGTCTGTACAGAGAGAGTATTTAAATGTTGTAAAGGTAATAGTCTTAGGAAAGAATGATGCTTCCTCTAAATAAATAAATGTGTGTGATGGATAGTAATTAGGGATGAGTGAGTAGACCACTATCCATATCTGTATCTGTTCACCCATCTAAATTACCCGTATCCGTCCTCGGAGTGAGCGGGGCATAAACCGGAAGTGGGCGTGGTTAATCCAGGAATGGGTGTGGCTTAAATCAGTACATTATTTTAAGTCTGAAATTGACATGGACTGATCAGAAGTTGCTATATTTATTGTTTATTATTCAGCCATATGTGTACTGTGTATATGTGTAAGTGCTCTGTAAGACTTTATTATTTATTTATTTTTTAATGATCTGTGTGAAGTTGGTGATTCATGCAAACATCCACAGCGCTGTCTTGTCAAATGTGCCGCGTACTTTACGAAACAAGGTTACCATGTAACTTTAGATACAAACCGGAATAGAGGCGAGCTGAGGAAAACCTAATAAAGTGGAGCCAGTGGCACACGCCACGCGAGCCGTTTTCAACTTGCCAATTGCACCGTGTACGTGAATGAGGCACCGATCAGCTCCTTTGTGGCTGCAGCCTGCAGGCTGTCTCGGGAGGGGCGGTCGCTGTGTGTGACTGGCCAATCGTAGAGCGTGAAGAGTGAACACGTAATGAGGATTTTCTTTCATCACGATTACAGATAATGATGAGATGTACTCGTTTCTGGCTCGTATTCAGCAAAAATGCATTATCCGTAATGGAGACTTGTTTCTAACAAGTATCCGGCTCATCTCTAGTAACAATTTAATCCATTAAAACAATTACTAAGGAAATATAAAAAATACTGAAGAAATAAAAACATGTATGCATTCATTAGCAGGCAAGATAGTGAAAAAAGTTTTCATGTTAACATTTAAACAACAATCACATTTACACTATATTGTACTCATTATCCAACTATTTTTCTGTCAACTACTAACCCCTTCATCAGTTATTACTTTTATTATCTTATATTTATGATTTATCATGACGGTTATATAATTTATTTACAGTTACAAGAACCTTGACTCCTATTTTGCCACATTTTTATATTACCTTATCATATTCCGATGTATTTTAAACTAGCAAAGAGTACATTTGGAATACAGGACGTGAACAAATGTATTGCAGTTGATGTAAAACGGATGGAGGGCGGTAGGATTAAATAAGCTTTACTTCTTCATACTCCTTTTTGGACATGTAGAACTGTGAATTGTACTATGTGATGTATTCCAGTACATTTACTTTATTCAGTATTCATATTTAAGTCATCTGGACTTATTTGAAAACCCTTTTAAGTGACATTTATGGGGACAATATGGAAAGTAAGGATGTGTTTGGTCAAAACACATGTAGGAGTGTTACAAACACGATCCCTGTATTTTAGCGAAGCAAAAACTTAAGACTGTGCTTGCGCGCTCGATTAGGAGAGTCCATGGGGACGTCCTTAAAAATGCCATTTTTTCATATATCGGGTGTATTTTCATTCGTATACAGAATGGTTAAGTCCAACTTTAAGCCTTTCAAACTCATGGATCGGAGCTTCAGGACAAAATAAGAGGGATGTAGGATATACATTCAATTTAATATCTATCTGCAGATGAAATTTAATTAAAATCTTATGGTGCGAAATGTGTTAATTTTGCCCCGGAACTACTGTGTACATGCAATTACCCGTAGTAGTGTGTCGTGGAAACAAATACAGTGTGCTGCTGCTGCTGCATTATTACACTTGATTTTCTTCCCTGGACTTTTTGATTATCAAAAAAAAATTAACCGCGTCATTCTAAATGAACCAATATCATCTTCGAATCGTACTGGCAACCACCAATCGAATTGTTACACCCCTAGTGAAAAGTATCAATACCTGAAAGATAGGTCCCGCCAGCCTTTCTGACAGTGTGTTCCTCTTCTTGCCGTGGGGCATAATAGATGGAGGTCTCTTCATCACTGACTCTGTCACCCTCAGGAGAACAAGTAAGATCTGCTCCCTACAAACAAATAAAAAGTCCATAAATATTTGGAAACGAAAATGCAAGTACTGTAATTTCCGGTGTATAAGCCGCTACTTTTTTTCTCATGCTTTGAACCCTGTGAGTTATGCAGTGACGCGGCTAAATTGTGGTCGCATTCTGGTCTCGCGAAATCTCATGTGCTTTGGAGCAGTCATTTTGCACTCCGTGCGCACGCTCTCATCATCAGAATGCGTGGAGAGGTGTATGTGATGCGGCTTTCAGATTGAAGATGATCAATCTAGTGGCTTTTTCTTGGGTCTGCCAGTGGATTTTGGCAGCGTGGAGTGTCAGGAGGTCCACTGTCGCCGGCACAGCAGAGGCTCAGGGCTGATTTGCCTCAGGGTGGAGGTGGCGCTGGGACAACGAAAGAGGGAGAGCAACTGGCGGGGTGCGTGGCGAGGGAATTATGGGGCTATTCCATTCCGACACTGAAGAAGACGACTTTAGTGGTTTTAGTGTAAAAGGAGGAGGATTAAAGATGGCGAAGACAGCGACTTTTCTGGTAAGATACTGTTTAACCAACCGTATTACGCGCACTGTTTGGGGGAAAACATTTTTTTTACTTAATTAAAAGTTTTTAAAAAATCTTTCTGTGCAACATCTTCCTATGTACTTAATACCCCATGTTACGACATGGACACCTGTGGCCCATAGATGTACAAATCTTTCTTCCCCTCTTTAATTTGAGTGGGTGCGACTTATATTCAGGTGCGCTCAGTAGTCCAGAAATTACGGTAGGTACGTTTTATTTTCAACTAATATATGTGTCATTAGTGAAGACCTGATGTGTCCAGCTTTTGTTGTTACCATGTTTTCTGGTCCATAGTCTCGTGCATGACAAGGCTGCGGTAGATGTTCAAGACTCGCTTGCACATGTCGACATGCTCCTCTAAAAGGAACTTGATGTCGTTGGCTGGCTCCAGTAAGAAAACGTTGGAAGAGTGGGTAATAAATACCTACAGCAAGGGGAGACACACAACAGTGACATGAAGTGAATCTACCAACTCCTCCTCCAGAACAGTTTAACTAGGAACTTACAATCATTATTGACATTTTCCTATAAAATTCATACCTGCAGTGTAGTTTGAACTCCAGCATGAACACTGTACTCCAGCAGCTCACTATCAATCATCTTATTCATTCCCTTAGGAGACAAAAACACAAATGTTAAGATTTATTTAGAAGTATAAAAATCACTACTAAAATGCAGATTTCTTTTTGCTTTGTCAATTGGGTGTTTGTTGTTACATCAATGTGACATAGATGTATGCAAATTCTGAAAATTCTGCACAGTAAACAAGTAGCTCTTAAACTCTTGAATCCATATGATGCAGGAGTTTTCAGTCAGGGAGGTAAAATACACTAAACTTGAAAATGCAAAATAAGGTAATGTGCTAAAAGATACATCTTTCAGTGGAATTTCAGTGGAATCACACGCTTAAATGGGCTGCTCATCTTAGGGCCATATAAGGTACATAAAGCAGATACATTGGTGAATGAGCTCATGAGATTTGTCACCTCATCATCTTTGTCTGAGCCCGTGTCCATACTACTGGCTGTTGCTATAGGATACGAGCCCTCTTCTGGCTCCTTCATAAACACTGGCTTGTCCTCCATAGAGATCCACTCTTGGTAGACGCGGACCACTTTACGCATGGCTGCAGCTTCACACATGGGGAGGAGAAATGCCTGCAGTGGATAGGGAGACAGAAGTTGATAAGCGGTTGAAAATTAACGAATGAATGTTCCCTGAAAGATTTTTATGGTATTGTCTACATGGTAAATTGATGATTAAAATTGTCTCTTTCACCTGTCTGAAGATCTCAGTGATAAAGTTGATGCTGGTTCTGGAGCTGGTTAGGACTCTCCGCACCACCTCCATGTCTGTCAGCTGTTCTTCATCCATGGAGCATAGCGAGGAAGAGCTAGGCTCCCGCTCTGTCAATGTAGATGTGTTGGAGTGGCACTGTTCAGATTCAGCCACAGGGCCGGTACCGCCACCGATACCCATGCCGCCCCCTCCTGGCCCAGATGAGTCCCCGCTCCCTTGGTGGTTGTCAGACCGCAAACCAGCCCCGCTGCCGTCGTCTGAGCTGCCGGCAGAGCGAGCAGCGAGTCCAGCTGCTGCTCTCTATGGATGAAAAGTTGGGTTATACAGCAAAATATATATATAAAAAAAAGACTTGGGGGTGCATTTACACTGGGCCAAATCTATTGTATTGTGCTCCGACGTGATTCCTCATCCCAACAAGATGATGTTGCTTCAACAAAGCAACAGCTGGACAACTTTCTGCAATAAAAGTGGTGGATGTGGATGTCGACAACATCAATAAATGCATTCCAGTGTCTGACAGGAATAACACCACCACATCTGCTGTCATCATTACAAAGCTCACCAAAAAAAACCCATCAATAAGCAGTACTTGTTGTCACACACATGAAGGAATTGGACAATATTGAAGATATTGTCCTCGAATTCAAAGACCTTGAAATCAACAACTCAAAGACATGATTCACCTGGAAGTCAACAACAATCTACAATAACAACTCCCCAATAACATTGATTATGCCAAATTCAACAATAAGAAGAATAAGAAACCTCTATAGTGTATTTATTATCACCAATAACATATTGCTCAATTCATACACAGACATTACCTATAAATTGTGCAGTTCAGTCAAAATGTTTACTCTCGTAATCATATATTTATCTGCAATGTTTTGATTTAGTTGTTTCATTTAATGTCTCCAGTAATTTTATCTTATTCTTATTTATAATTCATAATTTATTCCTCTTTCATATGTTTTTTTTACATTTTTTATTTAATTTTGTAATCTTTTTTTCATCTTTATTTTTCCATTTATATTTCTTCCTTTTCCTTAACACTGCTC